>NC_140610.1:30608801-31093801 GCF_057381915.1 Diplotaxodon limnothrissa
TGCAGTCTACCTGGGTCAGATATAAACCGAGTTTAGGTGTAGTTTATTTTCATTGTGCTGACTTTTTACAGTCAGTTATAATAACTCGTACTGCGAACTAGCTAGCATGACAGAGTTTCTACAGCTGGGTGGGTGCTATGACGTTACTGATAGTGAACTTTATTTTATTCACAAGGTTACCCATATGGAAAAGAAATAGTAAAAACTTATATGTGATTACTCATGAAAGTGGCCACTTCCATGAGTAAATCATATAAGGCTTACATGATTTACTCATGAAAGTGGCCACTTTCTCATTACTTTCATACATTGTTTTAGTAAGTATCCAAAACATACAAGTTTCATTATGTAATTTTTCAAGGGATCTTATATCCGTTTTCACTCTTATATGCTTTTCATACAAGTTTCACACAAGACAGATACAAGCTTTATAAGATTTATACAGTGGGGCAAAAAAGTATTTAGTCAGCCACCGATTGTGCAAGTTCCCCCACCTAAAATGATGACAGAGGTCAGTAATTTGCACCAGAGGTACACTTCAACTGTGAGTAACAGAATGTGAAAAAAAAAATCCATGAATCCACATGGTAGGATTTGTAAAGAATTTATTCTTAAATCAGGGTGGAAAATAAGTATTTGGTCAATAACAAAAATACAACTCAATACTTTGTAACATAACCTTTGTTGGCAATAACAGAGGTCAAACATTTACTATAGGTCTTTACCAGGTTTGCACACACAGTAGCTGGTATTTTGGCCCATTCCTCCATGCAGATCTTCTCGAGAGCAGTGATGTTTTGGGGCTGTCGCCGAGCAACACGGACTTTCAACTCCCGCCACAGATTTTCTATGGGGTTGAGGTCTGGAGACTGGCTAGGCCACTCCAGGACTTTCAAATGCTTCTTACGGAGCCACTCCTTTGTTGCCCGGGCGGTGTGTTTTGGATCATTGTCATGTTGGAAGACCCAGCCTCGTTTCATCTTCAAAGTTCTCACTGATGGAAGGAGGTTTTGGCTCAAAATCTCACGATACATGGCCCCATTCATTCTGTCCTTAACACGGATCAGTCGTCCTGTCCCCTTGGCAGAAAAACAGCCCCATAGCATGATGTTTCCACCCCCATGCTTCACAGTAGGTATGGTGTTCTTGGGATGCAACTCCGTATTCTTCTTCCTCCAAACACGACGAGTTGAGTTTATACCAAAAAGTTCTACTTTGGTTTCATCTGACCACATGACATTCTCCCAATCCTCTGCTGTATCATCCATGTGCTCTCTGGCAAACTTCAGACGGGCCTGGACATGCACTGGCTTCAGCAGCGGAACACATCTGGCACTGCGGGATTTGATTCCCTGCCATTGTAGTGTGTTACTGATGGTGACCTTTGTTACTTTGGTCCCAGCTCTCTGCAGGTCATTCACCAGGTCACCCCCGTGTGGTTCTGGGATCTTTGCTCACCGTTCTCATGATCATTTTGACCCCACGGGATGAGATCTTGCGTGGAGCCCCAGATCGAGGGAGATTATCAGTGGTCTTGTATGTCTTCCATTTTCTGATGATTGCTCCCACAGTTGATTTTTCACACCAAGCTGCTTGCCTATTGTAGATTCACTCTTCCCAGTCTGGTGCAGGTCTACAATACTTTTCCTGGTGTCCTTCGAAAGCTCTTTGGTCTTGGCCATGGCGGAGTTTGGAGTCTGACTGTTTGAGGCTGTGGACAGGTGTCTTTTATACAGATGATGAGTTCAAACAGGTGCCATTCATACAGGTAACGAGTGGGGGACAGAAAAGCTTCTTACAGAAGACGTTACAGGTCTGTGAGAGCCAGAGATTTTCCTTGTTTGAGGTGACCAAATACTTATTTTCCACCCTAATTTACGAATAAATTCTTTACAAATCCTACCATGTGAATTCATGGATTTTTTTTTCACATTCTGTCTCTCACAGTTGAAGTGTACCTCTGGTGCAAATTACTGACCTCTGTCATCATTTTAAGTGGGGGAACTTGCACAATCGGTGGCTGACTAAATACTTTTTTGTCCCACTGTATATATCTTTTCCATATGGGTAGTTAGTAGAGTTGCCAACCACCTTTTAAAAAACGGAATCGTCCCATATTCAGAGAAAATATTACATGTTTCGTGTTGACGTGAAAAGGAGCTCAGTTTGTCCCGTACTTCAGCTAGAATGAAAAAAGACACAAAGCTGGAGTTATTCTGTGTCTTTACGCTGTCAGCTGCCTCTTCTTCTCTCATTCAATCATGAAACTGATCAATGATCAGCTGATCGGTATTTCTGACGCAAGTCCCGTCTCTCGTTTGTTTATCTAATATATATATATTTTAGGGGTGCAACGATACACAAAATTCACGGTTCGGTTCGATACTTTGGTGGCACGGTTCAATATTTTTTCGATACAAGAAAATGTTCATGCCTTTTTAATTTGTCATTTATTAAAATTATAAATATATATTTTAACTCAAAAGTTCAGTTTTTAAATTTAATGTTGCTGAAACAACAAAATAATAAAAAAAATAAATCTATCTGATCGAAAAATCACTCATCTTTGGAAAAGAGAGTTTATTACAGAGAAATGACTCTTTCCAAAATGAAAGCTATACTATACGCTTCTTCTGGGGTATATTCTCAGCAGCATATTAAACATATCAGGTCCCCATAAGGAGAATCATGTGCTAATGGCTGTCTAAATGACTCGGATAAAGTTTGTAGCATTCGTGCTTGTTGTTTTTGTCTGCTTCCACTTGTCTTTGCACTAGGATAATGTCGGCGTAAATGTGCAGTCATATTCGTTGTGTTCCCACTACTGCTGTCAGCGTTAATCTTGTTAAAATGACGTAAACACCATAACGTGGCAAATCTCCGTTAATGAGTTACCGTGGATCCCCCCGTGCGTGGGACTGGACAGCGTCAACACATTAACGAGCTAACTGCACTAATGCACTAGTTCCCACCAATGTAATTGAGCATTGCGTGGCACATCCGACATACTGTTTTACATTTGGCCATGACACGCTTACCATCAGGGTCATACTTCACATGAAAACCAAAATAGTTCCAAATGCCAGATCTGAATGAGGGTGGGGGAGGTTCAATTTCGGGTAGCGTTGAGGCAATTGCCATGTTGCAACGAGCTTAACTTCTGTCTCGCTAGCTTGCACTGCGCTCAGTGGATCTGCGCTTGACAGTGTAGCCTAGGCAGAGTAGTCGAACGCTGATCCACTGAGCTCTCAACACAGACAGCATCGTCAGAAGAAAAGTTGATGAAATAAATTTTGTATTGTTCGATACATATGCGTACCGAACCGAAAGCACTGTCTCGAACGGTTCAAAACCGATACATGCATTGTTGCACCCCTAATGCAACAATACATGTGTATATATATATATATATATATATATATATATATATATATATAAACACCCAGGATCGCCCGGATCAACAAGGTCCGCGTCAGGTGTTGAGGAACCAGGGCACCCTGACGAAAAGTGGGCTACTGGAACAAGAAGGCATCGGTGGGCAAGAGACGAAAACAGGGCGTTGTTGGAATGCTACTACGCAAGTAACCCCGGCGGAAGGGGCTACATGAATAGGATATATATATATATATATATATATATATATATATATATACATATATATATATATTTTTTAATTAAATAGAATAAACAATAAAATAAAATATACAGAGGTTGGCAATTGGACATGTGCAAAACAAGTGGCATTTATATACAGTATGGAGTGCATAATGTTGAAGTTCTGGTAAGTGAAGGTGAGGTGTCTATGAAGTGTTCAGCAGTCTGATGGCCTGATGGAAAAAGCTGTCTCTCAGGCTCTCAGTCTCAACGATCCTTGAGGGCCGCGTACTCAAAGACCGCTAAGGCCGGAAGTGCGAGGCTTGTGAAATGGGACGGTCTAGCCTCCGTTGCGCTGCCCAGGTTGCCTAGCAACCATGATACTAACAGCTAGAAACGTTTCATACAGCTTTGTTTGACAGAAATGAAGGAGAAAATCATTTGTTCATTTGTTTGTTTGTTTCTACATGAGCTTTGATCATTCTTTGTAAGATTAAGCTATTATTTTAAAGTAAAGGCTTTAAAACCAAGTTAGTACAAACGTGACTAATGTCACATAACTTTGCCGACAAGTGGCCAACAGTAATGTTTTAATGTTCTTCGTTATTAAACATTTGCACATAAATAAGTGACATAATTTTCAGTACTTACTTAAAGTTTACTCTTCGGGCGCCCCTCATCCGCTGTTATTTTTTGGCAAAATTATCCACACCCACCGCCACATCCTTAAAATTCAGGGAAATGAAGGACGCATTTGAGGGCCGCATTTTGAGCAGCCTTTGAATTGGGACAGCCTTCGTCATGTCGATGTGACGTAATCGGCCTTAAGGCTGCAGACCCTGAATTGGGATACAGCCTCAGTCTGCTGGTTCGGGACCGGATACTGCAGAACCCCCTTCCTGATGGAAGTAGTCTGAACTAGCGGTGGGCGGATCGATCGGCCTGGTGATATCAATTCTTTACTTTGAGTTCTGCTCATTTACAACGCTGTGCTTTCGGCAAAAACGAAACAACCAGGTTGCTGGACTCACCGCTCCTGTGTCAGCTGAGAGCAGGCACACTTTGCTCCCTCTCACCCACTCTTATGTTTCGGTGTTGCACTGACACGTCACGTGACTTAGACACTTTGGGGGTCGTTAAGTTGTTTACATATTAATTATATTTTTTTGAGGTTTTTTTGTTGTTGAGAATTTTAATTGTAATTTTTGTATTAGTTCATCAACAGTATTTGTTTTAATTTGTTTACTGGTTTGCGTGCACTTAAGATTAAAAAAAAAAAGATCGCCACCACAGCAGACCCGATGGCATTTTCATGCTTCGCAGCATCATTTATTCTTACAATAATCACACGGTTGTTGTAACAGTACATTCAACGGCTTCAGCTCTCCTGCTGGCAGCCATACACATCACCACCACTGTCACGGCTGTGGCCATAAGAACACTGTGTGGGGTGTTTTGTTCTGTGTCTCTTTACTGTGCTTAGGACCTGTCACTACCCGATCCGTACCGGAAACCCGATCGGTACCCCGCATGCGCAAATCTTACGTCACTTCCTCTCTTTGCCAACATTGCGACATTCATTATATTTGAATGATACGGTTAGCGCCCAGTTAGCTCCTAGCATTTCTCAGCAGCTCTGCCTCCTTTTTGACTACCGGGACATTTAAACAATGAATAATCCGTATCCGCAACAAATTTTTGCTTTTCTCCTCAACAGAGAGCGTCCCCCGATTGAACAACAGTGCCGTAAAATAAGAAGAATGGTGCCTAATGACAGAGTTAATAATACAGACTTTATAATATGTCACGTGAAGATTCAGCAGCCAGATGAAGTGTTTACTGGCAATTGACAGTGATAGCGGACATCATCATCACTATTCCAACAATCCTCTCCACACAGACAAGCATAAACACACTCGATTATCACTAAATCAAATTTAACACACGTTTGTAATGACGCTAATTCAGTTTACAATAGGGTTCATTCGCTCAGTCAGCAGGTGGCGGTATCCTCGTACACTGTGGAGTACACTGCCATTAAATGAACAGAAGAAGATGAAAACCCCTGCACATGCGTGGTACGGATCGGGTAGACCCGATTTGTACAGTCCGACTTTGCACATGCGCAGTTAGGATCGGGAGTCCCGATCTTTCGCTATCTTTTTATTTTTTTTGTTTTTGTCTACATTATATTAAATGTTTCATTATCGGAAACATTTTAAGAGATACTTGTTATTCTTAACATCTTAACAGATACTCTGACCTGTAACTATCGTAAAATGCTTCGACCGGAAGTAGACACCTCTCGTGCATGCGGGGTACCGATCGGGTTTCCGGTACGGATCGGGTAGTGACAGGACTCTTTGCAGGTCCCTCCCCTAATGAAGAGTAGTGAGCAGCTGATTGGACCGTGGAACACGTGACCGTGTTCAAAAAGCCGCTCTGACAGCTCCCACCGGAGAGAGAGAGAGAGGAGCGAGTGAGCGAGCAGTTTGACAGCTGACTTAGTGCTTAGGCACCCTTAAGCTGAAGCGAAAGGGGCGAGCCGCCTTTTTCTTTGGGACAGTTTTCTCCTGTTTTCCGGGTTAGGGAGCGAGGGTTAGTACTGTCATTTGTTTGTTCTGTGTCTTTCTTAGGGTTTAGTTAGTTTTCTCTGGTGGGACTTAGTTGGTTTTGTTTATTATTTTCGCCTGGGTTCATCCTGGAGCTATGCCTCATTACCTTCAATAAAATCACCTTTTTTACTCAACAACTGGTTTTGGATGTTTGGCTTGGGAACCAGGGCGGGTATTTGTCTCTCTCTCCTCCAACCTTATGTGCGTCTCTACACGCCTAGACTCGAGGTGTAACATAAATGGGGGCTCGTCTCTTTTCGTTCGTGTGATTGGTTCGTTTCCTTTTTGCATTTGCGGTGGGGGGGAAACGTCGTGGAGGGTGTGGGAAGACAGAGAGTTTCATTCGTCTATGCGGTAGGCGCGAGTTTTGCGGCTCTGGAGTGCGCGGATGCGGTTAGTTGTCTGCAGAGTTGTGTTTTTCTTTTTTGCTTTGCTCGTGATGTCGTTTGACATGGATGATTTTGCGCAACAGCCCCGGTTAGCTCCTTTTCGACTAATGTCCCGGTAGTCGAAAAGGAGGCAGAGCTGCACAAAAGCAGTGGTGCATAAAAGCAGATTTGTTAGTAGTGTCTAATTTATTCAATGTGGATGTTCCCTTGCATTCTAAGAAGGCGGAAATTAAGCAATGTTTGATAGAGAAACTAGTGGACAGGGGAGTGTTTGGCAGGCAGAAAACTTCGCCGAGTGGGTCTGGGAGTTTGGAGACGGCAGTGGGGGCGGAAGCTGCTGCGGCCGTCCCGAAACCATCCAAGGGGTGGATGACGTCGGGGGTGAAAGCTCCCGACGCTGTTCAACCTCCTAAATTTGACCCGACTGGCCAGGTTGCGGCGGGTTTGGTGACGGAAGATCTCAAGCTTGCCCTTCACTTGAAGGAGGTGGAGCTGGAGGCTAAGGCTAAGGAAGTCGAGCTCATGCATCTCCGCATACGAGCTATGGAGCTGGATCCTTCTCGAGCGAAAGACGCTGTTCCCGTCCCTGTAAGTACACTCCCCGACACTTCCATCGTAGACCAGTTTAACGCTAGCAAGCAGATTGTTTTGGTACCTCCTTTTAGGGAGGGAGAGGTTGATTCTTATTTCACTGCTTTTGAGCGCATCGCAACCACTTTAAAACGGCCAAAGGATGTCTGGAGTCTGTTGTTGCACTGCAACTTAGTAAGAAGAGCGCAGGAGGTTTGTGCGAGTTTTTCCATTACTGACAGTCTGGATTATGAGATTGTCAAATCCACTATTTTGCGGGCTTATGAATTAGACCCCGGGGCGTATCGGCAAAAGTTTCGTGCCTGTAGCAAGTTTGACAGTCAACCTTATGTCCGTCTCTACACGCCTAGACTAGGGGCGTAACAACCACCAAACCTGCAGCAGCATCGCAGAACATGCCTCCCTCGCCCGCTTCACCTCACCCCGAGAGCAGGCGAGGGAATCGGCCCGGACCATCGGCGCCCCATGCCCCCGCCAGAGTGGAAGTGTCCACTCTGGCGGTCGCCCGCACCTCCAGCGGAAGCCCCGGAGCTGGCCTGATGGCCACCCATATGGGAAACAGCGGGGCGCAGCAGGCGTGGAAGTGAGCTGGGGCTCACGGGCAGCTGGGCAGACGGCCGGCACGCAGGACTATGCAGCCTGCGTGCGGAAGTGGACAGCACGCCGCCCTGTGGCAGAACCCCCGTGCACCTCGACCTCCGTCTCCAGCTTGGCAGGTCCTGCTGGCGCGCCAGCCTCCGGCTCACCCCGAGCCGCGCGCTGTCCACACGGTTGCTGTAACAGTAGCCTACATTCAATGGCTGCAACCCTCCTGCTGCAACAACAACACCAAAAACAACAACAGCACAAGCAGCGCACAGTTTTAAGCCGGCGAGGCATCATTGTAGATGCAGTGAAGGTGAGTCCATCTCACCTGCAGCGGCATGGCAGACCACGAGATGCCACATTAATAAAACATTTTTTATTTAATTATAAATAAATTATTTCTCCTAATTATGTCCTGGGTTTTAACTAATTAATAATACCAAAGGAAACATCACAAAAAACACTTAAGGTTATGAAAATTAATTGCGATTTAGCAATTCAATTAGGCATCCGCCTTATTTATTGAAAAGTATCGGTATTGGTATCGGTGATACTGGCCCGAATTTACTTGGTATCAGATCGATACCAAAATATGCAGTATCGCACACCACTAGTCTGAACAGTTTATGGCTGGGGTGACTGGATTCCTTGATCCTCCCCGCTTTCCTCAGGCACCACTTCCTGTAGATGTCCTGGAGGGAGGGAAGCTCATCTCCAATTATCCGTTCAGAACACTGCACTACTCTCTGGAGAGCTTTGCGTTTGTAAGCGGTGCTGTTGCCATACCAGGTGGTGATGCATCCAGTGAGGATGCTCTCAATGGCACAGCGATAGAAGGTCCTGAGGATGCGGGGGCTCATGCCGAATCTTTTCAGTCTCCTGAGAAAGAAGAGGTGCTGTTGCGACTTCTTCGCTGTCTTGTTTATGTGTCCTGACCACGTAAGATCCTCAGCCAGATGTACACTGAGTTTAATAAACTCAGCCGTCTGCTCTTTGCTAAAATATAACAGGACACTGGCGTAAATTCTCAATCATCTCAGACTTCTGTTTAATCAGTTTTCCGTTTGATGTTTATTCAGCTGTACTCTCAGCCAAACCAATTTACTCAGGAACAAATAAAACACTGACAAAAGCCAAAAAAGAAGAATTTTAAGTTATCTAAGTGACTTATATATCATGTTTAACCTGAGTAGTGAAAAACCGCGGGGATCTGGAAACGATGTGCCGGGTGTCCAGTGTTCTCGCCGGCTCTAGTGAGCCTCGACCTCCTGGTCAGCTTCAAACTGGTGGGTAACAGACGTCTACGAAACACTTTTGCAAATATGTGATCTCTTGATAAACCGAGCAGATATTTGAAATTTACACATCTACAGTCTCGCCTGAAAATATCTGGTGACCCAGAAAGAGTAGTATGAGGAATATTAAACTAAGTAGCTGCCGCCATTGCTGGAAACTGGAATTGGCTGGGCTGCACTATGAATTCTGGGATAGGTTGGGCCACGAAGGATACACCCGACCCATCCTACAAATTGGGGGAGATGAAAGACACATTTGTCATGTGCCATGTTTCTTTATATTTTCTGGCTCCTCCCTTTAGAATGTTAGTGAGTGTGTGTAGCTCTTTCTCCTCACTTCAAAAACTCTTGTGTATGTGTTGGCTGTTGTGACCAGTGTTGCCAATTTAGCAACTTTGTTACTATATTTAGCAAGTTTTCAGACCCCCTTAGCGCCTTCTTTTCTAAAAAGCAACTAGTGACAAATCTGGCGACTTTTTCTGGTGTTGTTGGAGACTAATGATGACTTTTTGACATGAACACATGTATCGCTCTTACTCTATTTGTGACCCGTGGTAGGTACCTATTTAAAATAGGACAAAGCCGTAGGTGCACAGTCAGTTAAGAAGAGTTTAATCTTTAATACAAAATAAAAGTAACAGTGTAACAGCGGCACCTAAAAACAATTAAAAAGCTTTACCTTATTAAAAATGATAAAACTGTATGATTGCCCGTGAGACAGGACAAGCGCTGCGGGGAACCGTTTAAGAACAAATCGACATAGCACACAGGTTAAAAAGGGAGGGCAACTCACACATGACCCCAAATGGGCAAAACACTATAGAAAAAAACCCCCAAAATCTTCAGTGCTGTCTTCACTCAGGCCCACCGCTGTGCATGCAAAAGCGGCAAGACAAAAAAAGGATTTGTTTTCCCTGCAGCGCCTTCACCGTTCGCGACAATATATATATAAAAAAGGGGTTAAAATACTAAAAGAATCAATATCTGTGGTGCCTACTGATACAGAAAAAATTAAAACAAAAAAACAAAACAATCGACAGCTGCAGCAGTCAGTCTGTCGACTTACTTTTATTAATCCTTTATTTATCCAGGTAAAAATCTCATTGAGATTAAAAATCTCATTTACAAGAGAGACCTGGCATCATAGCAACAAAAGTCACATACCACATAGGTATATAACATTTAAAACAAATACAATATCCCATACAAACATGTGTAAAATATACAATAACAGATCAAATTAAGAGTACATTAAAAACAATCACACTGAGTAAAAGAGCTGTTCTCTCGTTCCTTTAAGACAGACTTAAACTCTCCCAAGGTAACCAATTCTGATAATTTCAGTTCCTTCTGCAGATTATTCCAGGAAGCAGGGGCAGCGTATTTAAAAGCCCTTTTCCCCAATTCTGTTCTGATTTTTGGGACAATCAATTGAATGATTTTGTTCGAACGAAGGTTGTATTGGTTGTGGTTTTTACACATATAAATACCAGTTTAAAACAAATTAAAACACACTGATGTGTCGGGTCCTTTGCCCGCAGCCAGAAATCCACCTGGCAAAGCAGCAGCTCGGTACTCTGTGAATAAAAGGCAGGAGATCACTTAGCTGGACAGTAAAACACAGGAATATTCCTCAACTGAATTGGTTTTGTTACCTGTCCACAAGTTCGTGTCACACCCTAATAAATGTGGGTCAGTCGTGCCAAAGCGCTCACAGGCGGCAGGTAGTCCTCATGCAGCAGTCGCCCCCAGCTGATGTCTGAGCAGGAGATATTCACCCCTACGCATACAAACTGCAAATGAATCACGCATGAGCGAAGCCGCTGCTTTTACTGCTCTTTTACTATTACTTTTTATGGATCACAAGGTATAAAACTACGCACACACACACACACACACACACACACACACACACACACACACACACACACACAAAAAACTCCACTAGAGTGCCTATTTCTGGTCACTTTTGCTGGTCGCAAGTCCGGATAAAGGAGGAGGGTTGGAATTGTGACATTACAAAAGCAATAATTGCTAAAAGAAATTTTATTTGTAGTTCTAAGTGTATTCTAAATGCTTTTAGGGTGTTTTTACTCACTTTATGTCTCTTCCATGATGTTATTTCTCTCTCCTACAGCATCTGTTACAATTACATAGGCATGACTAATTACGCAAATTAGGCGATGACGTCATTTAGCGACTTCTAGAGACTTTTAGGACAGCCAATAGTGATTTTCCTTACTGAGGAGTTGGCAACACTGATTGAGACAAGTGGGACTGCTGATTGGCTGGTTTGAAAAAGTTCCTGAATGTGGATTGATTGGTTGGATGGATAGCAGTCTTTTAGCCTCAAGACATCCACCTCGCCCTCTCCTTGCCTCGTCTTCAATTCAATTCAGTTTTATTTATATAGCACCAAATCACATCAACAGTCACCTTATATTTATTGTACGGTAAAGACCCTACAATAATAGAGAGAAAACCCCAACAATCAGATGACCCCCTATTAGAAAATACTTTGTGACAATGGGAAGGAAAAACTCAATTTTAACAGGAAGAACTCCTACCGCCATCTTTGGGGTAGGGAGAGGGAGACAGGCAACCCGTTCTCACTCCCAAAGCGTAACATTTTACGCTAGGTGACAAATCGTCACCATATTACGTTTTCGGCTACCCACCACGTTCCTAAATGAGAGCTTAGAAACACGCTATTTAACATCATTAAAGTCCTGGTTAAGGTCAGGAATAAGGTTATGGTCAGGGCTAGGGATAAGGTTAGGTTTAGGGCTGGAATACAGGGCTGGAACGCCTATTACCGCGGGAGCGTCATTGCACTGGATTCCAGCCATAACCCGCCACGTACCATAAGAACGCCGAAGGTCCTTTCACATTGTTAAGGTTCAAAAATTGAGGAAGGAGAGTACAAACCACCCTTGGTCCAGAAGCTCTTGGTCAAACAATGATTTTTAATGAATACACACGTGTGGGAAGAACACTCTGTGCGCAGACAGCAAGTGGTCTTCGACTTCCTCAAAGCATACACAGATTTTATACCGTCAGGGCTTGATTTACTGACGCCCCTTCATGCGTCACAGACAGGATATATACACATACGTCAATATCAAAACCACAACGACTTTTGACACAATTTAAAAGAACAATTGTCTTTTATCTTCATAACAGGTGCTTCCTGTCACTGCCGGATGCTCGCTTGTCATCTTGGCACCTCAGCAGCAGTTCTGCGACAAACTGCTCTTTTTGCAACCCCAAGCAAAACATGATTAAAACTTTTACCTATAAATGATTCTCTCTAACTGAGTGTGTGTGTGTCTGTGTGCTAACCACAATTGCACCCTGTTTCACCTCGCCGACTAGCTCCTGACCTCTAACCAGACAGAGAGACAGAAGCCACCCTCAGATATGTAATAACCGAACTGAAACTATGTATGTGTCATCTACTAAATAAATGTTTTAACCAAGAACCCCTACTAAAAGCTTAATACAAGAATATGAACATATAAAAGATATTAAAATGAACTGTTGTGTAAGCATGTATTGCAATTCCTTCTATGTTCTAGTTTTCCCTCAGCATGGATCATCTAGACACTCTCACTAGTGAAGCTTTAGACCATTAATGAACCTGAACATCAACTCAAATAAGCACAGATATGCAATATGTATAAAATAGTTATAACTGCACCTGGAATACAAAGTTAATTTAATACCTGTATGCATAAAACCTTAAAGCCTTCTTAAAGCTATCTGTTACATTGTTAAAGCAATGATCAATTTGAATAACCTAGTAATTCAAATGGCCTCGTCTGGCCTGCTGCTCAAAATAACCTAAGACTGGTTTCACTTCTGCAAACTCTCTGCAAGCCTGTTTCCTGTCAGCCTGTGACTTTTAGCCTTTTCTGAAAGACACACTGTTCAACCTCTGAATGCAATATAAACTACAGATTATATTATTAATGCAATGGTAATAATGATGATTATTTAACAATAGCAGTAAAATAATTTCCCTGCTCCACACTCCCTCTCTCGACCTCTGGAACACCAGAGGTCGCAATACATTGTGTCCTTGCTCAGCAAATCAGACAACCTCATGTCATCTAATTGGTCCAGTAATAAACACCAGCTCCCCTTCGAGAACACTCCATGTGTAAGCTTTGGTTTTCTCGGTCCCTCTCTTGTGGTCTCGGACCTCCCTGTGGTCGTCGAGATCTTCTGCAAAGGAAACAAAACACCTTTTCCTGCACCTCCCTAACTTATCCTATCTGTAATCAAAAGCCTGATCCTAATTATGTTCTTAACTTATTGACTTGTATTTATATATATTCTTCAATGTTACTCATCACTTTGAAACTCTTTAAGCGCTGCTTTCACGTCCGGTTGCTTGCTCTATTTTCCCTTATCTGATCATCAACATCCTGTACACACAAACTGTCGCTGCTGCAAGTGCCCCCACTCTAATCTTAAGTCACCTTTTTAACAAGAAAATCATTATAAGCGCCTATTCTACTAAAAGCTCCAAAAGAAAACAACCACTTTAATCAATTAAGTTTAAGCATATAAGCAATTACTCCTGTATACATTTCATCATAGTTAAATGCTGCCTAGAAACAACTCCTGTGTGTTAACACTAACTTCATTTTAACCTCACATTTCCTATGTTATAACCTGTTTTTGGTATAGCCTTTTTGTTTCATTTTGCTCCTTTTAATGTAACAATACCTTCTAATTTTAGTTTATCAGACTTAACCAAAATATATGCTTTCCTTCCTCTTTGGTCCTTCTTTAAGTTCAGTTAAAAGCTAAATGAATTTGAGGCCTTTTGCCTGGAATCAATACTGTCATGTGTGTTTCTGGACTCTGTGTCTGTAAGCGTGTAATTATTTCTATTTATAAGCTCTCCCATTTATCCTAAAAATAAATCTATGTAATATCTGTATGTGTAAGCCTACATTATAACCACTTCTTCTAGAAATCAAAAGAAATCAAACCTGTTCTCCTCCTTCAACCCTCACTAATTTTCCCCCTAAAATTTATTCACAGCTTTGAAACACTGGCATTGTATCTTCTAAACAGGATTCAGTTCTTTAATCCTTTAACCTTAACATAAAAATAACAGTTTCAGTTTTACCATACCCAAATGACCAAAAAACCCCAAAAAGTCCTGAAATAATCCTAAATTATTAAACCCTAAATTCCCCCTTTTATTTTTGACACATTTCATGTGTCAAAAATACTATACATCCACAATACTATACAAAACTTAAAATGCTCAGTTTTCCCCACTCATGTTCCAATCTATGTCATAAAAATAAACTTAAAACAGAACAATTATCAGTCATGTGTTCCTCCAATTAATGGTAACTGAGTCATAACCGAAAATGTTTCCCCTTTAACATTTGGCATTCTCCCAACAATATACTATAATCCCATAATCTAACCCCAGTCAACAAAACAGAAATTTTCTCTGGTAGAAGCCAATTGTTTGTCCACATTTATTCATTCCCCCACCTTCATCCAGTCACACACATTCACATTCAGTCACACCATATATTTGCTAATAGTGGAGCTTCAGATCAGATTCTCCACCCTCGGCAAAATGAGCTCATTTTTTATTTTCCATAGGAAAATATTTCTTTATGCTTTTGGACTGGATTGAATCGCCACAATCCTTTTTACAGGGACTTAGACCTGATCACAGGTAGCTTTCTCCTTAGCCAGTTGTAATCTGGAAAGCCCCCCTTACATTTGCTCTCCCCGAGAATTTGTCAGCGCTGTTGCAGGCCTGCTTAGAACAGAAATGAGAAAAAATAGAGCTGATCATTAGCTCACAAAACACAAAACAAAATCACCTGGCAGGTTTTCTTTAAGTGCACTGTTAAAAATAATGGGCCAATTCTTAGACATGTCCATGTTTCCTAAAACTCCCTCTATTAAAAACAAAAACAACCACAACCCTAACCTAACTGACAGAATCAACCCATCACCCCAACAACCTCAACAACCTTAAACACACAAGTTTTGCCACCACATAATTTCACCTCCTCAATACACCGAAAGTCTCATTAAAACCACACAATTTGCCCACAAAAATCACCCCCTTTATGCACTTTAACATACTTCAATTCAGCATAAAACATAACCCCCCTTACAACAACATATCACTAAACTATAAATTTCCTACCCAAATCTGCACTTCTCTTCTCTGCTATGCTTCCTCTTCTGAAAGTCACTTCCTCAGTCACACACACACACACACAGGAAGTTCCTCCGTCACCACTCACTCCAGCTAATTTGCATACTGAGTCATCTCTCAATGAGTTGCTGTAACAACAGAAACATATGTTTAAACATTACCACCTTATTAAATCATTTTATTTCTTTCTACAGTGATCACTGGTTTTGATCACTCAGTACGAGAGAGCACTCCTAAGTCACTCTTTTTAAAACTACTTTAATCACTTTTATTTTCATAACTCCCTTTGTCATATAGCTTCTTTGAGTTATTCCTCAACTACAAACTCAAATGTATTCTATTAACCAGTCACACCATTCTACCACTCATATAAGTAGCAAGCTGATCTTCATTGCATATCTTGTGTTCTAAGCCAGGTTTAATCAGTGTCTATGCATTAATCTCCATGAGCTTGTCTTGTCTTTTTAAGGTTAATGCATTTTCTGTTTGTGTATGTGAATTTGCATATGTTGCTTTTGCAGTGTGTCCGACTCCTGCACAATTCTCCACTTAAGCCGTCAGTTCTCTTTCCCAAATTTGCTAACCCAAATTTTAAGTTCCCACCTTATTAACAGCATTCCTGCTCCTCAGCCAGAAGTCAGGGCTCCACTTGCCACTCTCCCCCTCTGCCTCAGCCCAGCGGCTTTACCCGTGAGGTCCCGTCTTCTTCACTTCATCTCACCAGTGAGTCTGAGCTCACAGGGACTGAGTGAGGCCGAGTAATCGTGACTGTGCCTGCCTTAGGTTGTCCCAGGGTTTCGAGGTGGGATCTTACCCGTCATGGGCTATCCAGCCTTCCATACTCGCCTGATACGGGGCCCAAGTGGGCAGGGCAGGGAACACACTGGCTCTGAAAATTAAAGGAGTGTAAGCTGCTTCCTTCATTGCATCTTATATTAAACTATCTCGCTTCTGATTCTTTCCTCGAATAATTTCACATATGGCACTTTGTGTATGTATGTTTTCTATTCATTAATGTGATTGTCAGTTATTTTCTCTCTTCATTTTACTTTTTTTTTATCTGTTTGTAACGTTCTACTTTAGTTCTACTAAATCTTGATGTAAAAACAATACACCCTTATTTCACGCACACACACTCTGCAGACTTCCTCTGTTCACACACTCGCCTATGAGTTATTATTATTAGTTATTTATTATTTTGTTCAAATCACACAGAATCATTCAAATCGAGTACTCACAGCATTCACATCACAACCTTCAACGTGCTCACTTTCAATCCTGCAAGACGCAGAGATCTCCTTCACCTAACATAAACTAAATTACCATATCAACATACAATTACTGAAATTCAGACTCAAATACACCGTCTGTTTTAATAAAGTCAAAGAGTAAACGGGTGTACCAAGTGTATGTACTTATGCGTTCTTGAACTGAAAGAAAAAGAAACTCAAACTCTTATAACATCACTCATGCCTCTCTCAAATTAAAAACACTTTCAAACTTTAAAACATCCTACTTTACATCACCAAAGAAATACCTCTCACACCTTTATTCCTCATTCAAAACCTTCTAGTCACCGCATTCACACTTAAACTGTGACCAGAGTTGAGGAATATAACTCAAAACACACTTTCCTAAGAGTATTTTAGACATGCTTGTCATAATCAGAAAGAGCAAGTCAAAAACAAACAAACGAAAAATTGAAACCTCCATTAATTCTCACCGCACACACAAGAAATTGAAAAAATAAACCACACCAGCAACTAATGCTGGAGAAAAGTTACTACTGAAAGTAATGTGTTAGTCTTAAATATATACAGTGCACTCAATATATTTATATATCTACATCCAAACTCAGTCAATTACTATACATCCACTACGGCAACTCAAAACTTTATTTATAGTCCTCTAATAAACATAAATGGCATCTTAAACACACACTCAACAATGTTTGCAGCAGTATTTGTAAAACCAATTGTGGTTTAAACAGTTCACTACTTACTCATTTGCATTTTCACACTCACACACACCGTCTAAAAATAGCAGCAGACAGTCAGTGCATTACTGACTCGACACACAGCCTCCTCTCACTTTATATTACAAAGACGTCTTATATTTACAACTACTGCCAGATCTGTCAGCTTTAGCGCCTACACAATTTCGACAAATTTAAGTTAATGGTCCCACCGAAAAAGTCCAACTTTTTTGTAATCAATTAACCAGTATCTGTCCAACAGTTTCTGGCCTCATCTCTAAAGTCCCTAACAACTCAATTTAAAAGCGTCAACCAACCCAAACTTTGCCTGAAGCTCTATTTTTTGGCGTTTCCCAGCCAAGGCTTACCCTGAAGTTTTAAGTTAAAGTTACACGCCCGAAGTCCAACTTCTCCTGACCAAAAAAGCGCAGACTACCGTTCCAAACGGTAAGGAGACTCTAACTCCTAGCTTCATTCCACTCCACAACATTCCTCAGGAACGCCGCGGGACGTGACAAAACGTCGACATGTTACACCTCGGGAGTGAGAACGCTCTGAGACAGGACAAAATACATGCAACACCCAACAAAGCAGCCAACACAGAGCCAGACATTTGTTAGTAGCATTCAGTGTTTGTGTGTAAAGCCTGAATAGAAGGGAATTTTGAAAGCTGAGTTGTACTCCAGATATATTTCTTATTACATGAAAGCATTTTGTAGATAGTCTTTGTAAATAGTGATCCGTAAATACCACTCTACATATGGAACACCTTGTAGCAGTTCGGTAGTAGTGAGAAGCCTTTTTTGTTTGTTGGTTAGAAGCCTAGTTTAAAGAACTGTCATTTCTTTGCCTTTTATTTTCTGTTAGGGAAAACAGGGATCATTAGAAATTGTTTTGTTCTTTTGGCATTGCTCCCCTTTGAAGCCAAAAAAAACTGCTGCTCAGTAGTTTTGTTCAGTGCTTCTGGGCTTTCCCTAGGAGTGGCTGGCGTGGAGGACTCGAACCTCATGTTATGTCTCAGTTACTGCTAGACAAGGTTATAAATGACTGTAGCTACTACTGCCTCTCATTTGTGCATTGGATGGCTGATGAAAAATATGGAACTTTTTTAACATGTACGTAAAGCGCTTTTGTATGATGTTTTTATGTAAAGGGAAAATCCCTGATTAATTTAATAAAGGTTTTTATCCACTTGACCTTTTGATCATTGCTGCTTACTTTGTTTTTGAAATTTTTGGATGTTTGTTTGGAAAAGTTGGTTCAAGAACTTGGGAGAGCTTTACAAGGGCTTTAGTGACTAGTGTCAGTGCTTTAAGAGTGACTACCTACACATGAATGGTAAATGGCCTGTATTTATATAGCGCTTTACTAGTACCTAAGGACCCCAAAGCGCTTTACATATCCAGTCATCCACCCATTCACACACGCATTCACACACTGGTGATGGCAAGCTACATTGTAGCCACAGCCACCCTGGGGCGCACTGACAGAGGCGAGGCTGCCGGACACTGGCGCCACCGGGCCCTCTGACCACCACCAGTAGGCAACGGGTGAAGTGTCTTGCCCAAGGACACAACGACCGAGACTGTCCAAGCCGAAGCTCGAACCGGCAACCTTCCGATTACAAGGCGAACTCCCAACTCTTGAGCCACGATCGCCCGTAGATGATCTGATATCGTCGTGTTGGTGTTGTTACCAGATCATCATGAAAATGTTGTTCCAGGTTCAACATCGCAAGTGACCAATCACATTGTTGTGACGTTATTCTTTTGCGCGCCAAGCCATTCGTGCATTTATGAAATTCCAATGTTGCAAGGACAATATCAATTCTGCTTACCGTTTATTAAAGGGTTATGGTTAGGTTTAGGGTTAGGGTCCGTTGATCGGCAGACAGAAGCGGTTTCTCGCAGCTTAAACTTAGAGTCCCCCGAGAGCAGCCATTTGGCTTTTCTACCTTTAAAACCATTTGTACAATATGTGTACAAATGGTTGGTTTTTTGTACTGTTTTTATCAATAAATCTCAGCAACAAAGGAAATACACCCATGTGTGTTGATTTCTCCCTAAGATGGCAAACTGAAACACTCCAAGTTGGTGACTTTTGGAGATTTATTTCCCTGGATGATTGAGAATGCATCAAGACGAACACAAAAGGAAGTTCACAGCTTTTAGCAGCTCCCCCACCCGCTCATTCACACACCCCCACTCCCCTCCAGAATTCCCAGATAACAACCTAATTTACATATGAATGACTAGACAATTTAGCTTCCACTTGGCTGAATCTAAAGCCTAGCTAAAAGCCTACCAGCTATTTGGCTGGAAGGCGGGTTTTAAAGGTAGAAAGGTAGAAGGCAGGGCACTGCTGCTCTCGGGGGACTCTAAGTGTTACAGTTTTTGCTCGTTGCTTGAACACTATAAACCCATGCTTAGACTAAAGTAACACAACTTGAAGCTTTTGTTACCATACCTCAAACACATGTACCCATACCTTAAACAAAAGTGCTGCTTTGCACTCTGGTTGCAATTATGCAACACACTTACTCCTTTATGCAACACACATGGTCCTGCATACTACACTCTATTTCATACATAAGACACTTCGTTCAAAAATGAAATTTCAGGGTGCCATTTGGAAAACACATGTATCCAAAATACAAAACACATCGGGTAATTGCAACCACTCAAATATACACCTGAAGGCACTTACTTGCAAAACTGAACACCAATTAGCCAACCACAAAAAGCCCTCAGTTTAGCCATTTCAAGAACTTTGCAAGCATGGATGGAGGGAGAGCAAGAGGAAGAGGAGGAGGAGGTCAAAGAGGCCATGCACGGACCCATATTTCTGATGATATAAGAGCAACTTTGGTGGACCATGTCATCAACCACGGCCTGACTATGAGGGAAGCTGGGCAGAGAGTCCACCCACATCTAAGCCGCTTCACAGTGGCATCTGTAATAAGAAAATTCCGACTAGAAAACAGGTCTGTCTTCATCTCACTGCCTTCTACTCTACTCAGATGGTTTTCATAGTACTGTTCTACAGTTACCATATCAAGTGTACAGGGTATTGCAGGGTGCTAATGCTCCTTTTGCAGCCAAAGTGGTAGTTTCTGTGAAACATACCATGATTACTTATATTGAAGTACAGTGTTGTACAGTGGATGATACAGTATATACAGTAAAGTACTGTAAGAAAAATAAGCAAACCGATGACAATATGTGGTTGTATTTCTCTAGAATGACTCGAAGACCTTCTGGGGGAGGACGCCAACGCCTGTTCACACAACGGCAGGAACTTGCTGTTGTGGACCTAGTGAGGGCAGACAATGCCATCCGTCTCCACCAGCTACGACGGAAAATACTTGCAGACAGGCGAGTGTTCAGCAACATAGACCATGTGAGCATCACCACCATCAGACGCATCTTGGGAAAACACAGCATCACCATGAAGCAGCTCTACAGAGTCCCATTCGAGAGGAACAGTGACAGGGTCAAAGGACTTCGAGCTGAATATGTACGGGTACGTGTAACTGTCCCTTACATTTACAATAGAGTATTGGTGAAGTCCAGTAGCAGCTGAATATGTACCATATCAGTACCACTTGGATCTATTCTGAGAGCTACACAGGTACCTGTGTGATGGGGTGAGGGTGCTGTATGTGTAGCACTGTAGTACAGTGATATAAGATCAATCTCGGAGCTGCGGACGGTGACCTGGAGCTGGCAGAGGAGCTGAATATCTTCTTTGCCCGCTTTGAGACCAGGGTACCGGAGGTATTGGAGCCACAGCAGCAACACGCCACCCATAGCAGCACCACCCTCACCCTGGAAGAGCACGAGGTGAGGCGCATGCTGCAGGCTGTTAACCCGAGGAAGGCGGCGGGTCCTGATGGTGTGCCAGGTCGAATATTGAGGGATTGTGCAGGACAGCTGGCTGGGATCCTCACCAGGATTTTCAACAAATCCCTCGCACAGGCGACTGTCCCACTCTGCCTGAAGTCCTCCACCATAGTCCCCTTGCCTAAGAAGCCCCACATCACCGGCCTGAATGACTACAGACCGGTGGCACTCACCCCAGTGGTAATGAAATGCTTTGAGAAGCTGGTCCGCAGACACATCACAGCAGCCCTGCCCCGCAGCCTGGATCCACACCAGTTTGCCTACAGAGCAAACCGATCCACGGAAGACGCTGTAGCCACAGCACTCCATGCTGCATTAACTCACCTGGAAGAGCATGGTAGCTATGTGCGGATGCTCTTCGTGGATTACTGCTCAGCTTTTAACACCATCCTTCCACACAAACTGGTGGCCAAGCTACAAGACCTGGGGCTTCCATACAGCACCTGCATGTGGATCAATAGCTTCCTCTCGGGCCGTAGACAGAGAGTCAGAGTTGGCCATCACACATCCTCAGCCCTGAGTCTCAGCACTGGCTCACCCCAGGGCTGTGTGCTCAGTCCACTGCTCTACTCTCTCTACACACACGACTGCACTCCTCGCCACCACAGCAACATCTTTGTGAAATTTGCAGATGACACCACAGTGGTGGGGCTCATTTCCAAGGGAGACGAGTCTACGTACAGAGACGAGGTGGAGCAGCTGACGTCATGGTGTAAGGCCAATAACCTCCTCCTCAACACTTCAAAAACCAAAGAACTCATAATAGACTTCAGAAGGAAAAAGGCAGAGATCCAACCACTATTCATAAATGGGGACTGTGTAGAAAGGGTGGCAAGCTTCCGCTTCCTGGGAGTCAATATAGAGGAGAACCTTTCCTGGAGTGTGAACACCTCCGAGCTGCTGAAAAAGGCCCAACAGAGACTGTACTTCCTGAGAATTCTCAGGAGGAATAACATCACACAGAGACTGCTGGTGTCCTTCTACAGAGCCACCATTGAGAGTGTTCTAACTTACTGCATATGCATCTGGTACACTAGCTGCACAGGGGCTCAGAGGAAAGCACTCCAAGGGATCATTAACACCGCCCAAAAGATCACTGGCTGCCCTCTCCCCACACTGGAAGTTCTACACAACGCCCACTGTTTTAAAAAGGCCCAAAACATCATAAAAGACACCTCACATCCTGGCCACTCCCTGTTCGAACTGTTGCCCTCAGGCAGACGGTACAGGGCAATCAGAGCAAGGACTAATAGACTCAAACACAGCTGTTATCCAACTGCAATAACACATCGGAATACTACAAAAAAAATGTCCATCACGCCACTCTTGTGTTAATCTATGCACGGTCTGAAGCATGTGTGTGGGAATGTATGTGAATGTTTTACTGTTATATCTTATTAGTATTTTAAGTATTCTATCTATTTTATTTATTGAATTTTATTGTTTTATTTATATTTTGATATTGCTAGGGATGATGCAATGATCGGGGACCATTCTTAATTTCGTTGTTCTCATGACAATGACAATAAAGTTTCTGATTCTGATTCTGATTCTGATATGTTCCCCTTTTTTTCAGAGAATCTTGGCCATGGATGGAGCTGCACAGCCTCATGAATACATTTTCATTGATGAAGCTGGATTCGACCTGAGCAAAACAAGACGACGGGGTCGTAATGTAATTGGCCAAAGGGCAATTGTGCACGTCCCAGGGCAGCGCGGGGGAAACATCACATTATGTGCCGCCATATGCCTTCGAGGGCTTCTGCACCATCATGCAATACTAGGTCCATACAATAGCCAGCACATACTCACATTTCTAGATGCTCTCCATGATATAGTTGTACAGAACAGACCAGATCAGCCCAGGTTTGTGGTGATATGGGATAATGTCAGTTTCCATCGGGCTGCTCTGGTCCAGGCCTGGTTCTCCAACCACAATCAATTTGAAGTGGTATACTTGCCCCCTTACTCACCATTTTTAAACCCTATAGAGGAATTTTTTTCGGCTTGGAGATGGCGTGTATATGACCGCCAACTACATTTCTCCCACAAAACGCTACGTCCAGATGAACAGAATCAACTTTTGGAGATGTGTCTTGTCATGTTTTCCTGTTTATTTTGAAAGTCCAGTTTTCATGTCGTTGTGTTTTAGTTTACATTTCCTGTGCATCGTTATGTTCATCCTAGTCAGCTGTTTCCTCATGTGTCTCCACTTCCCCTGATCACCTCATGTGTGTATTTAAGTCCTTTGTCTCTTACTGTTCATTGTCAGGATGTCTGCGAATTTCCCTCATGTCATCTAGTCACAGTCATAGTTTTACCTTTTGTTATCATGGTCAGTCATAGGTTCGTCATAGTTTATCATAGTTATGCTTGGTGTTTCATAGTTTCATGTTTTCAGCCGAAATAAAGGCTCGCCTTCAGTTTGCAAACCAGCTCCTTGCCTCCAGTGTCTGCTTTTGGGTCCGCTCCAACAAACACACCGACGCACCCCGCCGTGACAAAGATAATTATAGTTATTAATATTTTAGTAGAAGTAGTGGTATTTTTTTCCTAATTAGAGGAAGTGGTGTGAATTCCAGTCCATTTATAGATCTTTTAGGATGTTTTAGCATTATTTATACTCTTTGCTAGTGTTATTACATTCTGGAATTTATTATTTAAATTATGCTACTAGCAACCATTACTAGCCCCAATTTTGTATATCTGAGCTGAGTGTGTCAAAATAGGATAGGTTGTTTATCTCATATTGCTAAGATGTTATTGAAGCCCAGGTCACTTTTGATTTTTGGCTCAGATGTCCTTCCTCTGGACAATGCCCCACAGATTCTCTATGGGCTTCAGGTCATAGAGGCGGATTGGCTGGCCAGTCAAGCACTTGGTAGTAATTTTGACACATTTTTGTCTGTTTTATATTTGTCTATGTTTTACAGTTTTTGCCCGTTGCCTGAATACATTTTGCAAAACTTTGCTCATTGTGCCAAAACCCTAAACACAAGTAAACATGACACAACACTGGGAAATATACCATTCACATCTGCACCAAATTGAAACTCTACTCTCAAAACCTAAACTCTGCTATCAAAACCTAACATTCCTTTGTCAAAATGTAACTCTGTTGACAAAATGACACATACTTGCATCATATGCAAACACTTACAGAGCAGGAGGAACACACTAGTCTACTTTATATAAAGCACTGCAGTCTTTGATTTCCATTGTTCATTCAGAAGGCATATTTTCAGGAGACACATTTGCAAACAACCAAAAAAGCAAATAGACCTACTCAATATTGTACATTGCAGTACTATGAATTCCGATAAAGCAAAAAAAAAAAACAAAAAAAAAAAACCATAATACAGTAATAGAAAAAACACTATACTGTAAACAAAAAATCATGACAATTGTGCATACGTGGGCTCATGGATCCCGCCGTCTGTTGGGGTCTGGCCACAGGACCTCATCAACATCGCAAGCAATGTCTTCTCCCGCTAGGCACCGGGGAAAATATCCTCTTCCATGTCAAAACCATCCATGGATTGCTGTCACCTGAATGTTGCCGCAGGCCTGTTCCATTGCCTGCAGAAGAGGCATGCAGGCATGTAGTTGGCGGTCATATACACGCCATCTCCAAGCCGAAAAAAATTCCTCTATAGGGTTTAAAAATGGTGAGTAAGGGGGCAAAAGCATACCACTTCAAGTTGACTGTGGTTGGAGAACCAGGCCTGGACCAGAGCAGCCCGATGGAAACTGACATTATCCCATATCACCACAAACCTGGGCTGATCTGGTCTGTTCTGTACAACTATATCATGGAGAGCATCTAGAAATGTGAGTATGTGCTGGCTATTGTATGGACCTAGTATTGCATGATGGTGCAGAAGCCCTCGAAGGCATATGGCGGCACATAATGTGATGTTTCCCCCGCGCTGCCCTGGGACGTGCACAATTGCCCTTTGGCCAATTACATTACGACCCCGTCGTCTTGTTTTGCTCAGGTCGAATCCAGCTTCATCAATGAAAATGTATTCATGAGGCTGTGCAGCTCCATCCATGGCCAAGATTCTCTGAAAAAAAGGGGAACATATCACTGTACTACAGTGCTACACATACAGCACCCTCACCCCATCACACAGGTACCTGTGTAGCTCTCAGAATAGATCCAAGTGGTACTGATATGGTACATATTCAGCTGCTACTGGACTTCACCAATACTCTATTGTAAATGTAAGGGACAGTTACACGTACCCGTACATATTCAGCTCGAAGTCCTTTGACCCTGTCACTGTTCCTCTCGAATGGGACTCTGTAGAGCTGCTTCATGGTGATGCTGTGTTTTCCCAAGATGCGTCTGATGGTGGTGATGCTCACATGGTCTATGTTGCTGAACACTCGCCTGTCTGCAAGTATTTTCCGTCGTAGCTGGTGGAGACGGATGGCATTGTCTGCCCTCACTAGGTCCACAACAGCAAGTTCCTGCCGTTGTGTGAACAGGCGTTGGCGTCCTCCCCCAGAAGGTCTTCGAGTCATTCTAGAGAAATACAACCACATATTGTCATCGGTTTGCTTATTTTTCTTACAGTACTTCACTGTATATACTGTATCATCCACTGTACAACACTGTACTTCAATATAAGTAATCATGGTATGTTTCACAGAAACTACCACTTTGGCTGCAAAAGGAGCATTAGCACCCTGCAATACCCTGTACACTTGATATGGTAACTTTAGAACAGTACTATGAAAACCATCTGAGTAGAGTAGAAGGCAGTGAGATGAAGACAGACCTGTTTTCTAGTCGGAATTTTCTTATTACAGATGCCACTGTGAAGCGGCTTAGATGTGGGTGGACTCTCTGCCCAGCTTCCCTCATAGTCAGGCCGTGGTTGATGACATGGTCCACCAAAGTTGCTCTTATATCATCAGAAATATGGGTCCGTGCATGGCCTCTTTGACCCCCTCCTCCTCTTCCTCTTGCTCTCCCTCCATCCATGCTTGCAAAGTTCTTGAAATGGCTAAACTGAGGGCTTTTTGTGGTTGGCTAATTGGTGTTCAGTTTTGCAAGTAAGTGCCTTCAGGTGTATATTTGAGTGGTTGCAATTACCCGATGTGTTTTGTATTTTGGATACATGTGTTTTCCAAATGGCACCCTGAAATTTCATTTTTGAACGAAGTGTCTTATGTATGAAATAGAGTGTAGTATGCAGGACCATGTGTGTTGCATAATTGCAACCAGAGTACAAAGCAGCACTTTTGTTTAAGGTATGGGTACATGTGTTTGGGGTATGGTAACAAAAGCTTCAAGTTGTGTTACTTTAGTCTAAGCATGGGTTTATAGTGTTCAAGCAATGAGCAAAAACTGTAAAATCTATCAGTTGAGCCCTTGGATCCAGGATTTGCTGAATTACATTATTTTCTGCTTCCACGATTACAACCATATTCTTCAAATTTGTCCCCTTGTTTCATGATGGTCCATCAGCCATCAGTGAATAACGGAAACATTTAATTATCCCAAACTGATGATCAGCATGCCAGTAGCAGAGTAGCAATTACAGTTTTTTCTGAATGCTTAAACCCTAACTGTGATTCCTGTAGCACAATCTCGAAAACTATTCAGACTTATAGCAAAACCACTCACTGAGTTTGCAAAACTAAAAGCACAAAAACTGCTTTGCACTCAGTTTGCAATTTTGTAACACACACTTTGCAAAACTGTAGGCACAATTCACTGCACAACACTCAATTACCAAATTTCCAACACACTCCTAGCAAAAGTATACACATGTATGGCTATCATTAACACTAACTTGCCAACTGTCTGGCACACTTTCACATGTGAAAACTTTTCTAGATAATTAGTTCACTTTGCAATCAGCCTAAGCACTATAATACAGGTAAGCTGTGTGTGCGGAGTACAATGGAGGGAGCAGAAAGAGTGAGAAGTAGAGGAGGCCGAGGAAGAGGACGTGGAGGTGAAGAAGTAGGATGAAGAGGACGACAAGGACAAGGAGGAGCAAGAGGAAGACGAGGAGGGGGGAGAGGAAGATGAGGAGGGGGGAGAGGAAGGGTAGGAAGAGTAAGAAATAGAATTGCTGATGACATCAGAGCTACAATAGTGGACCATGTAATCAACCGTGGAATGACCCTGAGGGTAGCTGGCCAACGGGTCCAGCCTAACTCGAGCCGCTACACTGTAGCAAGTACCATAAGGACATCTTGAAATGAGAATCGGTTAGTACAGTCACTTCGCACAAAGATTTGTAGCACTGCCATATGCCAATGAGAAACACACCAATACCATTGATGTAAAAATACTGAAATTGTTACTTTACAGAATTGCTAGATGACCAGATGCTGGGGCAGAGGAAGCATGTTCACTGCAGACCAAGTAACCCATATAGTCATTATGGCGATTGCAAATAATCCTATACTTGGAAATGAACACTTGTGTTTGTTTTGATGTGTTTGAATAAACACCAGTACTTGAAGTTTGGATCCCTCTATGCTTATGGATCTATGACAGAAGTATGAGCTCAAACTGACATAGCCTACCTTGTGCACAGAGAAAGCAAAAGCCAGATGTGTTTTGTATTCATACCATCAGTGTGCAGTTGGCGCATTGTGTGCTTAGTAGATGTTGGCTTGTGTGTACTGTTTGATACGGAAACACCATTTTTACGAAGGTGTGAAGAGTTAATCTAGCTGTGTTTGCTTTTGCAAGAGAACTACAATGTTTTGATTATTGGGTGACAGGTTTTCTTATTTGTGTGAAGAGTTTTGCAAAATTAGCCAATAGTTACAATAAATGTGCTTAAGCAATCAGAAAAAACTGTAAGTGGAGAAATACTAGATAGACTCTATAGAAATGTATTTCTATACCTTTGTTTCAGGGGTTGTCTAGTGTGCTCAAAGTGCCTTAGTTCCATCGTTTCTCATTGAGATGAATCCAGGTGTGGCATAACTTCAATGAAAAAACATTTTAAGCATGGCACTAACAGCAGACACTAAAGTAGACTTTGGCTAGGATTTACTCAAATTGCAAAACAAAAGGAAAAAAAAAGAAAAGAAAATTGTCCAGTGTAAACTCTTCTGCAAAAACCTTAACACTTTTGATTCTACAGTTTTTGATTGATAATATAATTAAAAAATCACCTGAATTAAAAAGCTTGGCCAGTCTATGACATGGGAAATTGTCCATATCTACAGTGGGGATTAAAATATGAATGAAAAATAAAGGCGGAGTGTTGGAAAAATTGTTGGTTAAACATATTACATTAGGACAATTTTTTAATAGATCCTAATCTGAAAAAAGCTTTGACCTGATCAACTTGCCTACTTAGATAGAATGGTCAGAGCTGCAATCATCTTTCTATTATTGTCACAGATTTTATTGCTAATGTATTATCTTAGTTAATAACAACTTTTTCAGACTCCATTCTCTACATCACACATGTTGTACAAGCTGTTCACGAAGATGAAGCTCCTCTGTTACAGTGATAAATCACTAAAGCTCTTTCACTTGCTAATGCTAGCTGTGTTTCCACACAAAGGGCATAACGTAACTGACCTCAGAGCAATGAAAGCTGAGCCAGCAGCAGCTTGTCTTGCAGACTGATCTCCCATCAATTAACCGTGAAAGATCAGAGGTTTATCCACAATGTACAAGTGCAATCACCAGAAAATGCTCCTGGACTCAGATTGTCCAGAATTGAGACAGCTGCAGTTTCCTATGAACACAAAACAAGTGCAGCTTTCAGCGCAATAGCCAACTGTGGCTACAAGATGGCAGTAATGTAAAGGATAGATGCAAACAGGCGAGACGTTTTATGACAACACTGTCCAAGATGAGGGAGCGATTGATTTGCTTTGGTACCTTTTATTAATATCTATTTTTAGATTTGTCAAGCCTTTCTTGTCCTGACAGAACACCACTAGCTAGTGCTGTTCCCACAAATGGACAGAAATTATCCAGCCTTCTCTGAAACAAACGTCCTGATTAGAACTGGATTACAAAGTACTCTCACAAACAGGTCTACACCTATTGTAGCCCATGTTACATATGCTGATCAGAAGTTCCTCTTTCTGCTATATTAATGGGTGTCTTAAAGCTTACTACTGTACATCTACATTAAGAGACTCCTTTACCAGCAAGTCAGACTCCACACAAAGTCACACTTGTCGTTGAGTGGGGGGTATAGAACCCAATTTGGAATTGTTCCAGTGTGTCTATGGACATAAGCTTAAGTAAAAGGTGTTCTAAATTACCACAGATGTCATCTGCTCCACAGACATAGTGTTACTATTCTTCACACTGTCCATCAATCAGTTAATTAATCTTCTCCAATTCAGGAATACTAGGTGGGGGAGGGGGAAGTGGAGCCTACGCTACTACGCTATATGTGGAGATGTGGAGAACATGTGAATATCACACAGAAAAGCCCCAGTCAGATGCGGATTCAAACCCAGGACCTTCTTGAAATAAGGCAACTGCACTAACCACCACACCACCATGCACATGAACTCTATGCTATGGGTTTGCTGTTACAGAAGTAGACATCATATGCTAAGAGTCATAATCAACAGCCTCCTATTAGTATATATATTCTTTTGTTAATAAACAGCCTTTTGTGTGACTGTGTTTTATATGGAGAGAATCGCAACGATCACATCCACGATCACAACTCTACTCAGGTTCCTGTTACTAGATCTCAAAGATTCATGTTTGTTTGAATAAAAAAAAAACCCACTTCATATTAATTTTCCCATTTTTGTAGTCTAAGTGCCAGTTGGTGCTGGTAAACTATATAATCCTTTTCTGGTTTGTGTACATTTTGTGGGGGGCAGGATATATTGAAAAATAACTAATGTCACTAAGATCTCTGGACAAGTACTAAGGGAAGGTTTGCAGTATATGCTGACTCATGAGTGCCCATATGCACTTGAAGACTTGAGAGTAGGACAGGCCCCATACATTTGGCAGGAATGAACCTCAGATTCTGTGAGTTTGCAGATTGGGATTGCGCCACTGAAGAGCAGGTGCATTCATTGAAATTTGCTGTGACGAGTTCTAATACTGCGCCAAAAAAAAATAATGCCATGGCACCTGCGTCTCATGATTATACACATGGTTTCCTTTGGCACAGATGTCTTGATGCACCAGCATCTACAATATTAAGTCCTTGAGAGATAACTGTCGCCCTAAGATCTGAGATGGCAGGAACTAGCGCAGGTTATTGGCTGGTTGGAAGGTTGGTGGTTTAATTCCTGGCTGTTGCTCCAGGATGCATGCCAAAGCATCCTTTGGCAAGATACTAAACCATCGATTGTAACTGTGTGTGAATGTTAAATATAAAGCACTTAGGCATAGAAAAAAGTGCTTTTGTGAATGAGGCATGTTGTTTAAAGAGTGCTTCAGTGGAGTAGAAAAGCCCTACACAGGAACCAATTAATTTACCAAGACAACCTGCCATTTGGTCTTGTTGGACCTTTGCTCCCTTTAGCATGTCTATACCAATTCTAAGAAAAGGATGAATCAAGGTCATTTCTGAGAACTGCAGTCCATGTTAGTGTCCATCCAAATATAAAGATATATCAAGAAATATCTTTATGCACTTCTCAAATGTCCATTTAAATTGTCGAGGATTTTGGCAATATGAATGTGAATAACTGGACAACTTACAAAGACATACTTTAAAAAAAAAACATCAGGGAGGTCTGTGCTGAATGATCCATTTACACCACCATGCCTGGCCTGCACAAACCACTCAGCGTGAAGCACTGCACAAGTTGGGTTTTCCCCATTCATGAAGCTAACACTGACTCATTTCTCCAAGTGCTGCTGGTCATTCAGCCACCTGCGGGAGCATTTTACAACTATCATGTTGCCTCCCCGGTTCCCAAAAATAACCACGGGTCACCCCTCTCCTCCCTCCCTCCACATCCATCCTTCCTCTTCAACCCCGCCACATGGTTACAGTTAAGTACATAAATCAGGCGCCACCGCTGGTGTGAGAGCTGTAGAGGCAGACAGAAGGCATACACACACATACTCACACACACATGCACATCCCACTGCCGCGGCTCGTCGCTGCTACTGCAGCCGGTGCAGAGCAGGAGACTCGCAGCATTCTCTCCATCACACGCAGGCGGAATGGCTTGAGATCAGACATCGTGGACTCGTCTCGTTCGGCTCACGCACTATGATTTTGTGACTGTCTGAGTATGCGTGCGTGTATGTGCGTGCGCGCGCGCGTTAGCCCGCCTTGCCGCGAATTGCTGCAGTGCTGTTTTCCAGGTGTGCGAGTGCGTGTGTGTGAGAGTGTGTAAGCGTGTGTGCATGTAAGAGTGTGTGCATGGTGTTGTAGCCTGGTGTAATTCTCTTACGAATTGTACTAAGCCGGGGAACGGAGTCTGATGTCACATGTGCTTCATCGGAGGACACGGGGCATCTGCAAGCTGGATTTTGTGGAGGATGCTGCGGCAAGTGATACACAGAGGGCTCAAGGCTTCGTTCTACTGGCTGGGCTTATTCGTTAGCAGACATCCCGTTTTCTTCCTCACCGTCCCTGCGGTGCTCACCATCATTTTCGGATCTACAGTGCTGAGCCGATTCAAGCCGGAGACGGACCTGGAGGTACTGGTCGCCCCGACTCACAGCCTCGCCAAGATCGAGCGGAGTCTCGCTAACAGCTTGTTTCAAATCGACCAGTCAAAGCACAAGCTGTACTCGGATTTGCACACCCCGGGCAGATATGGCAGGCTGATCCTGCTCGCCAAGTCCGGGGGGAACATCCTGGAGCTGGCCGATCAGGTCCTGCAGGTCCACAAGCAGGTGTTGGATCTGCGCGTCAATTACAAGGGATTCAATTTCACGTTCGCGCACCTCTGCGTCTTGAGCCACAGGGACAAGCGCTGCCTACTGGATGATATCATCACCATCTTCGAAGACATCAGGCAGGCTGTGCTTTCCAACAGCACTTTCCACAAGGTGCCCATTAGTTATCCGAACACAACATTAAAGGTGAGGGGTTTTTTTTCTCTCTTTCTCCCTCTCAGCCAGGCCCTTCACGTGCGCATACACGCTCCCCAAACCCATCTCCATCAGAGCAGCAGCCCCAGCAGTCAGCATGTGAAGCTCTGAGGCTGGCCCTCGGAGCTTGCTATAATTTCTGAATGAACAGAAAACACTTGTATACCAGACTGTAATTTGGGGCTGCACAGTGCCTCATATATCAGCCAGCGAAGGGGAAGCCTCTCCATAACACACACACAGCCGGCTTTTCAGTTTTCACCCTCCCTTTTTGGTGCAGGTGAATTGATTGGCTGCATGCCGCTTGCCCTGATCTGCTCCTCCACCTTCACTCACTCACATCACAAACGCACACACACACACACACACACACACACACACACACACACACACACACACACACACACACACACACACACACACACACACAGGGATATCCTGACTATATGACTTTTTTTTTTGATGCAGTGTCTCCCTCCTGGCTGCACAATCATTGGCCACAGTAGCTATGGCCTTACAGGTATCCCATCTTGGTTGCCTGTAGCTTCACCTGTACTGGATCTGCAGCTGTATTTATTACAGGCCACCCACCACAACATAAAAAAAGAATTCTAGATGCAACATGTAGACATTAAGGTATATTGGAGCTCAGAAGGCTCACATATATATGAGCTGTAAATCTGCTGCACTCTTGCATGATTTTCAATAAGGAATATTCATTTCCATTTGTTGTTGATAGAGATTAGCACACTTTGCAGTATTGTCACTCCACAAGGCAGGCAGTGGAGTGCATTGTGGGTTCAAAGTATAGACTGGATATAAAAAATGGACAGATCACTCTGACATCATCTATTAGTTAGCAAATGACTTGTTGTAAACATTCAAGCTGAGCGTTTTGGTTGTCAACATTAGTGACATCTTAGTGTTTTGAAACTGGTAATGTCAAGTCAGCATTAGTATTATGGCCACAACCATGCTAATCAGCTAATGCTAGCTTTGTTAGCAAGCCATATCAATAAACATAACTACCGCGATGCACAGACATAGAAAATGCTAATTAACACTAAATAATAGACTAATTCTGAAATTTCACTCATTAAAACTGCAGACTTTGGCTTTGAGTATTTGTCAGGTATTTCCAATAAAAATCTCTATAACAGCACAAACATGGTGGAGAGGTCTATCTCCCTAAATATTGGACTTCGAATAGATGTGCATATTGGGTCTGTTGGTCCATGATCAATTCTGGACATCTATATGGCGTCCAAACTAGGTTCACAATTTGGACGTCCAACCATGGCCTATCTTGGACGTGAATAAGACGTTCAGCATTTGAACTTTACAACTGGGCAATTCTTTTGGAGGTCATGGGGATGTCTATGGCAGGTGCAAGAAATTTACATTGTTAGTAAATGTTATATTTTTTTATTTACAAATATCAGTATTGTGTTATCAACATGATATGCATGAATACAAATTATTTATAAACAAACACAATCTATTAATCTATTATGTGTTAGTCTATTGATTTATTCAGTACCTTTTTTTGTTATTTTACATATTCCTGTTTTTTTAACTGGTTTATCTGCTTCAATTAAACAATTTAATTGTTTGTAACCAGGTTAAATCTGTCATATCTGTGATTCCTGAGATTAGGGACAAAACAGGTTTTAATTTTCTAAAATATAATTTTTGATTTTTCAAAAACATATTTACATATAATTGTTACACAAAGTTTTGGCTGTCTCACCATGTTTTGGTACAATCTCCCAGGTGTAACATTTTTTAATAATTTATGTTTTTGCTGGAGAAGTGCAAGGTTTTTGTCAACACCGTCAGACACAAAGAAATGCAAAAATATATATTTTAAATTAAGTTGTTTCAGCTATTTTGACTATTAGCAGCTTCTCTGTTCTATTGTTTATGCACATATGTTTTCAAAGTAATTATACCACATTTAAAAGTAAGATTGTTTTGGCTTTTTATTATTAGAGTTACAGTCATACATATTTTCAGAAGCTTGTATTTAATCTGTATAAGAAACAATCATATTAAGCAACATGCAAATTACACATTTATTGAGAAAATTACATATTTTTATTGGAAGATCATGAGGGAGGAAACTATATGGTTCTCCAAAAGAGAAAAATAAACAAAAACTCCATATTATGGAGTTGACAAGGTGCTGACGGTGGTGACACAAATCTGACGGTGGTGACACACTAGTAGAAAACAAGATATTATTTCTTTCAAAATGACAATTAAACCTTAACAACCTTTGTAATATCACAAGACACATCATAACAATTCTGTTTTTGCACATGTCAAGTTCTACATCTTAATAGTTCACCAGCTACCTACTACTCCTTGATTCCTAAAGTTCTCTGTGGTTGTGTGTTTAGACCTTGCTGGACTTTCTCTCCTTTAGACTCTCTGTGCTTGTTTCCAAAACCTTCTCTTCTGACTTTTTTCTCTTCCTTTCAGATCACTGGTGTTCTTTATTTTTCCCTCTTTCACTCTATTTCTCCATCTTTCCCTTTCCTTTATGAGAAACTCTTTCTTCAACTCAGGCTGGCTGTTATTTTTTTTCTCTCTTTCTTTTTTGATCATCCCTGTTCCTTCTCTTTCGTTCCTCTGCTGACAGGTTCCCCTTTGCTATTCTAGCCTGAAATGTACCATTTTTTGAATTACTATAATTCTTCTGAACCTTGTGCTTTTTCACAGATTAAGGATGAATATTCACAACACAATTATGCATTAAGCAATAGAAATGCTATCCAGCCATTAAGTTTGATGTCATTAGCCATTTCCAGGTCCAAACTCTGCTGCAGATCCCAAAGCAAAGGAACTCTGCGGCATCACTGAGAGTCACAAACTGTCTAAATTCTTTCATCTTTAATAAAATGATCAGTGTGGCTGCACTAGCAGGTGTAACATCCAGGCATCCATGAAAACAGAATATATGAAATTTAAAGTTAAAGTTAGATTGCTTGTTTCCACCTGAACATGATATACCAGCTCTGCTACCACTTCCAACATAAATGGAGACAGAAAACTAAACAGCAGTGACTATTGTCAGGTTACTGAAGTTGGGCTAGCTGGTATATAGTGATGTGCTACGTGATCGCTAGCGACACAGCTGTGTTAGCATAACATAAACACAGTGAAGCTGGAGGATGAATGCTAACTTTTTTCCACTTGATAAAAGTTAACGTGAGGGTTTCCGATGGTTAGGCTGACAGTGATCACTGGCTGTTTTTAGGGGCTTGTTCAGATGTAATAGAACAAGATAAAAAGCATTAAAACATTTTAACAGCACAACAGGCTTAACAAACACAGAGTAGTTTGGGCCTGGAAGCAGGATTCATACATCATCACTTAAAGAATAGCTCTCGGGGGACAGCTAGCTCAGTAGATGCCACATGATCGAAAGGTTGGGCGTTCAAATCCAACAAACAGAGGCTATCCTGGATTGGTAGCTGCCCACTGCATCACTGAGTGAATGGGTTAAATGCAGAGGACTAAGCATTTTCCTACAGGATTAATAATGTATACATACACAATGAGATTCAAGATAAGGCAAATTTGATAATATTTGACACATCCGTGAAGCAGAAATATCAGTAAAATACACAAGAAGTAATATGACTGAAATATTAGTAAAAAATAACTTAATATAAATGGTGAATAGCACACTTTTGTGACATTTGTCAACATCATTAGAAAAAGGGTCAACACCGTCAGACAAAAATCCTGATGGTGTTGACATCTGATGGTGTTGACAAAATACCCTACTTTCTCTAAAGATTAGATCAGCAGACATCTCCAAGATGTCTGCTGATCTCTGTACAGAAAACATGCCCTCCACCCTCTGGAAACATTAGACTGCAGATACTATAGAAGCAGTATAAAAATGATGTCTAAGTTGTTTGATATTAATAAGACATCCACAATGGCCACGTTTGGATTATAGGTAGCCTGTAACACAGAGGTCAGACAGACGGCAACATAACATTCATAAACAATTCCTTCAGTGGACCAAAATTGTACATCCAAAAACAATTTATAAAAGATGTCACTCCAAGTCACTTTGCGCAGTGGGCATAGACTGCTTTGACTACCTAACTTGAAGTGCTACGAGTATATACCAGAGTCTATGAGGATTGACTTCCTGTTGGAGCCAGCCAAGTAGCTAGTAGAAGAACTAGAGTTTCGTGTTTCGTGTCAGCTCCAAAGTTTGTTGCTTACAGTAGGTAAAGCATATGCTGCTTTACTGTCCTGCTGGACACTAATGTTATCCATAATTTACAAAATGTACTTACTATTGTGTTCAGCGTGGCTTGAAAAAGTGACTAGGCCTGAAATCTAACCAGAAGAGTATTTACAGAGGTAGGACAGCAAAGAAGTTGAGGATCAGTTTCCCATAGAACCACAGGTCTTTGTCAACTACCGTTAACCAGTGATGGGAATAACGGCGTTACAAGTAACGGCTTTACTAACGGCAAGTAATCTAACTAATTACTCTTTCTATCATTACAACGCCGTTACCATTACTAACAAGAAAATGTAGTGCGGTTGCGTTAATATTTTTCAACAAACAGACGGTTGAAGCTGTGTTCAGCTTACCACATCTTATATCAGTTGCACGGAAGTAGCTGTCTACATAAGTAATCTGGGCACTACAGCTTTAAGCAGCTGCGCACGCTCCAGCGGACGGGAATCACTTTCTGGCAGACGATCACTTTTTGGCACACAGAAATAGTCACTCTAATATCCATTTTATACACCACTAGTTAATTTCATTGTGATGTACAGGCCACTTTACACTTTCTCTATCTGCAGCACATGTACAGTGGGCTCAGACTGACATGAACACAAATTCAGAGTATCACATGCTTGGATTCCAGGATGGTGGGTTGTAACTTCCTCCAAGAGCTGCCACAGCAGAGCCATCCGAGCAGCATCAGTGTCTGAGCACAGTGATGAGGCCATCCATCGCGCTGTTACAGACTGTTTGGCTCCTAATATTCAGTTAGATAGACAGACAGTGTATTCTTCTTTTGGATGTCAAGTTGTAGCCCAGCGTGGTTTTAGAATTTGTGTTTTCTCTTCATTGAGCCGTTTTATTCAGTGTCATGTCATTTCCCAAAAAGAATGATAAAGCACTCTTTTAGAAGGTGGAAAACCATGTACCTGCCGATGTGGTACTTTAAAAAAGACATCATTTTGGCATTGAAGATCATCATAATTTGATCTCATTGCTTTGCTGTATTAGAATTTGTGTTGTAGATTGACATAGGCAAGTGCTAAATATCACATAAAGCAACACGTCATATTAGCAATATGTCACCATAAACCTCATGCAGACACTGATTCCTGCTAACTATTGTTTTGTCATATACAAATAAAGTAGTTGGAATTTCATTCACCAAAAACTGAAACACTGACAGGCTGTTACAACAAATAATAATACATGAAGCAATTCTTCAGATAACTGCATCCAAAATGATTCAAAAGGCACCAACAAGAGGCACACAGTCAAAAAGTCAAGGTTCACTTCAATTAGCAGGGGTGACACATAAGCAAACAGCTGCAGCCAGATGTTTCAGAACCCACCACAGATTCAAAGTAACCATGTTTCTAATAATCCATAATTCTTCAAGTCTTAATACGATTAATACAAGTTGTTTTAAGTCTAAAAAAATGGAAGAGAAAAACAAGCTATAACAAATTTTAGTATCAGGCTGTTTGTTTTCTGCTTTAAAGTTTTCCAATCCCCATGAACTTAAAATTTGGCAGTCTATGGGGGTTGACTGTCTTTTTCAGTTAGACTCAAGAGGACACTTTAGGAACTGCACTGGCTTCAGTTTTTAGCCCTGGAGGCTGATTTTTGGATGTTCAATCCCTCTACCCCATGTTTTTCCCTTTGCTGGCCTTCATCTTTTTCCTATTATAGTTCCTACAGCCACAAGAATCTGCTGTTGCACAAAAGTAAATAGAAAAAAAAAGATCTTTTGAGGCTGTTTTCTGAATGACAGCTACTGCTCTACATAAATGATCAATGTAATGCTAAAAGAAAATAAATGGTAGTACTGAAGAGCCACTAAATTAGAATGAGTCATTTCACTGTCATTTTCCACTTCAGAGTGAGGTAGTTTATTACATTCTTTATTACATACATTTTTTTTTCAGTGCCATTTCCTACCTTGCCATCGTGCTGTGCCACTTAATATAAACATGTGAACGTGTTAACGTGGGGTACAGCTTCAGTAAAACAGTAATTTAATGTTTTTGTACATTCCTATAGCTGCAAGTTTATACCTTATATGGACAAAAGTACTGGGGCACCTACACATTACACCTCAAGGAGATCCTCAGCCATTAAAGTCCCATGCTGTGAAGCTTCTGGCACACAGTTTTTGTGCTGCTGTTAATGACAGAAGAGGTTTGGAACTGTTAATAACTGAACTGAGCTCTGGCAACTTTTATACACTACCAATCTCAGCACTCTGCCACCCTACTGTTTGGTGTGTTGGAGTGTTGTGCTGTGATGGAGATACCACACTTCCTGGGGAGCTGAACAAGTTCTACACACGGTTTGATGCACTGAACAACACGCAAGTGAAGAAAGCCATGCCCCCCACCACTGACCAGACCATCTCTCTGCCTGCAGCCGACGTGAGGAGAATTTTCACCTAGGTCAACCCACGGAAAGCTGCTGGACCAGACAACATCCCAGGTCGTGTGCTGCGAGACTACGCTGATCAGCTGGCTGATGTCTTCACAGACATCTTCAAGTCTTCACTGAGCCAGATGATCGTCCCAGCGTGCTTCAAGTTCACCACCATCATCATGGTGCCAAAGAAATCCTCAGTACCCCAAAAACTGTTTGACAAACTCAGCAAGTTGGGACTCAGCACCTCTGTTTGAAACTGGATACTAGATTTCCTGTCAGAGAGGCCTCGGTCCGTCCGAATCTGCGACAACATCACCAGCACCATCAGGCTTAGCACAGGAGCTCCTCAGGGCTGTGTTCTCAGCCCACTTTTATTCACCCTCCTGACACACGACTGCACCACACTACACAGCTCTAACCACATCATCAAGTTCGCTGAAAACACAACTGTGGTTGGACTCATCAGCAGCAACGACAAGTCACCATACAGAGAGGAGATTCAACAGCTGGCGTCCAGGTGCTGCAAGAACAACGTGTCACTGAATGTGGAGAAAAACCAAGGAGATGATCGTTGACTCGGTCCACCCACACTCAGCATGCGCGGTTCCATGGTAGAGACCATTAACAGCATCAAGTTCCTGAGAGTTCACATCTCAGACGACCTCACCTGGACCACCAACACCTCCACCATCATCAAAAAGGCCCAGCAGCGCCTCCACTTCCTGAGACGCCTGAAACGGGCCAACCTCTCTCCTCCCATTTTCACCACATTCTACAGGGGCACCATAGAGAGCGTTCTGACCAGCTGCATCTCCGTGTGGTTCGGCAACTGCAATTTTGGCGATCTCAGCAAACTACAACGAATTGTTAAAGTAGCTGCCAAGATCATCGGAAATCTCTCCGTTTGCTAAAGGACATCTACCACAACCGCTGATATAATAATAAGGCCTCTGGCATCATGCTTGACCCCTCACACCCCTCACATGGACTCTTTTCTCTCCTTCCATCCAGCAGACGCTATCGCAGCATTGGGGCCCGATCCTCCAGACTGTGGAATATGTTTTTCCCACAAGCCATCAGACTCCTGAACTCACTACCAGACCTCCCCCCCACCACACACACCCACACAAACTGTTAACCAACTCTTTTGCACTTTACATACCACTGCCTCTGTAAGACATGCTGCTCTATGGACAATTTTGTATTACTCCATTTTATAAGCTGCTACACTGGTCACTTTAAACCACTCCAAACTGTAAATTGTAAATTCTAATTGTAACTTCTCTTGATCCCCTAAGACTTAAGTGTATATTTATTTTCCTCTCTTTTTATATCTATTTATTAGCTTTTTTTTAAACTGATGTAACCGGAGACTTGTCGCCTCATCTCTCTGTATGCTGCAATGGATATAGCAGAGATGACATTAAAGTTTAGTTTGACTTTGACTTTGACTTTGGTGGAATTACCGTGGCTCCTAAACATTTCTACTTTGCCTTAACATCACTTACAACCACTGAGTGTGGAATATCTTGGAGGGAAGAAATTTTACGAACTGAGATGGGTTGCAAAGCAGTTTGCAGAACAACAACTACACAACAACTTTGAGCAAGTTAAAACAGCTCAAATAGATAGTGTGCTCTATATGGCCAATTGGATCTGCAGAATGTTGGCTTACTCTACTATGTGGGCTGGGCACTGAGATAAGATAATCTGCTGGGATTGTGGTTGAACTTGACTTCATGCCCTCCTGAACTGTGCTGAATTTTTTCACTTTGTGCTAACACTAGAAAGTACACAGCATTTGAAAGATTTCAGCTTTCTTCAGTATCATAAAATACTTTCTTTAGAGAGCGTCTTCAACTATTTGACTTTTGATAGGAACAACAAAACAAAACCAAATTCAGTGTCAATTATCAAATTTTCTCATCTTGAAAATTCACCATACCATCGTCCAGCCTTGTCTTCAGTCTTGTTTTTAGGTGAAAAGAATATGTAAATTACATACAAGTTTCCAAGTTTTCTTATAATTTCTTATAATATAATGAATTTAATGTAATATATTTTCAGTCTTACTCCCATCACTCTCTCGAACTAAAATATCGAACTACAATATTACCGTCTTGAAGGTTTATGTGACCTCCAGCTCTCCCTGCACTGTGTCAGTCACTCTGCACTCTCCGTGTTCCTGAATCCTCCCCCTTGCTGTTTGCCAGTGTGACGAGCTGTCTGGGCTAATTAATTTTTCGGACTTCTAATGCCTTATCCTACTCTTTGATGTTACAACCAGGGTTATTTCTGTACATACTTGTATACAGAAATAACCTATGAAAAAAACTTTTTGCCAAGTTTTATTCCCAGGAGAAAAAGCTTAAAATAGATGTTGCTATTTTAATCTGTCTGCTATATTTGAATTTTCTAAATAAAAACACAAAATATTATGAAAAAAATGTAGAAATGTAGCCACTGAAACAACAGGAGAAATGTTCATGATACTTAAGTTGTCTATAATAATGTCAGTAGAATTACACTCTCAGTACTTATTCTAATATTTAAAAAAATGATTTTCCCATGTAGTTAAACATAAACTGCTTGATTAGAAACTTGTACATAACATTCTACTAATTTAAAATGTTAAAATTCTATTTTGTTGACAGGACAGATTAAGATGTTGGGAAGGCTAGAAGGAACTAGGGATGGGAATTGAGAACGGGTTTTTGGAGAGAACCGAATCCTGGTAGTTCAGTTTGAATTGTTAATCTGCTTCAGAACAGCCGCACTAGATGCCATCTTTCATGTTTGCTGTGCTTGTGGGCATCATTCTTCTTTTTTAGCCTAAACTAGAACACCTGTCAGCATATTGTAGCCTTGGCATATATGCTTCCTATGTGCCTGTGGTAAAGAAAAAAAAAGTTTGACAAGTATTGTAAGTATTAGTTCCAGTGACATCCCTTGAAATACATACTTTTCTATTTAACCCCTAACCCTTAAGCAATACACCATTACCCAAATACTTGGGTGTACCTAAAACTAAATTTTGTCCAAGGTCATACAGATATTAACTGCTGCTCTCCAGCTCATTAGTAATTATAGGTTAACACTTGTTTATTGGATAAGAAGCATGGAGCAGTAATGACAGTAACAGATTTCACAACTCTTAGAGAAATTATCTTTTGCTCAAGGGTTTACATGGTTAATGTTTTTGAATTATGCACACAATAAAATCACTGCCTCAATAAATCAGTATTTTGTACTTGAAAAATGACCTTGGTATTTAATTATAAAACTGTCAATTCCCATACAATATTTCCCCAAATTCATTATCAAAATAAATAAATAATAGATAAGAAATAATAATAATGGCCTTTTCAATAATGCAATCTGTTGTTATAACAGCTTATGTATAAAATGAAGAATACATTTTATAAAATGAATATTAGCTTGTAATGTTTGAGCAAATACTGACTTCTTCCTAGCAGCACGGCGGTTAGCACTGTTGCCGCACAGCAAGAAGGTCCTGAGTTCAATTCCACCATCAGGCCGGGGTCTTTCTGTGTGGAGTTTGCATGTTCTCCGGCTTCCTCCCACTGTCCAAAGACATGCAACTTGTGGGGATAGGTTAATTGGATAACTAGGTGTGAATGGTTGTCTGTCCCTGTGTGTTGGCCCTGCGACAGACTGGCGACCTGTCCAGGGTGTACCCCGCCTCTCGCCCTATGACAGCTGGGATAGGCTCCAGCGCCCCCCGCGACCCTGAAAAGGATAAGCGGAAGTGAATGAATGAATGGATGGACCTTTTTAAAATTATGTGAAAAATAACTAACTTATGAAATCCTTATGATTTTTCATTATATCATAGGAACATGTAAAAAATAGTATAAATAAAGGTTCAAGGTTCAAGGTTCTTTATTTGTCACATGCATAGTTATACAAGTATAACACACAGTGAAATGTAGCCTGACACGCTCCTCGACATGTGCAAAAATTGGGGGGGGGGGGGTGTAGAGGAAGAACACTATATATATATATATATACATACATATAGTATATACACTGGGTGAATGTGCAGTAGTAGCAGCAAGCAGGTGAATTCTGTACATTAATATGAAGAGACATCTGACTATATTACAGGATAGACAATATAAACATATTTAAAATTAAAGGAATTGAAATGTACATTGTGCCTTGGTTTAGAGTGTCTGGAAGAGAGTCCTGTCTCAGTCAATTATAGATGATGTGAGAGGGCGGGTGTGTGTGTTTAGGGCACGGATGGCTTGGGGATAGAAGCTCCTCTTGAGTCTCTCTGTCCTTGCCCGGAAGATGCGGAACCTTCTACCAGATTGCAGAAGTTGGAACAGTTTGTTGCCTGGATGGGACGGGTCCTTCAGTATCTGCGCTGCTCTAGTCCGGCATCTCCTGGTGTAGGTGTCCTGAAGCGGGGGGAGAGCAATCCTGAACCTTGAACCTTGAACCTTGAATGTATAAACCACTGCATTACATATACATATATCAGTATAGGGTTGCCTAGAAAACTGATACTAAGCTATTAATTAAGATTAAAATAATAATAATGGATTGCATTTATATAGCACTTTTCGGGGCCCTCAAAGCGCTTTACAATTCTACTATTCATTCACTCTCACATTCACACACTGGTGGAGGCAAGCTACAGTAGTAGCCACAGCTGCCCTGGGACAGACTGACAGAAGCGAGGCTGCCATATTGCGCCATCGGCCCCTCTGGCCATCACCAGTAGGCGGTAGGTCAAGTGTCTTGCTCAAGGACACAACGACTGAGACTGTCCGAGCCAGGGCTCGAACTGGCAACCTTCCGGTTACGAGACTAACACCCAACTCTTGAGCCATGAATAAATAATATTGATTTAGGCACTCATTTCAAAGAATATAATTACAGACAGGTCTGTTTTTGCCTCCTTGAGCTTATACACAACTTAACACAGCACTACTGTGGACAGACGGAAACACAGCTCCTCCTCTCACTGAAGTAGTTAATGTTCATAATGATTATTATGATGACGGTATCATATGAAGGTCAGTAGAGCTCCCATTTAAACCACAGTTATTATAATTTTTTATTTTCTAATTAGCTTTTAATTTGTCTTGACATTCTGTTTTTATGTCACTTTAGTTTCCACAGTAGATTTTTTTTATTTCAGATTATTATTTTTTATCATTTGAAAATGTTTAGTTTTAATTTAGTTTAAGTTTTTTTCAGTGTACGTTTTATTCATTTCTTTTTTAGTGACAGGCAAGATTTATGAAAATTAGTGCATGTGTTACAATAAAAACACAACTTTTTGGAAACAGTGGACTCGCAGTCTTATAAGCATTCAGACTCAAAAAAGTCTATCAGTGACTCACTAATAGAGAAGTTGTAATGTTTATTTATTTTTACATAGCTAACAGATACCAAAACTAGGGATACTTCCTCTACATTTGTATTTCATTTTGGTTAGTTTTAGAAGTGGACAAAATTGTTTCAGTTAGTTTCAAAAATATTGTAGAAGTATAGTTTTTATTTTAATTTGACTTAACCTCTAGTTCTAGTTTTGTTTTAGAAACTATACTAACCTAAGTTTGAGCAACATTTAAGTAATAAAAATATAATTAATGTTAACCTTTCAGCTTAGACATTTACCATTTAACTGTTAGTTTTCGTGATAGCCACATTACATTGGGTGACATTAACGTAGGAGCTAGCACATTACAGGCTGGGGATATAATATTAAGCTCAGTATTGTATAGTGATGAAATCTGAAAAGTCTTGTACATAATTATAAGCAGTCTGCTTTCCCTGATAGCCTTTTACCATATCTGCAAACATTCCTGTTTTGCTGTTTTCTACCAGAAAACTCTTGTAATTTATATGACTGTTAAATTTTATTATGAATAACTGTAGCATCCCTGAGTTTTAAGTGTTCATTTGCACCAATGGGAACCCCATTGGTGGTTGTGGGGGTTGAGCTGAATGGGGTTAAAAGTGTTTCAGCAGTCAACTTCTGTACAGAAATGAAGACTTTTGCCATCTTAGCTGTTCTTAGCTAAGAACAGCCATCTTAGCTGTTCTTAGCTAAAATGGCAAAAGTTTCTTTAACTCTTATTGCAAAGACACAGTAAAGAGCAAGAGTTAAAGAAACCCCAAACTAGCAAGATGAGCTTTTCAACAGACAAAAGCAAACCATGACAAGAAATATACCGTAGGACCTCCAAAACACAGGTTTAGGATCCAGGAATATGGTTTGGTTTGTTTATGGAACTACACGTCAGGTTGATGCAGTCTGCAACAACTTGAATGGCGTGGAAAGTTGTGGTGTAGGGTTAAGAAGGTTTTCTGGTTACATCGTAAGTTAGAATTCAGAGTTCCCACAGAAGTCTAAATCCAGTCGTATGTTTCACCTCAGAAGGTCACTATGAGTGAAAACATGTTTGGGTCAGGTTTTACTTTCTACTCCTCAGTAATTTTGACTTGGACATCTTTTTGCACGTCCAATCACTTTAATTTCAATAATGACTACTGTTAGGTTTATATTGTTGGATTGTGATGTATGTTTAGAAATATATACTCATATATGCTTATATGAGTATATATAATCGATTGCATATTGATAGGCTGTCTGATCCTTAGTAGTGTGCCTTCCAGAGGGTTCTGGCATGCACACACACCCTAAGGTCATGAGAGAGGTCGTACCTTCTCTTACTGATTTATGGTATAGGAGGACACCTACTCTGTATCTGTTTAATTATAAGAGCCCTTTGTTTAGGTGGACCGCTAGACTCCTGGCACCAGCTCTGGGGAGTCGTTCACAGGGTCACATCTTGACACACACACAAAAACACACACGCATACCTACACATACACACAGATGGTACTCTTTGTTCACGTGTATGCCTATGTAAGATGTCATATGTTAATGAACCTATGCATATTCATGTAACCACAACAAAGAGCAGTGCTACGGGGGAGCTAACTGAGAGTGACTGGGGTTCGAGCGTCAGGAGCAGCGCTCGTCACAGTTCTCTCCCTCGTGCACGAGATCACACAAAGAGCTCTGCCTGGTGTCCAGTGCTTTTTGCCATTGTAGTAGAATTGTCTCTAATTGTTCCAGCGAGGGGTTTGTGCTAAACAAACCTATCAACTACCTGTCTTAGGTGTAGGATTTGGTTTAGGTTACTATCTTAAAATCCACCCGGTCAGTGCCAAACCAGCTACAATTAGGTTTGCCAACAAATATTCTGCATTTTATTCTGCAATCAAATATTTAAAACATTCGCTCGATCACAAAATTTGTGAGTGGGGTGTGGGGGTTATACCCTTGGCAGAACATAATGCAAAGCTGGATTTTCACAACAAACGTTGTTAGAGACTGTGCTGCTGGGGAGCTAACAGAGTACTAGCCACCTTTACTTTTAATACCAGAATAGGTGTGTGGTGTAGGACAAGGTGTAGCTCTCACTGCACCAGTAAGAGGGAAAAGCGAGAGAGTGGTGAGTGATTACTATATCACCTAACACATAAGCTGTGAGAGACATAAGCTATAAGCTGATGTAAGCAGAACAACTGAAGGTAGATGGTTTTCAGAAATCTCATCTGTCTGAGTCTTTTAGAATACAAGTCTTTAGTTCTATTAACTCCTTTAGGCTGTATTTATCATTTATGTAAAACTATCCCAACGTAACAGGTGGCTAATAACAAACCTGGGCTAGCATAATGGTTGTAGCATATGTTTGAAAATTCAAACCTTCCTGATTCTTACTGTAGGTCTTCTTACCCATTTTTTTTTTACCTTTTGCTTATTTAATAATGTGTTGGTTTGAACCTAATGTGGACTTATTGAACATAGTGAAAAATTAGGTATTTTAAAGAAAACTCAAATACTAGTAGGGGTTGGACCAGGAAAGCTCTTTCTCCACCTCTTCCACCATCACCACCTCCATCTCACCTCAGACAGCAGTGAGGTGTCACCTCCCTCTTTCACACATCACTCAGCACATTTATCACACACAGTTCCTTTTTTGTCTCTCTGTGCTCACCTGGCCTCACTCTCATACGCAAGTATATTTTGTCTTATAAGGACTGCCACAAAAAAGAATAGAGAACAAAGCTGACAATTCTGCAGGCACAGAAATTGTTGCCCCGATTATGTCTCATTACTCACTTTCTTTAAAGCTTCAAAGGCACGCATGTTTAAGACTGCACACACTCTGAGCATGTATTGGCTCAGTGCAGATATTTATACATAAGTGTGCTGTGACTGTTGAGATTCATTTGAAATGCTTTAGTGAAACCAAGAAGTGAGTGTGATAGAGTAATTTGAGCTTTGCGAAATTACACAAGTGAAATTGGAGCAAAAGCTTTTTGAGCTCCCTCAGCAATGTAATGTGATTACATTACATAAACATGTTCGTACACTGTCACGAAATGACAAATCTGAAGCACCGAGTTGGGATTGTTTTCGAAGAATGATAAAGCTCAAAAATAACATGCAGATCTCGCTCTTATAAATGGATCGATTTGAAGCAGACAGTAATAAAAGTCTCAGACTCTGACAGAAAACCTGACTTTTGAGTTATGGATGAGCTCAATCATGTGACTTCAAAATGCAGTGTCCACCACCAGTTTATTCTGCTGTTCACATAATCCCAGAGTGGAATAACTCCTTTCTCCTCACACTGAAGTAAATTGTTTACTGAAAATGAAGCAAACAATTGCAGGGATTTATTTATCTAGAAGCCTCAGATTTTTATCAAGCTCCCTGCTGTGAAACAGTACATTGCGACTATTTGATTGTGCTGGATTATTGTGTTTGTGACAAGATAAAGCACATCTACAATAAGCTGCAAATTAAAACTGAAACTGTTCTGGTTGCGGAAACCAGGCAGGAGTTTCACAGTTTCACTGGTGCGTGTCTTGATTTAGTGATTAAATAGACCAATACAATATTTGCGCTGCAGCTTTAAATAATTGTATAATTACTTTTGAGGCATAAGCTTATAGCTATAATGTGTGCATTATTAGTTTAATGACTTTACCATACAGTCACAATAAATACACATATTTGGACACATTACCTAAAAATCTAAACCAGGCAAGGGAAATAAATGATGAACAACAAAAACTATACTATTTTTTTTATGTCTTTCATATATACTTTCAATGCAGGATCCTCATATAAAAAAGAAAGCCCACCCTCTTTTATGTATCAGGGTAAAATGAGAAATTATCTGGTTCTAAAACAATTTAAAGAGAACATCAGCTGAAGAATAACATGAAATATTTTACTATGTAATTGTTGTGTTGTTTTTCAAAAACTAAACCAAAATCCAGAAACAGGGTGGGCAGTATAGTCTCAAAATTGGAGGAAGATATTTCAAGAAAATCTGCAATAACAATATTTCTGATGATATAGAGAAAAAAATTGTGAACATTTCATGGACTCGAGTTTATAGCCTTTATAAGTGCAAGTAAATGAAGACTATTTTCGATCCATCTTTCCCAAACATCTACTGTCACTGAGGACAGATTTCCTCATTTGAATTTGAATTTCCATTGAAATAAGGTCCCATTGTAGTGCAATATTAGTCGCAATATTAGTTTTAAATAAAAAATGTAGATGGATAACATGAGTGTGTGTAAAACTTTGGTTTAATTATAACTAAAGTAAATACTGTATCTAGTAACTCTGAGCCGACAATATTATGACAGAATACAACTGAAAAATATTTTCTATTTTCTGCTTTTCCACCATTTAACTGCATTATTATTGTCCATCCAGCATTTTTTCTTCGTGTCATCTAGAGTGTCAGTAGCACGTGTAACCAGTGAGGCTGCTAGTTTTTTGTCTTTCACAGCCTGGTTCTATGCAGCAGTATGTTTTTGCCTCAAGTAATGAAACATGTTAGCTAAGTTGTGCTGCCGTGCTCTGTTTAAAGAAAGGACCTTTCAGACCCTTCCAAACAGACTCTACTTGTTCAGTCTTTTTCTAACTGTTCTTTAATCTCCTAGGACCTGGCGTCCACATATGTGGATATCACATTTTGGGTTGTCTAGACCAAAATAGTCAATTTTGCTCTACAAGCCCATATGGAAAAGAAATAGTAAAAACTTATAAAAGACTTGCATAAGATGTGGCCTACTTCATATAGTGAATCATACAAGGCTTATATGATTTACTCATGAAAGTGGCCACTTTCTCATTACTTTCATATATTGTTTTAGTAAGTATCCAAAACATACAAGTTTCATTTATATAATTTTTCAAGGGATCTTATATCTGTTTTCACTTTTGTATGCTTTTCATACAGGTTTCACACAAGACAGATACAAACTTTATAAGTTTTATATATATCTTTTCCATATGGGAGGGCCTGATATCCATTTACGAGGATGTTATACTGCCACTGTTCTGTCAAAATTTACAGTGAATGTCCTCTTATGTGGATCTCGTTTTTTCTCAAAAATAAAATCAGGTAAAAAAAATAAAATCACGCAATTCTTTGTTTTTACATTCATCAGGTCCCAATCAGCCCAAATAGCAAAGAGAAATTAAAAATGCATGCCATGAAAGAGTTTGGGTCTTAGGAGGTTAACAGTGAAGTTTAACATCTGAAAAGTAACTTTTGATTCATTTCCTTTATTCTATTTATTTTTGTGCTTTTTCTTTGATCATTGCACAATCTTACCTTGGGGTGAAAATGCCAGAACACCCTCTTCTGGGAAGATTAATAGCTGTGTTAAATGTTTTCCACTTATGAATAATTAAATAATTAAAATAATTAATCTTAATGTTCTATTAATGAATTTTGTTGTCATTGCCTTTTTTTTCAGAATTGCTTTTAATTTCGTTTTTAGTTTGCTTGACATCATCACTGGTGTGATAACTTTGACCTACCTCAGGATGCCTTCAGCAGCCATTCCTGAAAAGAAAAAAAGTTATAATGTACCAGTGGCATTATAACTTTTTTTTTGATGTAGTCTGTGGCGCAGTAATGGCTAATATAACAGGAACAGGTTTAAGGTAATTGTGGAAACCCCATTACCCAGTGACACATCTTTTTATTTCTCATTTGGAACAGTTAAATTTTTCTCAACGAGTCACCTTTTACCTGGGTGAAGCCAAGAGATTGATGCATATTTTTCATGCTTCTGTTTGCATCAGACCCTTATAGCATGTAGCATTATTTGGTCATCCCTTGCCTTTGCTGGGCTGCACTGCTGTATCATTTGGCACCTTATACATCAGTAGTTCTGCCAATACTTTCAACTTAATAATGAATGGTTGTGTAACAACAACCAACAGGCTTCTATTATAATCTGACTTCTGTGTGATAGACTAATGCTTACTCACTTTTATTGTTCCAGCAGGCTTATTGAATTCCTCCTGTGCAATTCTTCTTGGACTTATCTCCATGCTCTTGTCACTGTGACGTCTTGTTTGTGCTGTACAATCTGATTAATGAAAAAATTAGTACAGAGCAGCATCAGTCCTGTCCGCAGCTGTGAGGTGGGTTCATATTAAAAAGTAAAGCAAATAGAACAAAAATGAAAGCTGGTATCAAAGAACGTATAGTGAGAAGCAGGACATTTGCTTTGAAGTTACTGGACTCCTGTGCCTTCCATGGTATGCTACTTTAATTGCAGCTAATATCTAATACCTCTGAATTCTGTGCAGGATGGCCGTGTGGCCTTCATCGGGCACCAGCTGGGCGGTGTGTCCTTCTCACCCAACAGCCGTGACCAGCAGGTCAAGTTTGCTCGTGCTGTCCAAATCACATACTACCTCCGAAATCATGGACCCGTGGTGCAGGATGCTATTGCAGAGCGCTGGGAGAATGAGTTCTGTGCCCTGGCCAGTCGACTGTCCACAGCCGAGGTCCCCCATGCAGCAGACCAGCTCCACATCCAGTCACTCACATCCTTCAGTCTGTGGCGGGACTTCCACCAGACGGGCCTGCTGGCCAAGGGTGAGGTGTTGGTCAGTCTGGTGCTGGTGCTCCTGGCCGCCACCATCTCCAGCTCTATGCGGGACTGCCTAAGGGGGAAACCTTTCCTGGGACTCCTGGGTGTGCTGACCATCTGCATTGCCAATGTGACGGCTGCAGGGATCTTCTTCATATCAGATGGGAAGTTCAACTCTACACTACTGGGGATACCATTCTTTGCAATGGGTGAGTGGCAATATGGGTCATAACAGAAAATGTGTGTTCATGTGTGTGTGTGTATACAGTTGTTTGGGTAAAAATGCTTATCTTAGGTTCACACTGATAGTGAGTTGATTGTGGTTTGCAAATTGTGATGGGCAACACTGCTGCAAAGTAATAAGCATGATATGTGTTTGTTTGGCTGATCTTTATCACCACAACCTTTCTCAAGGCAATCCTATCCTTACTGAACAGAATTTCAGGTTGAACTCCATCAAAATCCAAACCAGAATTTACCATGAAGTCACGTCCAATATAATTAAAATCTAAATTTGAATTCAAAGTTATGTTTAACTCATGGCACATTTCAGTCATTTGATAGTCTTGATTCACTGCAGGAACTCCTTTTTGTGTTTTTTAAAAAATTTTTGTCTGAATCATGAATGCCCAAGTCATCAAAATTCACGAGTTTCTACTGCAGTGATGTTGTGGGTTTTTATTTTTAAGTGAATGAGTTATTGTTTGCAAATGTATACATACCACCGTGTACAGTAAAAAAAAAAAAAAAAAAGACATTTACTCTTTTCTCTGTAGAGATCACACTGAAGTCCCATCCAAACTAGAGGGCAAAGCAAGTTCACTGAAATACTGTGAAGGTGCATCCTTATCTGGTAGCACAAGACTAATTAACGCCTTAAAGCTTTTGTGTGATGAGACTCACTACCAATAAGTTATGCCCATGAGGTCCAAGTCATCCTTGGTGATGACTCTATCCTATGGGATTATGTCTTTATTTTAAAAATTGTGTTCCAGAGTCTTAGCAATGAGACAAAAAACATTCTAACATTCTAACTGAAAATCAAAAATGTATTTCCTTTTATTTTTATTTTTTTACAAAAAAACCCTACAAAAATCAAACAGTTTGCTAACATACTAGCTTGCTGTTCCTGTTAGCTAAGGCCATATACATCTTTCAAATAACAAACTATAGTATAGGATGCCAATGCAGTAAAATGTTAATGCAATGTAAATCTAAGATCTAATCTAAGAAAAACATTTACTCAGTATTTCATGGTATCGTAAGTTACATGTTGTAGAGGAGAATTTTCCCCTCCAGCAGGCTTGTTTTTGTTTTGTATTTTTTATTTGTTTGTTATTTTTTGTTTTTTTAGAAAATTACAGAATATGCCTCGATTGCATAAAGTGTCATAAGATTTTTTTTTCCCCTGTTCAATCCTTTCAATTTTATTAGAAAAATAGAAAGCAGTACAATACAATATCAGTATTTTAATCCTTGACATTGACAACTAAAAATGCAGGTACTGAACATTGCAAATTAACATAAATATTACTTCAAAAAATGACCTGAATCACATTGTTTCTTAATAACCAGTTATCAGTATAAACCTTAAGCTACAGTCCCACACACCAACACAAATCCCTATCCTTATGAAGACACACATATGATCTTTGTTTTCAAACTTACCTATGAACACAAAGTCGACAACACCAAGCAAAGATGAAAACCAGCACAAAGAGACTTCAAAGCGATTGCCACACTGACTCTACTTTAGAAATATGAACAGGTAGAATTGGAGGCTGTGGCCTGACTTCTAATCAGTCTGTTACCTGTTGAAGTTCACTCTGGCTGCTGGCTGTTGGGTATACACTTAGCTTTATCATCACTCATTTTTGGCTAGCTTTGCGTTGGTGTGCAGATAACTAAAGAAACTTTGTAACATGATTAATGATAGAAATGTAAGTGTAATTTTAGTAATGAATTTAGTTCAGTAATGGGTTGCTGTGTTATTGAAAAATGTAGTGTGATTACAATAACTCAACAGTGTTTGCCAGTAGAAAACCTGCTGAATCAGCAACATGCTAGCAGTGAGATGTGCATTTTCAGGTATTCTTGATGCCAAATTGGTTATCAGTTTTGGATGATGTGGCAAAGAAGAAAGATTCTTTTTGGTTTGTAAAGGTAGGAGTAGGGCTGGGCAATATGGCCTAAAATCCATATCACTGTATAATTTGAAGCATGTATCAGGGTCATCAGCATCCTTATGTATGAATTCTGACCTCGAACCGATTTTATGTAGTACAAGGCGCGCAGAAATCTGTCAAAAAATGTTTTAGTACAACTTTAGTAAGCTATGAAGGATCAGTGTTGCCAACTCCTCAGTAAGGAAAATCGCTATTGGTTGTCCTAAAAGTCGCTAGAATTCGCTAAATGACGTCATTGCCTAATTTGCATAATTGGTCATGCTAATGTAATTGCAACCTATGTTGTTGGAGAGAGAAATAAAATAGTGGAAGAGACAAGAAGTGAGTAAAAAACATTGTAAATGCATTTAGAATTTATTTAGAACTATAAATTTAATTTATTTTAGCAATTATTGTTTTTTAATGTCACAATTCCAACCCTGCTCCTTTACCCGGGCTTGGACCGGCATAAGTGACCCAAAATAGACGCTCTGGTGGAGTTACTTTGTGTGTGTGTGTTTATAAGTAAATGGTAAATGGCCTGTATTTGTATAGCACTTTTCTAGTCCCTAAGGACCCCAAAGCGCTTTACACAACCTGTCATCCACCCATTCACACACACATTCACACACTGGTGATGGCAAGCTACAATGTAGCCACAGCCACCCTGGGGCGCACTGACAGAGGCGAGGCTGCCGGACACTGGCGCCACCGGGCCCTCTGACCACCACCAGTAGGTAACGGGTGAAGTGTCTTGCCCAAGGACACAACGACCGAGACTGTCCAAGCTGGGGCTCGAACCGGCAACCTTCCGATTACAAGGCGAACTCCCAACTCTTGAGCCACGATCACCCCAGTAGTTTTAAACATTGTGATCCACAAAACAGAATCACAGTAAAAGAAAAACTGACTGCGTTACAGTCAGTGCGGAAGCAGCGGCTTCGCTTATACGCGATTCATTTGCAGTTTGGACGCATGGGTGTGAACGTCTCCTGCCCTCAAAAAGTTGTCATAAATAAGTCTCCAATAATACCAGAAAAAGTCGCCAGATTTGTCGCTAGTCACTTTTTAGAAAAAAAGTCGCTAAGGGGGTCTGAAAACTCGCTAAATATAGCGACAAAGTCGCTAAGTTGGCAACACTGTGAAGGATGGATTGCCAGAGCATTACGGCTGCCGTAGTCAGAAGCCTTGCAAAGTAATCTGGGTCCAAAACTCCGTCTGCTTCAGGCCCCAAAATCAAACGAACACTGCGGCATCACTGAGAGTTATAAACTGTCTAAATTCTTTCATCTCTATTAAAATAATAAGCATTGCTGCTTTACCAGGTGTAACAATTAAGTTTAACATCCAGGCATCCATGAAAACAGAATTTATTACAGGGAGTGCAGAATTATTAGGCAAATGAGTATTTTGTCCACATCATCCTCTTCATGCATGTTGTCTTACTCCAAGCTGCATAGGCTCGAAAGCCTACTACCAATTAAGCATATTAGGTGATGTGCATCTCTGTAATGAGAAGGGGTCTAATGACATCAACACCCTATATCAGGTGTGCATAATTATTAGGCAACGTCCTTTCCTTTGGCAAAATGGGTCAAAAGAAGGACTTGACAGGCTCAGAAAAGTCAAAAATAGTGAGATACCTTGCAGAGGGATGCAGCAGTCTCAAAATTGCAAAGCTTCTGAAGCGTGATCATCGAACAATCAAGCATTTCATTCAAAATACTCAACAGGGTCGCAAGAAGCGTGTGGAAAAACCAAGGCACAAAATAACTGCCCATGAACTGAGAAAAGTCAAGCGTGCAGCTGCCAAGATGCCACTTGCCACCAGTTTGGCCATATTTCAGAGCTGCAACATCACTGGAGTGCCCAAAAGCACAAGGTGTGCAATACTCAGAGACATGGCCAAGGCAAGAAAGGCTGAAAGACGACCACCACTGAACAAGACACACAAGCTGAAACGTCAAGACTGGGCCAAGAAATATCTCAAGACTGATTTTTCTAAGGTTTTATGGACTGATGAAATGAGAGTGAGTCTTGATGGGCCAGATGGATGGGCCCGTGGCTGAATTGGTAAAGGGCAGAGAGCTCCAGTCCGACTCAGACGCCAGCAAGGTGGAGGTGGAGTACTGGTTTGGGCTGGTATCATCAAAGATGAGCTTGTGGGGCCTTTTCGGGTTGAGGATGGAGTCAAGCTCAACTCCCAGTCCTACTGCCAGTTTCTGGAAGACACCTTCTTCAAGCAGTGGTACAGGAAGAAGTCTGCATCTGATAGGTTTGTAGCTTGAACCTATTCGCTGGAACGTTGAAGGCAATATAATTACACAGCAAGCAAGACACGAAGTAGGCAAAGTTCTTCTTGTTACTCATGCATGAGGGAGACCTGCCTGGAGCCAAGTGTTGTTCCACCACTTGACCTCCATCAGACTCTCAGCCAGGTTCCCCATAGCACTCCTTTTATTGTGGTTACATGAATATGCATAGGGTCATTAACATATAGCATCTTACATAGGTATACATGTGAACAAAGAATACTCTGTGTGTGTGTGTGTGTGTGTGTGTGTGTGTGTGTGTGTGTGTGTGTGTGTGTGTGTGTGTGTGTGTGGGTGGGGTACTGCTGATCAAAGGGTCATATAACATGAAAGCACAAAAGCAAACATCCTTGGTCAGGAAGAGGGTAGTCTCCCCCTCACCCTAGATTGTTCACCCTAGATAACATGGTGAGGAAGTCCAGCAGTTCATCTAAACAAAAAGTACTTAGACTAGAACAGACGTAGCTACGTTAATCCTACTGTAAAACAATAAGACAAGGTACGACCTCTCTCGTGCTCCCAGAGTGCTCTCTAATGCACACAAAGTTTGCAGACTATTAAGGATCAAACCTCTACCAATCTACAACTAATTATAAAACTCTAAGCATATATAAGTAGATATTTCTAAGCATAAATGACAATCAACAATACAAAACCTAACAGCATCCTTCAAGAAAAACACGATTTTCATGCAGAAACAATGCTCCATCACACGCGTCCAAGTACTCCACAGCGTGGCTGGCAAGAAAGGGTATAAAAGAAGAAAAACTAATGACATGCCCACCTTGTTCACCTGATCTGAACCCCATTGAGAACCTGTGGTCCATCAACAAATGTGAGATTTACAAGGAGGGAAAACAGTACACATTTAACACAGCCTCCCAGAACAGTGTCTGGGAGGCTGTGGTTGCTGCTGCATGCAATGTTGATGGTGAACAGATCCAAACACTGACAGAATCCATGGATGGCAGGCTTTTGAGTGTCCTTGCAAAGAAAGGTGGCTATATTGGTTGCTGATTTGTTTTTGTTTTGTTTTTGAATGTCAGAAATGTATATTTGTGAATGTGGAGATTAGGGGTGGGTTTTTATAATCGATTTATCGATTAAAATAGATTCTGGCTTGGATAACGTAAAATCGATTCATTAAAATCCTGAATCGATTTTTTAATATTAATTTATTTTGCCCGAAATGCCAGAATCTCAGGTGAAAGATCACAAAATTTCAACAACCACCAAACAGCTAACACAGTAAATGAGAGCAGGTACACGGCTTCTGCACAAAGACGTAAACACACAGCGCGGACCCGCGGATCAGAATCAGTGAGATGTCGCCTTTCTCAGCTGACGGTCGGGGCTGAAAGCCGACAGCTCGCTGATTCTGATCCGCGGGTCCGCGCTTTTTGTTTATGCCCTTTTTGCACTGATCATATGGCTGTTAGTTTTATCTCTCTCCAAACAATATTGACCGAACCAGCAGCAAAAGAAGATCCAAACTACGCTTCACATAAACATCGTCATGAATTCCCTCTGACTTTTGCTGACTTTTCAGGATAAAAAAAAAAAACAAATCACACTTCATGCACAGCTCTCTCTCTCTCTCTCTTTTCTGCATTATTCGCTTGCTTGTTACGCACAAGTCTACCGTTGTTTACAGCGCTGTCGGACGACGTTTTTTTTTCCCTTTTACTTACTTCCGAAAAGTAAACCTAATTTCTGCCGTTCAATATTGAACAAATTTTAATTTTTTAAAATTAAGCAAAATGCAAAACGCTTAGCCGTGTCTCTAATAAAACCGCTGTAACTTCAGAGGTAATGTTCATGTGTTGATTAATGGTTTTCTTTCGTTTTTGATGTACTGCAGATTATTTTTATAAAATCCCAGGCCAGGAAAATCACCTTCATGTTTTTCTGTGTTTTATCTTCAGCTACTTTGACACAAAGGCCTCTGCTGTGATGCTCACACCTCTGATAAAGTCTTGCGTGTGTCAGCTTCCTTTTAATAGATACAAAAATATGTAAATGTACTGATCTGAATTATAATATTTCTGACTGTCAAAATTTCCCAGATTCAAATCGAATCGAATCGAATTAAATTGAATCGTGGATCGAATCGATTCGGGACCTTGTGAATCGGAATTGAATCGATTCTAGAAATCAGTGACGATACCCAGCCCTAGTGGAGATGTTATATTGGTTTCACTGGTAAAAATAAATAATTGAAATGGGTATATATTTGTTTTTTGTTAAGTTGCCTAATAATTATGCACAGTAATAGTCACCTGCACACACAGATATCCCCCTAAAATAGCTAAAAGTAAAAACAAACTAAAAACTACTTCCAAAAACATTCAGCTTTGATATTAATGAGTTTTTTGGGTTCATTGAGAACATGGTTGTTGTTCAATAATAAGATTATTCCTCAAAAATACAACTTGCCTAATAATTCTGCACTCCCTGTAAATTCAACTTTGTTAGAAGTTAGCAGGAAGTTAGCTTGCTAGTTTCCACCTAAACATGATATGCCATGTTCTGACTGAGAGATTTCTGAAAAAATTAAACCATACAGCTCTGCTATCACTTCAAACATAAATGACGACAGAAAACTAAACAGCAGTGACTTTTGTAGGGTTACTGAAGTTGGACTAGCTGGTATGTAATGATGTCCTACGTGATCGCTAGAAAAACAGCTATGTTAGCATAACATTAGCGCATTGAAGCTGGAGGATGGACGCTAACTTTTTTCCACTCAATAAAAGTTAACGTGAGGGTTTCTGGTGGTTAGGGACAAATGCACTTGCATGGCAGGATGCTATAAATGGACCAAACTTCAGTTAGGAGAACAACTGAGATAATCCATCCACAATATGAGGTTAGTCGTTAATATGCTGCAACAACATGGGAATAAAGCAGCTGCGAGAGAATTCAGCATTAAAGAATCAATGGTACAGAAGTGGAGGAAGTGCAGTTTTTGGATTTCCCCATATTCCAAAAATGCTTTGTCTCTTTGCTATTACTGTCGCCCGGCATAATTTGCAGATGATGTTGTTTACATACGCTGCAATGCTTTCGACCAAAACAGGCGCAGCCTGATGATATGCGCTATCAACATGCACTATTGCGGTAGAACAATATAGTCAAAATCTCTACCGTTGGCCAAATTTATATAGTTTCTACCGTATACCGTTTATACCGCCCACCCCTAGGTGGGAGGTGGTCTAGATGTGTGGAGGTTAAAATGAAGGCTGGCAAAATAAGAACTGACTGAGAACTTATTTAAGGTAGTTTTCAGGATTACAAGCTTAATAACATGTGTCACATTCAAACATACATTAAATGTACATTTTCCACATTTTCCTCCATCATATCCTCTCTTTCCTTATCTGTCTCCCTTTCGTTCTTTAAATATACCTTGTCTATTTACTCTACAGTATATCTTTCTTCTCTATGTATTACTAAGGTCACCAGCTCCCCAGAGCTTTGGTAGAGCTTGGCTGCATGCCAGCTGACATAACTTAAGTTTAAGTAAGACTCAGGAACAAGAGACTGGCTCAGCTCCCTCCTTATGACCTAGAGGCAGAGGAGAAGGACAGGAGAGGAGATGAAGGGCTAGAGGTGTGAAAGAAGCTAAAAAAAAATCAAAGAGAAAAAAAAAGACTGATTTATTGGAAAGAAAAAGCTCCCTTTTTTCTTTCCAATAAATCACATTCTATTTTTGTCTCTTTCCTTTTCCTCTTTTACTCTGCAGAAAGGTAGGACAGAGACTGAATTTTAGGAGGGAGGAGAGAGGGGAAGAGGAGAATGGAAGATGAAGAGGAAGAGGCAGGAGGTGGAGACAGAAGAAGGAGATGGAGAGGAGTTGATGAAGTCTGTAATTTCATGTGACAGGACCTCAGAGGTAGCAGATGTCCACCCTCCTTTTGGGAGGTTCTGACTGAGGCACACCCCTATCACTATATCAGTGCCACATCAGGACAGACACTGAGAACTGTAATAGAAACTGATACCAAATGTGTCATGCCAGTGTAGCACCCCCTGTGGACATATTTTAGTTAATTCAATTTTATTTATACAGCGTCAAATCAAAACAAGAGTATCTTATATTGTAAGGTAGACCCTACAATAATACATACAGAGAAAAACCCAACAATCAAGTGAGCCCTGTGTGTAAGCACTCTGGCGACAGTGGGAAGGAAAAACTCTGTTTTCACAGGAAAAAACCTCCAGTAGAACCAGGCTCATGGAGGGACAGCCATCTACACACTGCTCCCGTGGCGTCCAATGGCTGCCCACTGCTTCACAGAGTGAATAGGTTAAATGCAGAGAGGAATCAGTGTTGCCAACTCCTCAGTAAGGAAAATCGCTAGGCACATTAGGGGCTTAATATGAGGGCCCAACTGAAATCAAAATGAGATATCCCCTTTTGCAGTCAAAAACTTTTGAAGAACCAGAAAGCATATATGATTTACATACAGGATTTACACATGTGGTTACACATGCATCTACAGAGAAACAGTGTGTGGTCCATGTGGTAATAGAGCTCCCAGAAAACTCTCTAATTGTCTGCGAATGACCAAAACTTCTCTCTCTTTGTGCTGGTAGAGTGGCCAGATGAAAGCCATTCCTGCATAAAAGCCAAAAATCTCTTCGTCTGTCTGATGGGATGGAAATTGATCTCTGACCTACTATAAAGGCAGAATGCTATGCATGATGAGGCACCAATCTTCATTGTGAAACGTAGCAGTTACACATAGTAATGCAATTTGGAAACTTATCAGGGCTAGAAAACGCTAAGGTTTGAGAGAATGATGGTTAAGGTCAACTAAAAACTACATAAAGGAATTTAAGGTGACATAATTTGTAGTACAAGACGCGTGTAACAAGGGCAGCACTTTCTTTGGAAATGTAGTACTGTAACACTGGTAAAATAACATGGTATAAAATTAGCACAAAAGGCCCAATGATTATAACACAAGACTATGAAGACAACAGCTGAATTTCACATAAATGTAGCAGAGAACAAAGTAAATGATTTTTGAAATAGTTTCAAAAAAGTCCCATCCTATCCAAATAATACAAAAGAGATGTCGCTCCTCTCTAAAGTTGTATTGGCTTGTTAAGTGTAAAGCTGTGTCATGGTTTCTCTTTATCTGTTTCATCAAAGCCTCCCTTCACACTGTAGTAAAATTAATCCATTATTCTCTCTCAAATGTCTAACTAATGTCATCTGTGGCCTTTGAATCATGTAGTGGAAGCAGATTTGCACAGGGCAGGTACCGTCAGATATCTTTGGACCTTTGTTTAATATGGAGCACCCTCTCCTCTTGTCTGTCTCCCTTGTGCCTATCTGCCGTGTCATATGCGAGCTGGCCAATTACTGCTGAGTTGAGCTTGTCACTTTCTTCTCTCTCTGGATATGTGATGGCTGTTAGAAGTGTAAAAACAGGCAGGAGGAGAGAAAAGAAAGCAGAACAGCACTCATGAAACATACATGCTGGGACGTTGCAGAGGTAGTGCTGGCACTTTTTTCCTTTCTCTTGCTGACAGGTTTATATAAATTCAGGATATCGACCATCCAGACCTGCATTTTATTTAGTTAATACAACAGGCTGCTATTGTTTGTTTCTCTGGTGCATGATGAAGCTCCACAATGCCAGTCTGTATTCATCAGCCTTGTATGAGTCATAATGGAAGTATGTTGGAAGAATGTGTTCCTTTTAGGTCAACCGAGAAATCTCAAAACCAGCGAGACCAGTCACAATACTAAACTCTAATACTAAAATCCAGATAGCAATGAGGTCTTACTCTGTATACTATGGAGACCAACTGTGAAGTTGGAGTCGGTACTAACTTCAGCTGTGAGATCTTTGTTTTTCCTCTCATGGACACAGTGTTTATGTGGGATCTACTTGTTTAACAGTTCCTGCGTAAGTTCAGTCAGCGTAAGAGGCATCATAGAATGGAATAGAAAATAGTGGGAGTGAAAGGAGACCTTACATTTAGAATGTTAAACAAGCAAGTGGTTCTTTTGTAGGCACAACAACATAAGCCATGGCTGTCCAAGAAGGTAAGAGGAATATTACAACCGTGTACACACCACTACACACCACTCTCAGCCACGTGGACAAGAAACAGGGTAACTATGTGCGAATGCTGTTTGTTGATTACAGTTCAGCGTTTAACACAATAGTGCCCTGCAGACTGTTCACAAAGCTGAGGGATCTGGGACTTAACAGCCGTCTGTGTGCATGGGTGTTGGACTTCCTCACTGGCAGAACTCAGGTGGTGAGGGTGGGTAGATGCGTCTTAAACAGCATCACCATCAACACAGGAGCACCTCAGGGATGTGTCCTCTCGCCCCTGCTCTACTCCCTCTACACTTCAGACTGTGTGGCCACCCATGGCTCCAACACCATTGGCAAGTTTGCTGACGACACAGTGGTGTTGGGTGCCATCTCCAACAACGATGAGATGGCTTACATGGATGAAGTGAAGAATCTGGCATCATGGTGCCAGGACAACCACCTCCAGCTGAACGTCGGCAAGACCAAGGAGCTGGTGGTGGACTTCAGAAGGGGTCAGCACAGAGACTACAAGCCCATTATCATCAATGGAGCTCCAGTGGAGAGGGTGCAGTCCTTCAAGTATCTTGGTGTCCACATCTCCTCAGACCTGACATGGGCTGCCCACATTCAGGTCCAGACCAAAAAGGCTAGGCAGCGCCTGTATCACCTACAACAACTGAGGAAGTTCAGGGTCTCTCCAAAGATCCTCAGGATTTTCTATACAGGCGCTGTGGAGAGCATCCTCACACAGAACATGACATCGTGGTTCGGGACCAGCTGTGTGAAGGACCAAAAAGCTCTCCAGAGAGTGATCCGTACAGCAGAACGCTGCTGCAGGATTGCTCTCCCCCCGCTTCAGGACACCTACACCACGAGATGCCGGACTAGAGCAGCGCAGATACTGAAGGACCCGTCCCATCCTGGCAACAAACTGTTCCAACTTCTGCAATCTGGTAGAAGGTTCCGCATCATCCAGGCAAGGACAGAGAGAGGAGCCTCTATCCCCAAGCCATCCGGGCCCTAAACACACACACCCGCCCTCTCACATCATCTATAATTGTCTGAGACAGGACTCTCTTCCAGACACTTTAAACCAAGGCACAATGTACATTCCAAATTCCTTTAATTTTAAATATGTTTATATTGTCTATCCTGTAAAATAGTCAGATGTCTATTCATATTAATGTACAGAATTCACCTGCTTGCTGCTACTACTGCACATTCACCCAATGTGTATATATATATATATATACACACACACATATATATATATATATATATATATATATATATATACACACACACATATATATATATATATATATATATATATATATATATATATATATATATATATATATATATATATATATATATATATATATATAATGTTCCTCCCCCAATTTTTGCACATGTCGAGGAGCGTGTCAGGCTACATTTCACTGTGTGTTACACTTGTATAACTATACATGTGACAAATAAAGAACCTTGAACCTTGAGCCTTGAAGTGTAGCTTTTTTTTTTTAATATTTATGCTTTTAATTGTCTGTAGGGTGAGCGGTGCTACCTCTGCTACTGCTCAAACAACATAACTGGTTAATGGTGTTAGCATTTAAAATAACATAATGATACAGTTCCAGTTTAGGAATCATAAGGTGTTACTCAGTAATTATAGACTTTTAAACCTCTTCTGGCATTAACATCAGCACAAAAGCTGTGCTGGTAGCGTCCTGATTTCCTGAAGCTCGTGTAGATTCAGATTTTACACTCCAAACAGCTGAGATGACTCTTTAAAATTCAGCAATTAAAGATAGTTGCCTGAATTAAATGGAAAGTATTGATTGGTGAGCTTCAGTGCTAATGGGCTGGTGTTATTACCTTCAACAGAACAAGGTTGGCTGCTTGCCAGCTGTTTTCACCGTTGCTGTCTTGACTGAAGTTTTTGACTTAGAAACTGAGCGATAATTCATGTGCTCAAAAGCTATAGACTGATACTATAAAGTCTACCATGTTTTATCTACTTTTTTCCTCTAATTTGTACAAAATTTACAAATTTAACATCATGTTCTTTTCATTCTGACTTTAAAGTAGCAACTGATCTCATAATCCCAACAAGTGTTTACTAAGGTCATAGAGCAAAGAAGCTGAAGGGTCATGTTTTCCCTCGACTTTTATACAATCAGAGTAGTCTTCCCCTACTGGGCACAGAAATACAGATCTAAGGCAGTTCAGTAATGGCTTCACTACCTCGTATCTATTTCCAGTTTTGTTTATGGGTATAGTATTAGGATTACCTTGCTAATTACATTATTTTAACCTGATAAATAAGTTTTAAAAAGTGTCCACAAATCCATCAGATTATAATTTTAAAGTTTGCTGCTGAGGTTCTTATTTTGTGATCTTAAACTGACAATAAAGAAATTCTAGTTTCTGACCTATAAGGTCCCATGTAAGGAATATCAGTATATTCTGGCTTCGCCTATGGGGAACTGTCATGTCATGTCTAGCCTGTGGTCTTTCCATCTGCCAATATGTCAATCAAAGCTTTATTCGTCACATGCAGGTTGCCCTGCAGTGAAATGGGACCCCCCCCCCCCGACCTTACACATATAGCACAAACATTACATGGGGATACAGGTCGGAGATTGGTAGAATCAGAGAAAAACATTGAAATGTACATTACAGTGGGGAAGTACAAGAGGAAAAAAGAGACCCCTACTCATGCTGTGCTTCCATGGTAGGACAGCATGAGAACAGGAAACAAAAAAACTCCTTTGCACAAAAAAGCACATAAATGTCCACAGCACAACATTGTGAAGACATGACAAGCCACAGGGGTGGGTGGGGGGTGAGGAGTAATCCGAAGAAACACAGCAGCCACCCTGCACAGCGCTATCATTCCAGCGCGGCACACAGACCCGCCGTGTTCCCTCGCCGGAAACAAGCATCGAAGGCGTTGGAAAGGGAGGGGGGATGAGTGAGTGCCTATCAGTGTAAGTGTATGTGTGTGCGTGTCCATAGTTCAGCGGAGACAGTGTCCTTCGCTCTATCAGGCTAAGTAAACAGTCTGCCAGCCAACCCAGGTGGCCTTCATGGGACGGGAAGAATAGTCATCACACAGTCGTTATCAGGGAGTTGTTTTGGTGGGCTCCAGCCTTGGGCCTAGCAGCTGGAGCCGTGGTGTCCAAATGTTGAATATTGTTGATTGTCCATCTGCTTCCTCTCAGAATATGTATACAATAATGAATATAATGCGTTTACCTGAAAGTTATCTGGTTGCCAAACTGGTGAGCTGCTTTTGCAAGCTCGTCCAGAGCACATGAGTGGGTGAAGTTCAAGGTTCAAGGTTCAAGGTTCTTTATTTGTCACATGCATAGTTATACAAGTATAACACACAGTGAAATGTAGCCTGACACGCTCCACGACATGTGCAAAAATAGGGGGGGGGGGGGGGGGGGTCTGTAGAGGAATATATATATATATATATATATATATATATATATATATAAAAAAAAAAAAAACACCCAGCACGCCCCCTGCGGGCGGTTTATCCTTCAAGCTCGGGTCCTCTACCAGAGGCCTGGGAGCTTGAGGGTCCTGCGCAGTATCTTAGCTGTTCCCAGGACTGCGCTCTTCTGGACAGAGATCTCCGATGTTGTTCCCGGGATCTGCTGGAGCCACTCGCCTAGCTTGGGAGTCACCGCACCTAGTGCTCCGATTACCACGGGGACCACCATTACCTTCACCCTCCACATCCTCTCGAGCTCTTCTCTGAGCCCTTGGTATTTCTCCAGCTTCTCGTGTTCCTTCTTCCTGATATTGCTGTCATTCGGAACCGCTACATCGATCACTACGGCCGTCTTCTTCTGTTTGTCTACCACCACTATGTCCGGTTGGTTAGCCACCACCATTTTGTCCGTCTGTATCTGGAAGTCCCACAGGATCTTAGCTCGGTCATTCTCCACCACCCTTGGGGGCATCTCCCATTTTGACCTCGGGACTTCCAGGTTATACTCGGCACAGATGTTCCTGTACACTATGCCGGCCACTTGGTTATGGCGTTCCATGTATGCCTTGCCTGCTAGCATCTTGCACCCTGCTGTTATGTGCTGGATTGTCTCTGGGGCATCTTTACACAGCCTGCACCTGGGGTCTTGCCTGGTGTGATAGACCCCAGCCTCTATGGATCTTGTGCTCAGAGCTTGTTCTTGTGCTGCCATGATTAGTGCTTCTGTGCTGTCTTTCAGTCCAGCTTTGTCCAGCCACTGGTAGGATTTCTGGATATCAGCCACCTCCTCTATCTGCCGGTGGTACATACCGTGCAGGGGCCTGTCCTTCCATGATGGTTCCTCGTCTCCCTCCTCTTTCTTGGGTTTCTGCTGCCTGAGGTATTCACTGAGCACTCGGTCAGTTGGGGCCATCTTCCCAATGTATTCTTGGATGTTCGTTGTCTCATCCTGGACTGTGGTGCTGACACTCACCAGTCCCCGGCCCCCTTCCTTCCGCTTAGCGTACAGCCTCAGGGTGCTGGATTTGGGGTGAAACCCTCCATGCATGGTAAGGAGCTTTCTTGTCTTTATGTCAGTGGCTTCTATCTCCTCCTTTGGCCAGCCTATTACCCCAGCAGGGTACCTGATCACGGGCAGGGCGTACGTGTTGATGGCCCGGATCTTGTTCTTACCATTCAGCTGACTCCTCAGGACTTGCCTGACCCTCTGCAGGTACTTGGTGGTTGCAGCTTTTCTAGCGGCCTCTTCATGGTTCCCATTCGCCTGTGGGATCCCCAAGTACTTGTAACTGTCCTCTATGTCTGCAATGTTGCCTTCTGGTAGTTCAATCCCCTCAGTTCTGACTACCTTCCCTCTCTTTGTTACCATCCGACTACACTTCTCCAGTCCGAACGACATTCCAATGTCATTGCTGTATAGCCTGGTAGTGTGGATCAGTGAATCGATGTCTCGTTCACTCTTGGCATACAGCTTGATGTCATCCATGTACAGGAGGTGGCTGACAACTGCTCCGTTCCGTAGTCGGTATCCGTAGCCAGTCTTGTTAATGATCTCACTGAGGGGGTTCAGGCCTATGCAGAACAGCAGTGGGGACAGAGCATCTCCTTGGTAGATCCCGCACTTGATGGTGACTTGTGCTATGGGCTTGGAGTTGGCCTCTAGTGTTGTACGCCACATCCCCATTGAGTTCCTGATGAAGGCTCTTAGGGTCCCATTGATCTTGTACAATTCTAGGCATTCCAGTATCCAGCTGTGGGGCATTGAGTCATAGGCCTTCTTGTAATCAATCCAGGCAGTGCACAGGTTGGTCAGTCTGGTCTTGCAGTCTCGGCTGATTGTTCTGTCTACCAGTAGCTGGTGTTTTGCGCCTCTGGTATTCTTGCCAATTCCTTTCTGTGTCCCGCTCATGTATTGACCCATGTGCCTGTTCATCTTAGCCGATATGATGCCTGACAGGAGCTTCCATGTAGTACTGAGGCAGGTTATTGGTCGGTAGTTGGAGGGGACCGGTCCCTTCTTGGGGTCCTTGGGGATCAGGACCGTCCGGCCTTCAGTTAGCCATTCCGGGTGTCTCTCGTTAACTAGCAGCTGGTTCATTTGTGCTGCCAGACGCTCGTGGAGTGCAGTCAGCTTCTTCAGCCAGTAGGCGTGAACCATGTCGGGCCCTGGTGCTGTCCAACTCTTCATACTGGAGACCCTTTCTTGGATATCTGCCACTGTGATGGTTACTGGACCCTGTTCAGGGAGGTCGCTGTGGTCTGCCCTCAGATCCTCTAGCCACTGAGCATTGCCGTTATGGGTTGCATCCTTCTCCCATATGCTCTTCCAGTATTGCTCCGTCTCCAGCCTTGGTGGTGCTGTTCTCTTATTGTTCCCTTGCCACTGAGAGTACACCTTTGCTGGTTCTGTGGAGAACAGCTGGTTTATTCTCCTGCCTTCTATCTCTCTGGTGTACCTCCTCAAGCGGCTGGCCAAGGCTGTGAGTCTTTGCTTGGCAGTTTCCAAGGCCTCAGGTATGGACAGCTTGCTGTATTTCTTAGGCACCTTATTTGTCGCACCTTTCTGCAACTCCGTTAGTTGGCTAACCTCCCTCCGTGCTACTTTGATCTTGCCCTCTAGCCTCCTTCTCCATGGAGGGTACTGCCCCTTGTCGCTGTTCAACTTGTAGCCAAGCATCTCACTGATCACTGTTGCCGTATTGTAGATCAGCTTGTTAGTGTCGGTAATCGTGGTTGTAGGTATTGCCCGTAGTGCTGCATTAACATCATCTAGCAGACCTTCTGAGGGTACTTCACGTAATCTTGGTAACCGGCTACGGGGGATCCAGGTTTCAAGCTTGGCCATGATCCTATTTTTCAGGTCAGTTCCTCTATATATATATATATATATATATATATATATATATATACAGTGGGGCAAAAAAGTATTTAGTCAGCCACCGATTGTGCAAGTTCCCCCACTTAAAATGATGACAGAGGTCAGTAATTTGCACCAGAGGTACACTTCAACTGTGAGAGACAGAATGTGAAAAAAAAATCCATGAATTCACATGGTAGGATTTGTAAAGAATTTATTCGTAAATTAGGGTGGAAAATAAGTATTTGGTCACCTCAAACAAGGAAAATCACAGACCTGTAACGTCTTCTGTAAGAAGCTTTTCTGTCCCCCACTCGTTACCTGTATGAATGGCACCTGTTTGAACCCATCATCTGAATAAAAGACACCTGTCCACAGCCTCAAACAGTCAGACTCCAAACTCCGCCATGGCCAAGACCAAAGAGCTTTCGAAGGACACCAGGAAAAGTATTGTAGACCTGCACCAGACTGGGAAGAGTGAATCTACAATAGGCAAGCAGCTTGGTGTGAAAAAATCAACTGTGGGAGCAATCATCAGAAAATGGAAGACATACAAGACCACTGATAATCTCCCTCGATCTGGGGCTCCACGCAAGATTTCATCCCGTGGGGTCAAAATGATCATGAGAATGGTGAGCAAAGATCCCAGAACCACACGGGGGGACCTGATGAATGACCTGCAGAGAGCTGGGACCAAAGTAACAAAGGTCACCATCAGTAACACACTACAACGGCAGGGAATCAAATCCCGCAGTGCCAGACGTGTCCCGCTGCTGAAGCCAGTGCATGTCCAGGCCCGTCTGACGTTTGCCAGAGAGCACATGGATGATACAGCAGAGGATTGGGAGAATGTCATGTGGTCAGATGAAACCAAAGTAGAACTTTTTGGTATAAACTCAACTCGTCATGTTTGGAGGAAGAAGAATACTGAGTTGCATCCCAAGAACACCATACCTACTGTGAAGCATGGGGGTGGAAACATCATGCTATGGGGCTGTTTTTCTGCCAAGGGGACAGGACGACTGATCCGTGTTAAGGACAGAATGAATGGGGCCATGTATCGTGAGATTTTGAGCCAAAACCTCCTTCCATCAGTGAGAACTTTGAAGATGAAACGAAGCTGGGTCTTCCAACATGACAATGATCCAAAACACACCGCCCGGGCAACAAAGGAGTGGCTCCGTAAGAAGCATTTGAAAGTCCTGGAGTGGCCTAGCCAGTCTCCAGACCTCAACCCCATAGAAAATCTGTGGCGGGAGTTGAAAGTCCGTGTTGCTCGGCGACAGCCCCAAAACATCACTGCTCTCGAGAAGATCTGCATGGAGGAATGGGCCAAAATACCAGCTACTGTGTGTGCAAACCTGGTAAAGACCTATAGTAAACGTTTGACCTCTGTTATTGCCAACAAAGGTTATGTTACAAAGTATTGAGTTGTTGTTGTTGTTGTTTTGTTATTGACCAAATACTTATTTTCCACCCTGATTTACGAATAAATTCTTTACAAATCATACCATGTGAATTCATGGATTTTTTTTTCACATTCTGTCTCTCACAGTTGAAGTGTACCTCTGGTGCAAATTACTGACCTCTGTCATCATTTTAGGTGGGGGAACTTGCACAATCGGTGGCTGACTAAATACTTTTTTGCCCCACTGTATACATAGTATGTACATTGGGTGAATGTGCAGTAGTAGCTGCAAGCAGGTGAATTCTGTACATTAATAAGAATAGACATCTGACTATTTTACAGGAAATACAGAAATACTGGTTATTAAATTTTTTTCATGAAAAGTTCTTAACCATGCTCTCAATCCTCATCAATCCAGGCAGTGATGTTCCTGTCAGCGCCGCTGCATGATTTACAAGGTGGTTGGAGCTTTCTCTTTCTGGACCTTGATGCTTTTATGGACTGATATTTTCTTATCCTGTGAGGGCAAGATGGATAGTGACACTTAACATTCGCAGCCAGTCACGCGCTATGGCCGTCTCTGCTGATGGTGAAAAGCCTTCTAGGAATTCTTGCCTGTTTCTATAAGTAGGGCTGGATGACTGATGATCGATCTGTTGATGTTATTGCCATGAGTACCTCTGGAATGGTGGTAGCATGACAGCTTCAAGGTCGTTATTAAAGCCTGCACAAAGGAGTCATAAACCACTTCTGCACATCAATTAATACTCCTCCATGATGATATGACTTAATGGAAAAATACACTGTTTCTGGGAGAGCGAGCCATTTGGAGTGTATATAATATACTTCTTTATATGTTTCTAGCATAATTGGATCTTGCTTTGGGGAAAAGAAATTTCTACTTGGAGTTGTGTATATTCCTTGTCTTTTCCTTGGATTTATCTTTAATACTTATCTTTAGGTTTTCAACTGATTGCTTCCCGTTCTCATAACATCATCTCTCAGTATTCAGAACCACGAGCCTCTTGGTGTGCCTCTAATTGGCTGTGTGAAATTTTACACCTTACTGCATTTACAGTGTAAGAAGCCTCCATGTTTCCTGCAGCTAAAACTGACTGCAATGGTAGCAGTGAGTGTTAAGTTGAAGTAGACAGCAAAAAGAATAATACAGTTCGTGACTGCAGCGTTTCTCTCCCTCTATACAATACATCATATCTACTCGGCTTCTTTGAAAAAATGCTTTGTATACACAAAATAGGCCAACTGTGAAATAGGTTATGGACAAGACACACGAAAAAAGAAAAAACTATATATCAAGCAGTTTTTCTTCTTAAATAAAATGACAAGTTCTTCAATATGTTGAATTTTGTAAATTCTGTCACTATGCAAAACAGCTTGAGATGTTTTCAGAGACATTTGTTGTAAGTAAGTTAAAATTCGGTTGGAACAGATTTCCAGGGGTCTGAATGACTAAAGGGAGCTGAATATGTGTAACAGCGTGTTTGTGCAGATTTAAAGAGAGATGTTATGGTGCAGCTGCTCCTTTTGACGTCAAATAGTATTGATCTTCACATCACTGTCAGGGTAATGTCGTTTAGGAAATAGCAGACCTAGAAACACACAAACAACACTTGTCATGTGAAGTGATATGTGCATGTGGAATATCCTTTTATAAACATGCGTGCTCTTCAAACAGATTGGATTATTTTATTTTAGTGTAGGATGATGATTTCTGGTTCCTTAATATGTTATTTTCTGAGGTTTGGGGTTGAGCTTCAGTCTTCTGTTTATGTCCGTTATCCCTGGTTTCTCAGAGTATTACCATCTTTCTGTACATAGAAAGCTTTGTATAGTCCACCCGGTTGTGTTCCTGGTCTTGTTTGTGTGTCTGTCTGTTCTCTGCATTCTGTCTTCATGCCTGTTTCTTCCTGGTTCCAATGTCAAGCCCCTGTGTCTTAGTTTGTTTCTCAGTGTGTGGGCTTTCCTGCTTTACTCTGACAGTCTCTTGTACTGTGTGTGTCTTGTTCAGTTTAGCTTCCCCTGTCTCATCAGTTAGATTATGTCCAGCCGTGTTCCTCATGCGTTGCCTCTCTCTCCCCTGATTCCCTCTTGTGTATGTGGTTTGTGCCTCCTTCCATCTGGTGCTGGTCCTCAGCCACAGAGCTGTGTGCTCTGTGAGTTTGTGTTTCTTAAGGCAAGTTAGTTTCCGGTTTGAGTTGAACCTAGGTTTTTGTGTTTTGAGCTTTTGGGAGAGCCCAGCAATAAAGCTGTTTATGAGGTTACCTCTGTGCTCTTGGAGTCCTGTGTTTGGGTCCTAACCTGCCTGCCCCACAGCAGTTTATGACAACTGGAGCTATCTTTAATGTCGTCCTCATATTCCTCCAAGTTTAACATATTACCTACCACTAATTGGCCAGCCATATAATTCATTATTTATGAGTGTGACAGGGATTAAGGGAATCTGAAGCTTCTACTGCAGGCAGAAGCTGTATCAGACTTGCTTCAGGTTCTTAAGTTATCATGTGCCTTGTTTGAAGAACCTGTAGGAGGGAATGCAAAAGTGTGTTCATATACAAATGTATCATAAGAATTAATGTTTCTGTTTCTATGAAGGAAATCAATTGTGTTTGAAATTACTAGGCCGTCTTCGAGGTCAAACAAAGGCAAACAATTTATGTAAGTTATATGTCTATTAAGTAAATTATATACATTTATCTTGATTATTTTTATGATTAGTTAAACCTAAACAATGATATTTTAAGTATTCTCAAAGACAAAGTCTACGAAATGCAATAAGGTGTCAACATTTTCATGGAGGCTTTAAGACATCCTCTTGTTTGATGTGAAAGAAAACCAAATACACCAAACAGTTGAATTAAAGGGCTCGAATAGTGTGTGATATGGTTAACTGTTGATATCTATGGGGAATTAAACTATTCATGAAAAAAGGTTTTGTGTTGCTTGAACAGCTACTTGAACTTTGTACATTTAGTCAACTAATGTAATATATATATATATATATATATATATATCTTATATAGTATATATATAGCTGCTATATATAGCAGCTAGATAGCGTAGTGGTTAGACTACACGCCTTTGGAACAGAGGATCGCAAGTTCGATTCCTGCCTGGGGCGTCTGTATCCAGTAAGGGTCCTAAGGCTAGACCCCCTATGCTAAGCAAGCCTACCGCAGACATGAGCGAGACAGATAAATATGAAGGCATGCCAGCTCGGACGTCGCCCGGATCAACAAGGTCCGCGTCAGGTGTTGAGGAACCAGGGCACCCTGACGAAAAGTGGGCTACTGGAACAAGAAGGCATCGGTGGGCAAGAGACGAAAACAGGGCGTTGTTGGAATGCTACTACGCAAGTAAGTGCGAGAGGAACTGACCTGAAAAATAGGATCATGGCCAAGCTTGAAACCTGGATCCCCTGTAGCCGGTTACCAAGATTACGTGAAGTACCCTCAGAAGGTCTGCTAGATGATGTTAATGCAGCACTACGGGCAATACCTACAACCACGATTACCGACACTAACAAGCTCATCTACAATACAGCTTGGATGATCAGTGAGATGCTTGGCTACAAGTTGAACAGTGACAAGGGGCAGTACCCTCCATGGAGAAGGAGGCTAGAGGGCAAGATCAAAGTAGCATGGAGGGAGGTTAGCCAACTAACGGAGTTGCAGAAAGGTGCGACAAATAAGGTGCCTAAGAAATACAGCAAGCTGTCCATACCTGAGGCCTTGGAAACTGCCAAGCAAAGACTCACAGCCTTGGCCAGCCGCTTGAGGAGGTACACCAGAGAGATAGAAGGCAGGAGAATAAACCAGCTGTTCTCCACAGAACCAGCAAAGGTGTACTCTCAGTGGCAAGGGAACAATAAGAGAACAGCACCACCAAGGCTGGAGACAGAGCAATACTGGAAGAGCATATGGGAGAAGGATGCAACCCATAACGGCAATGCTCAGTGGCTAGAGGATCTGAGGGCAGACCACAGCGACCTCCCTGAACAGTAACCATCACAGATATCCAAGAAAGGGTCTCCAGTATGAAGAGTTGGACAGCACCAGGGCCCGACATGGTTCACGCCTACTGGCTGAAGAAGCTGACTGCACTCCACGAGCGTCTGGCAGCACAAATGAACCAGCTGCTAGTTAACGAGACACACCCGGAATGGCTAACCGAAGGCCGGACGGTCCTGATCCCCAAGGACCCCAAGAAGGGACCGGTCCCCTCCAACTACCGACCAATAACCTGCCTCAGTACTACATGGAAGCTCCTGTCAGGCATCATATCGGCTAAGATGAACAGGCACATGGGTCAATACATGAGCGGGACACAGAAAGGAATTGGCAAGAATACCAGAGGCGCAAAACACCAGCTACTGGTAGACAGAACAATCAGCCGAGACTGCAAGACCAGACTGACCAACCTGTGCACTGCCTGGATTGATTACAAGAAGGCCTATGAGTCAGTGCCCCACAGCTGGATACTGGAATGCCTAGAATTGTACAAGATCAATGGGACCCTAAGAGCCTTCATCAGGAACTCAATGGGGATGTGGCGTACAACACTAGAGGCCAACTCCAAGCCCATAGCACAAGTCACCATCAAGTGCGGGATCTACCAAGGAGATGCTCTGTCCCCACTGCTGTTCTGCATAGGCCTGAACCCCCTCAGTGAGATCATTAACAAGACTGGCTACGGATACCGACTACGGAACGGAGCAGTTGTCAGCCACCTCCTGTACATGGATGACATCAAGCTGTATGCCAAGAGTGAACGAGACATACTGCAATGACATTGGAATGTCGTTCGGACTGGAGAAGTGTAGTCGGATGGTAACAAAGAGAGGGAAGGTAGTCAGAACTGAGGGGATTGAACTACCAGAAGGCAACATTGCAGACATAGAGGACAGTTACAAGTACCTGGGGATCCCGCAGGCGAATGGGAACCATGAAGAGGCCGCTAGAAAAGCTGCAACCACCAAGTACCTGCAGAGGGTCAGGCAAGTCCTGAGGAGTCAGCTGAATGGTAAGAACAAGATCCGGGCCATCAACACGTACGCCCTGCCCGTGATCAGGTACCCTGCTGGGGTAATAGGCTGGCCAAAGGAGGAGATAGAAGCCACTGACATAAAGACAAGAAAGCTCCTTACCATGCATGGAGGGTTTCACCCCAAGTCCAGCACCCTGAGGCTGTATGCTAAGCGGAAGGAAGGGGGCCGGGGACTGGTGAGTGTCAGCACCACAGTCCAGGATGAGACAACGAACATCCAAGAATACATTGGGAAGATGGCCCCAACTGACCGAGTGCTCAGTGAATACCTCAGGCAGCAGAAACCCAAGAAAGAGGAGGGAGACGAGGAACCATCATGGAAGGACAGGCCCCTGCACGGTATGTACCACCGGCAGATAGAGGAGGTGGCTGATATCCAGAAATCCTACCAGTGGCTGGACAAAGCTGGACTGAAAGACAGCACAGAGGCACTAATCATGGCAGCACAAGAACAAGCTCTGAGTACAAGATCCATAGAGGCTGGGGTCTATCACACCAGGCAAGACCCCAGGTGCAGGCTGTGTAAAGATGCCCCAGAGACAATCCAGCACATAACAGCAGGGTGCAAGATGCTAGCAGGCAAGGCATACATGGAACGCCATAACCAAGTGGCCGGCATAGTGTACAGGAACATCTGTGCCGAGTATAACCTGGAAGTCCCGAGGTCAAAATGGGAGATGCCCCCAAGGGTGGTGGAGAATGACCGAGCTAAGATCCTGTGGGACTTCCAGATACAGACGGACAAAATGGTGGTGGCTAACCAACCGGACATAGTGGTGGTAGACAAACAGAAGAAGACGGCCGTAGTGATCGATGTAGCGGTTCCGAATGACAGCAATATCAGGAAGAAGGAACACGAGAAGCTGGAGAAATACCAAGGGCTCAGAGAAGAGCTCGAGAGGATGTGGAGGGTGAAGGTAATGGTGGTCCCCGTGGTAATCGGAGCACTAGGTGCGGTGACTCCCAAGCTAGGCGAGTGGCTCCAGCAGATCCCGGGAACAACATCGGAGATCTCTGTCCAGAAGAGCGCAGTCCTGGGAACAGCTAAGATACTGCGCAGGACCCTCAAGCTCCCAGGCCTCTGGTAGAGGACCCGAGCTTGAAGGATAAACCGCCCGCAGGGGCGTGCTGGGTGTTTTTTTATATATATATATATATATATATAGAGAGAGAGAGAGAGAGATGAAATGAGCTTCAGGTAAGAAGTTATGACCTGCAGTCTCTGGGTCAGATATAAACCAAGTTTAGGTGGAATTTATTTTCGTTGTGCTAATGTCACGACCGGGCGGCCAGACACAGGTAAGTGGACTCAAATGCAGACACCACATGGAGGTATAGTGCAAACTAGCAAATTATTTGGCACTCAAAAATGGCACAAGAAACCAAAATGTTATTCGTGAACTAAGTGCGAGAGGGAAAACAAACCTCTGAACATTGGCTACCTACTAACATAAAGTTTCTGATTATGGTACTAAGAAGCTATAAACACACTGTGATTAGCAAGGGCTAGCAGATAAGCTTTTACCAGGAATGCTGAGAAAGTAAACAAGTCTAGGCTAGACCATCTCCAAAATAATTGTTTAACCAAATAAACAGGAATCACACTGCGTGTGCAGCAGCAAAGCCAAAAGGAAATAGTCTCTTTATCGGGCTGGGCACGTTATTTGGGATTTTCCGGAGCAGGCATACAAGGTACAGGGTCACAGGGTTTCTCTGAGTCACTGTAATGAAAGGAGTGTAGAGTCAATGCGTGCCCCACGCAGCAGTGCAAGAATTGGTGGCAACAAAATACATAGTCTTACTTGTCTGGGTTGACGGCGAGGCTAGGAGGTGTTGTGAAATCTGTTTATGTTGTCCTAGTAAGGCTACCATGAGGGCAGCCACTAGAGGTCGCTAGGAGACCGGTGGTATATGTGTTTTTCCAGAAATTGATGTAGCGACGGACACTGCTGCTACAATTGAATAAAAAGTGGTTCGTGCTTGAGAACCCTGCGTCTTATTGCCTCCGAACATGACATGGTGTCAGAATTGAGGACTTCACGCCGAGTTACACAAAGAAATGGCTAAATTTGGACCTCCGGAGCCGTTCGACTTTACACAGCCGGCAGAGTGGCCGATATGGCGGCAGAGATTCTCCCGTTTTCGAGTGGCGTCCAAGCTAGGGATGGAGAGCGGCGAAGTGCAGGTGAACTCACTTCTTTACTCCATGGGGAGAGATGCCGAACCAATATATGGCTCGTTTGTGTTTCCTGCTGCTACGGAGGCCAGGCCAAGTCCGCAGTTTGAGTATGATCTGGTTATACAAAAGTTCGATGAGCACTTTGTCCCAAAGAGAAACGTTATCCACGACCGCACCTGTTTTCACAAACGGAGCCAGAGGGCCGGGGAGACGGTCGAGGCTTTCGTGCGGAGCCTGTACGAGCTCGCGCAGCACTGCGAGTTCGGCGGCAGTAAAGACGAGCAGATCCGGGATCGTATCGTCATTGGATTAATTGACAAAGATGTTTCACAAAAACTCCAGCTCGAGGCGGACTTAACTTTGGATAGAGCCATTCAACAAGCACGCCAGAGCGAACAAGTCAAACAGCAAAGTGCAGACCGAGTGGAAAACACGGTGAATGAGGTGAAACAGAGGCATTATAACAGCATGAGAAGGAGTTACTACCAACCTCATCAGGTACGTGAGCAACAACATGGTGAGAGTAAACCAAAATGCCAAAGATGCAACAGGGTGCATGACAAAAGAGAAAACTGCCCAGCCCACAATAAAAGATGCAGAAAGTGCAATAAGTTGGGACACTTTGAAGTTGTATGCAAAACCAAAATGCTAAAAGAGGTCAGGGCTGAGGCTGTAGAGGACTCAGATGAGGATTCATTCTTCATAGGGGAGCTTTTCCTGGGAGCAGTAATTGAGCCAAAAACAACAGTCATTGAGGAGTCAGGCTCAGATGGCAACTGGGACATTGAGCTATTGGTAAATGGCAGTCCAGTTGATTTCAAAATTGATACAGGCGCAGACACCACTGTTATGACAGAAACGACCCTTAATAAGCTACAGCAGAGACCCAAACTTATCCAGTGTAAGCCAACTGTGTACAGCCCTGGTGGAAAAGTCAAGTGCATGGGTAAATTCCTTGCTACTACAGAGTACAAAGGCCAAAAGTACCAGTACTGGATTACAGTTATAAAAGTGCAATATGCAAGTAACCTACGGGGGAAGACAGTGGCAAAGCGCATGGGATTAGTCACTAGAGTTAACAAAATCAGTAGTGACTTAACAGAGGATGTGTTCGGAGAAATTGGCCTGCTGAACTGTGAACCTGTAAAAATCGAGCTGACCGAAGATGCAGTGCCGTACAGTGTAACCACCCCACGCCGGGTGCCTTTTCCTCTCCTCCCAAAAGTGGAAAAGGAAATAAAGCGCATGCTCAAACTTGGCATCATTGAGGAAGTCACCGAGCCAACAGACTGGTGTGCACCAGTGGTGCCTGCTCCAAAGCGCAACAAGGATGAGGTCAGGGTGTGTGTGGACTTAAAACGTCTGAATAAGGGAGTAAAGCGTGAACGGTACATCTTGCCCACATTGGATGACATAACTCCTAAGTTAGCAAGGGCTAAAGTTTTCTCCACTTTGGATGCCTCCAGTGGGTTCTGGCAAATACCACTGGATCCCAGCTGCCAAAAACTAACCACGTTCATAACTCCCATGGGCAGGTTTTGCTTCAGACGCCTGCCATTTGGCATAACTTCAGCACCCGAGATCTTCCAGCGGCTCATGAGCACCTTGCTCAAGGGCCTAGAGGGGACTGTCGTCGTGATGGACGACATATTGGTTTTCGGGGCTAACAAAGAGGAACATGACCAACGCTTAGGTGCAGTATTACAGACAATCAAAGCATCAGGACTTAAGCTCAACAGGTCCAAGTGCCACTTTGGAAAGAATGAACTACAGTTCTTCGGTCACATCATCAGTGCGGATGGTGTGAAACCTGATGGTGGCAAGGTGGAGGCTATTGCCAGGATGCCCAGCCCCACCAATGTAGAACAACTCAGGCAGGTACTCGGATTAATAAACTATGTTGGAAAATTCCTGCCAGGCCTGTCCACAGTGCTGCACCCCCTCTCCAATCTACTCAAAAAAGAGACTGTATGGGTGTGGGGTGAGCCTCAGGAGCAAGCATTCAACAAAGCAAAAGCAATGCTCGTGGCTGCACCAGCACTTTGTTATTATGATGCAGGCCGACCAACAGTTGTCAGTGCGGATGCCAGCAGCTATGGCCTGGGTGCTGCACTGTTACAGGACAATGACGGGGAGTTACGGCCTGTTGCCTTTTGTTCTCGCACGCTCACAGACGCAGAGAAAAGATATTCGCAGATCGAAAAAGAGTGTTTAGCATCTGTCTGGGCCTGCGAACGTTTTACCCGCTACATCCAAGGCATGGGTCATGTACGTCTACAAACTGACCATAAGCCCTTGGTGCCTTTGATCAACTCATACGACCTTGATAAAACGCCACTGAGATGTCAGAGATTGCTGATGCGACTGATGCGATTCAATGTCACTGCTGAGCATGTTCCCGGTAAACAGTTAGTGGTGGCGGACGCACTCTCCAGACATCCACTGCACGGATGCTACCCGTCCGAGACAGACAGCCATGTCAAGGCATATGTGAGCAACGTAGTGACAAGCAAACCTATCAAGTCACATAAGTTGGAGGAAATTCGTAGAGCTACACAGAGGGACCCAGAGCTTCAAAAAGCAATCATCTTCATCAGACAAGGGTGGCCTCGGAGAATGGCAAAGAGCTCACCACTCCAAGGCTTTTATGCAGCCAGAAGCCACCTTTCAGAATCAGATGGTCTAGTGCTCTACCACGATCGCATCGTAATTCCCACGGCACTTAGACCCAGTGTCCTTGACCAATTACATGAAGGCCACCAAGGACTAACTAAATGTAGAGAGCGCGCAAGATCAACAGTGTGGTGGCCCAACATTGGACTTCAAATAACACATAAGGTGAGGTCATGCAACTTTTGCAGAAAGCACAAGCCTACACAGCGACGGGAACCTCTCGTGACTACTCCTCTGCCCAATGGCCCCTGGCAAAAGATTGCAGCTGATCTTTGCGAGCTTGAAGGTAAGAACTTTCTTGTCGTTGTTGACTATTTTTCAAGAGACATTGAGATTGCTTCCCTCACTACAACAACCAGCAGACAGGTCATTAACAAGCTTAAACACATGTTCGTTAGATGGGGCATCCCGTTAGAACTGGTCAGTGATAATGGGACGCAGTTCACATCATCAGAGTTCCAAGACTTCAAACTGAGTTATGGCTTCACCCACACTACGTCGAGCCCTCATTACCCCCAGTCAAATGGAGCTGCTGAAAGAGCTGTCCAAACGGCCAAGTACATTCTCAAACAGCCTGACCCCTGCTTAGCCTTAATGAGTTACCGCTCTACACCAATTGCAGCAACCGGTGCAAGCCCAGCTCAACTTATGACAGGACGTCAAATCCGCACCACCGTCCCAGTACTCGAAAAGACATTGCTGCCCAGTCCAGTCAATAGGGACACAGTGTGCCAAAGAGATGCTGCAGCTAAGGACTCTTACAGATTCTTCTACAACCGCAGACATTCAGCTCGTCCACTTCCTGAGCTTCTCCCAGGCCAGGATGTTGTAGTGAAGCTTGACGGGGAAAAGGGGTGGACGACTCCAGCCAAGGTCATCAGTAAGTCTAAGGAGCCGAGATCCTACTTAGTGGAGATGGCGAATGGGAACGTGACTCGCCGCAACAGACGACACCTTCAGCCTGTCCCAGGCACCGCTGATCCTGAGGAGCAGCAGCAGAGCACTGTTCCAGCTACACCGACTACTCCAACTAAATGGTAAAAATGGTAAATGGCCTGTATTTGTATAGCGCTTTTCTAGTCCCTAAGGACCCCAAAGCGCTTTACACAACCTGTCATCCACCCATTCACACACACATTCACACACTGGTGGGTGTGCCGCCCCCACTAAAGGGGCGGCTGCTTCCCAAGAACCACCAGTAAGGCAGACGTCGCCAATCCCTGTCCCGGGGTCTCCTCTCCGCCCTACCACACCTGTGAGAGTGACTTCCAGGGGGCGGGAAATTAAAGTACCTCTCAGATTCAGAGACTGAGGACTATCTCCTTTCTATGTTCTAAGGGCAGAATAATCCCTTATCAGGACTGAGGGTAGTCTATCCCCGTGATGTCCTGCGTTCTGACAACACTGTTTTATGTTTAAAGTACCTTTGTTAAAAGGGGAGATGTTGTGAAATCTGTTTATGTTGTCCTAGTAAGGCTACCATGAGGGCAGCCACTAGAGGTCGCCAGGAGACCGGTGGTATATGTGTTTTTCCAGAAATTGATGTAGCGACGGACACTGCTGCTACAATTGAATAAAAAGTGGTTCGTGCTTGAGAACCCTGCGTCTTATTGCCTCCGAACATGACAGGAGGGGATTAATGGTCCGAGTGAGGCTAATAGTGATGGGTCGTTCGCGAACGAAATGGCTCTTAGAGCCGGATCTTTGACGTGAACGACGCGAGCCGGCTCCTTATTGCGAGCTGTTGCGTGGGTTATATATTTTTTTCTCTTTCTCTCAGCCTCTCTCTCTCGCACTTTTTTCTGCTTCACTCAGCACGCAGCCTTGTGCTTTACGCTGGGCAGAGGGGGGGGGGGGGGGGGGGTAGTTACACTCAGTAGCACAGGAACAGAGCCAGAGGGAGAGAAAGAGAGCCAGGGACAACAACACAGTGTTGCCAATTTAGCGACTTAGTCGCTATATTTAGCGACTTTTTGTTTTAGAAAAAAGACATGAAAGCGCGTATCGCTTTTACTCTCAACAAGCAGCGGCTCTTTTTAGTGAGCTGAACCGAAAGAGCCGGATCTCTAAAAAGAGCCGGAAATCCCATCACTAGAGGCTAAAACCAGTTCGTGTACACTCACTGTGAAGTGTAGGGCAGGGAGGCAGGCAGGTGAATAGCGCCGAGAATAGTAGCAGGCCAGCGACGGGGAGTTGAGTGGTTACAGGCAGCAAGATCCAATCCACTGTGAAGCTGCAGAGGTAAGTAGACAGGGTTAGCGAGACAAAAACAGCAAAACACAGTTTACCGAGCACAAAGAAATACTTTTCTTTCTTATTCTCATTTAAAATTTCTAGCTTTTAACAAATAATTATCCGAATCTTACAACCAAAGTTTTCATCTGATGTCAAATTTATAGAAATCCATTATTGTACATAGTAAGTTTTTTTCAGGGTCCCAACATAATTTCTTCAGAAGAAAGTACTGTACATGATGCCAGTATTTTCCCACATTTTCTAGATACTGTACTAGTACTTTGTGTAAAATGCCATCAAAAAGTCAGTTAAGTTTTATTCTTTCTCACCCGTCTTTCTGTCTCCTTTCACTTTTAAAAGGTTGCCATGTTAGAAAAAATATTTTGCCCTGCCATGCTGTTTATTGATGTGGTAAATAAATAGTTTATGAAAATACCACTAAATCTGTCATTTATTATTTTTAATATTCAGTAATGATCATGTCTCACCTCTAGTCTTCTCTGTCTTAATTTCAGGTTTCCACCATATGTTGTAGATAGTTCAGGAAGTTAACTCAACCAAGCAGTCTTTGGGTTTCGGCTAAGTACTGTTTAGAATACCAGAATAGGGAGGATGGTGTAGGTTTAAGTTTATTAGATTGATACATATATACCAACAAGACAGTGTACATCACTGTCACAACGACGTTTGTTTTCATTCAAAGGCTTTATGGTTTTTCCTATAATACCTGGTTGGCTGGTCTCTAGTCAAAATGCCCGGGCTGATTTTTTTGTCCCAGTCCAGCCCTGGTCCCTCCTGCAATGGACCAAAAAATCAGTCAGACTCTGCCATTAGGTAAAGCCAAGCCAATGTAAATTGACTTGTTCAAGTTTATGACATTACAAATATGGCAGAGACTTAATCCTTGAACATTGACAGGCCTTAATATGGAAATAATAAAATAAATAAAAAATATGAAGCTGTATTTTAAAAAATACCCAGCCCATTCTGAACTTAGGATGACACTGTCCCGTGTAATGAGAAAGTTTACACAGTTTCTCACCTCGTTTTCCTGTTATGTAGAACTGAGTGTTTAAATAGCTACGTTACTACAGTTCAGGACAATCAGTGTCCTGAAATCATAGTAGGAGTATGGCACTGCTTTAAACACATCCTCCTGAGCTGCCCTGAGGTGTGAAATGGCAAATTTGGTCTTTTGCATTTTCAAAGCCCTCTCCTTCTCAGTGTGTTCCTGCTGCTTGGCTGCTGCAAAATGCATCTGTGCATGTATATTTTATATGTATATGTGTTTGACAGCCTGTATTTGTTGAAGCCAATGAGAATAGGCACTTCACTGTGTGTGAGTGAGCTCCTTGCATCTATGTGCATGAATATCTGCATCTGACCATTTCTTTTATGTTGTGTTTGCATGAAAATAAATACAGTTGGGTAAAAAAAAGTCTCATCCAGGGTTGGAAGTCGTCATTTCAGTGTTACACCAGGTAAAAATTCTGTAAAGCTCTAACCCTAGATTGATCACCACTTACCTGATGTCAGCATGTTTTCCTAAGAAGACGACTGTGCTGTTGGATTGTTATTAGATTCTAAAAAATTTAATGAGATGACTGTATATCATTATAACCAGTCTGAGTGATGCAGTCACTGCTTGCAAGAAGAAATCCTTTGAATTTTGCTTCACGTTGACTCTTTCAGAAAGGTTTGTGATGTAATCACAGCAAGTGTATGTTTTTGTTGGTGTTGTGCTGAATTGTTAATCTGGCAAAGTGAAAATGAACTTTTGGGATTCATAAATTGAAGAAAGTGCTTTAATGTTTCTGAAAATGTCTGAAGTGATTATTTGTCAGAAACACCCATGTTTGAGTACCATTCCTAAAATAACACAAGAAAAAACAAATCCCATCACTCGTTCATCTTTGATGTGAAAAAATTAGACTTTTTTCCCTCTGTGCATTTTTAATAGATCAACAATCTTATGGCTCTTTGATGCTATATTTAGAACAGTTATGCGGGGTCCTTTCAAGACTCCACTTCCTGCTGAATATTGCAATTAAAAATTACCCCCTACCTTTAAACACACCTGCTTATTGACTTGTATCTTTAAACGTGGCTCTCAACCCCCAACCGTCCTCACTATTCACAGTCACACAAATGAGAGAGTTGAATAAAGATGGTAATGTTGTGTCCCAATTATACACTACAGGATTGGAAATATAGGTACAAATATAAGAAAAACCACATACAATATACCCTGCATCTCACCTTGATAAGTGCTGGGATATGTTATAGCACTGTTTGCCCAACTTTTGGAGCACCGATTTTCACATTTGAAAAATACCACCAAACAAAAATGTCACAAAAAAAGCATATTGATAATTTCCCCCTGCGCACCAGGCATAGGTTGGTTCGGTTTGTCCCCAGTAGGGATGGGTATCGTTTAGGTTTTATCCGATACCGGTGCCAAATCGGTACTTTTGAAACGGTGCCGGTGCTCAAACGGTGCTCAAACCGGTGCTTAAAGAATGGAGAACACAAAATTGGTCCAAAAACCTCTCATGTTCAGCTGTTTTTTTGTAAAAATATAACAATGTTAGCCTTTTCTGCAGCTATGGGGCATATATGGTATCACTCTTGGCTGGAAGCAGTGCTTAAACAATGGAAAAAACACAAACTTTGTCCAAAAACCTCTCATGTTCAGCTGTTTCCCTCTTTTTCTTTGGTCATTTTAGCCTTTTTGGCCAGGGTGGAGGGAGTATCTGCCATCAAACAAGAAGACAACCGCATGTAACTATGATGATGTTTGCTAGTTGACCTTAGGGGATGTTGCTAACTCCGGGTCCGATAACAGGCACCACACCCGCAGCAGATGTGCTCGGTGTGAGGTCTCACAGCAAGCTATCAAATACGGCGCATTTTTCGGCTTTTTAAAAAAACGCTATGCGTCGCCAGGTGTTTCATCAGATTTGAGGTGTTACCTCCTTTGACAGTATCAGCTTAAAGCACTTGTTGCAGGCTGCTGAGTTTGCATCTTTTGCTGTGAAGTACAGCCAGACTTTTGACCGCTTCGCCATGGGCATTTTTAATCTGTAGCTCTGCTCTAAAAGAACGTATGTACCTGGACCCGCCTACTATCCTCGGAAACGTAAAATGATTGGCTAGAAGTGTATCACAGCTCAGGAAAAAAAAGCACCGAAATAAAGCACCGAAATGTGCGCTGCTTTTCGGTCTGGTTACTGCCGTTTATGTCAGAACTGGTGCCATGATGGCACCGGACACCGGTACCCATCCCTAGTCCCCAGTATACCTTTTTAGCTTTTTCCTCACCACTACTCATGCTAGGGCCTTTATCTGGGTTGGAATTTTCTCCAGGACGCAAATCACACTGACTGCTTGTTCTTTTCAGATATTTATCTATTGCTATTAAGTGCTGCCTCGTCTCACAGCATGACTATTATGTAAATTCTTCTTCGTCTTCTTCTGTTTTACTGCCAGTTGGAAACCCATTTAATTAGAGTGGGTAATTGTACTGCCCTCTAGTGGAAAAGAATGTAATTGTTCTTCTCATTACTCACGTTGATAGCTTAGAGCAGGGGTGCCCAATCCCAGTCCTCGAGATCTACTATCCTGCAGCTTTTAGATGCATCCCTACTCCAACACAGCTGAATCAAATGGTGTGATTACCTCTTCAGCATGCCATCAAGTTTGGCAAAGGCCTGATAACAAGCCATTCAGTTGATTCAGGTGTGTCAGAAGAAGGATGCGTCTAAAAGCTGCAGGACGGTAGCTCTTGAGGACTGGGATTGGGCACCCCTGGCTTAGAGTACTAATCAGGTGGAACCAGAAAATCTTCCACGGCACAGCTGATCATTGGGGTGCCACGGCACAGTGGTTAGGAAACACTAGGCTACAGCATCCTACTGACCGTGAACTGGATAAGTGGGGGAAAAAATGAGTGGATGGAGTCAAATGCGACTGGCTTGCATTTGAAACCAAATAATTGTTCAGGAAAACTTTCGCAATTTCACAGAAACTGCTTTTTTTTTTAGAGGAAAACATGGCTCAGGGTGGTGAAATACATGTGTATTTGGGGGCATGAGGTTTGAAAGTAGCCAATCCAAAAGTGTTATTCGTGTCTCCTTATTGCATCCCCGGTGTCAGGGTTCCTGGGTCGTTGACCCAGTGTTTTCTGTTTTGTCATGTTCAGTTTATTTTCACATCTGTGTTTTCTGTGCCAGCATACCGCCTGCGTATTGTGTTCCAGTTATTTCCATGTATCATTAGTCAGACTAAGTTCAGCTGCGTACTCACCGGTTTCTAATCATTCATCACCCAGCGTGTATTTAAGTCCTCAGTTCCATCCGATCCTTGTCGTGTCATTGATGTACGTCTGATGTTAGTGTCGTCTGTATGTTCAGTTAGCCAGCCAGTCCTTTGTTCATTCATTCATTCATTCATTCAGCCAGCCAGCCAGCCAGCCAGCCAGCCATTTCCTCCCTCTGTACTGTTTGCTCACTCCTTCGGCAATAAACATCCACCTTCACCTACCTGCCTGTGAGTCCAGCGATTGGGTCCTCCTTCTCTCGTCCACGACACTACTCCTGACAGAATGACACGACCACGCGTTGTGGACCCAGCGGACTCTGAACTTTTCGAGCGGCAGGAGGCAGCGCTCCTTCGCTGGACGGAGGGGCTTCGGGGAAAACAGCGGCTCTTCGCGGAGAGAGAGCACGTCTTCGAGGGGACTCGCCTGGCTCTGGGCGGGCCTCGGAGACGCCGCGTTCCCCCACCGGAGCATTCGCCGCGGAGATTGGGCGTCACAGGCCAAGCTTCGGCCGCTCGTTCTCCCGCCGCTCCGCTCCTCGCTCGCCCGCCAGCCGTTTTACTCACCGGACCTTCACCCTCGCCATGGCACAGCGGCTCCGCCTACCACCTCGGCTCAATGGAGGCTCCCGCGCCAGAGGCTCGGCTGTGTACCCCACCCGCTTCCTCTTCCCGGAAAAAGCGGCGCACACGCCGCCATAACAAGGACTATTTTCAGCTACTCCCGGTGGTGAGTTCTAGTGACTGTTTTAAACCCTCCTCATTTGATTCTTCACCTCAAATAACTAATAGACTTATCTCTGATTCATGGGGAGTCTCCCTCCTAGACGAGGACGTAGACTGGGACGAATTTTTCTGCTCTGCTCCCCCAAAAACTGTTCAGTCAAAGACTGTAAATAGTGGTGGCAGGAGGACCAGAACTATCCCAGAGAAACCTGCCAGTATCACACACCCGGTCGTTATCTCCACTCCCGTCAGTCAGGCTACACCCACTCCAGTGCCAGCTCCCAGGAGGAGGGCAGCTGCGACCCAGTCTACCTCCACGCCCGCTCCTGTTTCTCGGGTGGGGGTGACTGGTGTCCAGCCACCTCCCGTGCCTGTCCCAGCGCCCAGGCTGAGGGCAGCCAGAACCCAGCCAGAACTCCCTAGCGGCTTGGAAGAGCTAACCAGTTCACCTGCTACCTCACCACTTCATCCACCTCCTGACCCAGCCTTTCACGCCCTCGCACTATCCCTAGTTAGATTAGCTGAACTGTCCCCTGCCCAGGCACCAGCCTTACTAGCCCAAGCTGTAGCCTTATCTCCATCACTAGCTCAGTCTGTAGCTCAACCATTAGCCACGCCAACCTCAGCTCCGTCGTCAGCCTCGCCTACCTCTGTTCATCCCTTAGCATCTCCACTCCAGTCAGTTCCCTCACCTGCTGTTCAGCTTCCACTCCAGTCCCCTGTAGTCCAGTCTCCTGCCCTTCAGTCCCCTGTAGTCCAGTCCGCTCCTGCCCTCCAGTCCCCTGTAGTCCAGTCGGCTCCTGTCCTCCAGTCCCCTGTAGTCCAGTCCGCTCCTGTCCTCCAGTCCCCTGTAGTCCTGTCTGCTCCTGTCCTCCAGTCAGTAGTCCAGTCTGCTCCTGTCCTCCAGTCAGTAGTCCAGTCGCCTCCTGTCCTCCAGTCAGTAGTCCAGTCGCCCGTCCACCATCCTGTTCAGTTCCCGGACCTGCAGCCACAGCACCCAGAGCCAGCTGTGAGCTACCCTGCTTCTCAGCCAGGGGTTTCCGCACCCGCTGGCCCGGCCGCTCCTCAGCCAGGGGTTTCCGCACCCGCTGGCCCGGCCACTTCCCTGCCAGAGGTCCCTGCACCTGCTGGTTCTGTCCTGTGTGTGCCAGGGGCTCCAGTGCCCACTGGTTCTGAGATCGTTTTCGCTGGAGGGCCCGAGGAGCCCGTCCAGCCTCATGCCTCGTCAGCTGGAGGGCCCGAGGAGCCCGTCCAGCAACCTTCCTCGTCAGCTGGGTGTTCAGGAGAACCGCACCAGCCTCATGCCTCGTCAGCTGGAGGGCCCGAGGAGCCCGTTCAGCCTCCCGTCTCCGCTGGAGGGTCCGAGGGGCCCGTTCAGCCTCCTGTCTCCGCTGGAGGGTCCGAGGGGCACGTTCAGCCTCCCGTCTCCGCTGGAGGGTCCGAGGGGCCCGTTCAGCCTCCCATCTCCGCTGGAGGGTCCGAGGGGCCCGCTCAGCCTCCCGCCACGTCAGCTGGAGGGTCCGAGGGGCCCGTCCAGCCTCCTACCACGTCAGCTGGAGGGCCCGAGGAGCCCGTCCAGCCACCACCTGCGGCTGCCTCGCTGTCACCTAGCTCTGCTTCTGCTTCGCCTGGTCCAGCTTCAGCCTGTGCCTCGCCTGGTCCAGCCTCTGCTTCTGCCTCGCCTGGTCCAGCCTCTGCTTCTGCTACGCCTGGTCCAGCCTCTGCTTCTGCTTCGCCTGGTCCGGCCTCAGACTCTGCCTCTGCTTCTGCTTCGCCTGGTCCGGCCTCAGACTCTGCCTCGGCCTCTGCTTCGCCTGGTCCGGCCTCAGACTCTGCCTCTGCTTCTGCTTCGCCTGGTCCGGCCTCAGACTCTGCCTCGGCCTCTGCTTCGCCTGGTCCGGCCTCAGACTCTGCCTCTGCTTCTGCTTCGCCTGGTCCGGCCTCAGACTCTGCCTCGGCCTCTGCTTCGCCTGGTCCGGCCTCAGACTCTGCCTCGGCCTCTGCTTCACCTGGTCCGGCCTCAGATTCAGCTTCGGCTTCTGCTTTGCCTGGCCCTACAGCTGCTCCTCAGTCTCCGCCGGCTCCCGCGCCGCCTTCTGCAGCTGCTCCTTGGCCGCCTTCTCCTCGTCACCGGCGTGGTCGACCACCGCACCGGCTCAGTGGCCGCCGCCGTCTTCCTCGCTGCCACCCACCGGATTGACTTCAGCGTCTCTGCCGGCCGCGTGGCCGCCCACCTGAACTGTATGGGCTCAGCCACTGGCCGCGTGGCCGCCCGCCTGAACTGGCTCTGTGTGGACTCCGTCCCTCCGTCCTGGGCACCCTCCGCCCGCCCTGTTCTGTTTTTTTTTCTTTTGGCCGTCGGGTGCCGGCCTTTGGAGGGGGGGGTACTGTCAGGGTTCCTGGGTCGTTGACCCAGTGTTTTCTGTTTTGTCATGTTCAGTTTATTTTCACATCTGTGTTTTCTGTGCCAGCATACCGCCTGCGTATTGTGTTCCAGTTATTTCCATGTATCATTAGTCAGACTAAGTTCAGCTGCGTACTCACCGGTTTCTAATCATTCATCACCCAGCGTGTATTTAAGTCCTCAGTTCCATCCGATCCTTGTCGTGTCATTGATGTACGTCTGATGTTAGTGTCGTCTGTATGTTCAGTTAGCCAGCCAGTCCTTTGTTCATTCATTCATTCATTCATTCAGCCAGCCAGCCAGCCAGCCAGCCAGCCAGCCAGCCAGCCATTTCCTCCCTCTGTACTGTTTGCTCACTCCTTCGGCAATAAACATCCACCTTCACCTACCTGCCTGTGAGTCCAGCGATTGGGTCCTCCTTCTCTCGTCCATGACACTACTCCTGACACCCGGCAGATGCAGTCCAGCATTCCCACATCATAACAGTTTACTGCGTGTACCTATCTCGAGTGTTTTTGTGTTTTTGGTTTTGTTGTTCTTAAAGCCCTAAGATGCCACCCAACAATAAGCATTTACAGGATTTTTTTTTTTTTTTACCACATCAAAGATTTGCAGAACGCTCCAGGAATATTTTCACTTTTTTCATTTGAACAGGGTTGAGCTCACATCTAAGTAAAACACAGCATGGGCAACCAGTTGCAATTAGCCAAGCAGGTACTATAGAGGTTAAACTTGGGAGAAATTTACCTGTTGCTTGCAAAAAAAGCAAAGTGGTGTTTATTGCTATTGTCATCACCTAGATATTGATTTGGATGTGAAGATTGCCCCTGGGTTCCCCAGTGTTCGTCCTCACTTTCATTCCGCTCATCCGTTTTTATTGAGTTTGGGTCACTTTTCTTGTCTGAGACCTCCTCCTTGTGATATTGGCTCCTCTGTCATCTCCACCTGCGTGATAAGCCAGTACGTTTAACAGTCATCCTGATTGGGAGAATCCACGGTGGGCGGGAGCAGCTGGCATGCTCTCTCAGTATGTGATGGATGTGTTTTGGAAGTGTGTGTGCCCCAGAAGTTTTAGAGCAGTAATTTGGTGTAATTACTCGATAGCTTTTTGGTATGGGCCAGAGGAGGAGAGGGCAAATGCAGCCGAGACCTTCATTATAGGAGACCAATGGTCAGACTGTGGGACAATAGGACTGTTATTTTTTACCCTTACGCCTCCCTTTTCAGCAGAAAATAGCCTGCTGGACAGCTGGTGACAAACTGCCCTCTTACAATCCATTAAGGATTGTACCTGGAGCCTGGGAGAGGCTTGAGATACAACACCACTCACCTCTTCATCCTTTTATTCTGAGCTACAGCTTCTCATCTGTTGCCCTCTCTTTATCCCTCTCTGATTCCTGACTAACTGCTGTAGTGGTTGGCAGGCAGCACAGGCTGTACCACATTAGACAGAAAGGTAAAAGGTGAGTACATGCAAGTGTTCAGAGGGTGTATAGATGTGTCGAAGCTGCTGTCTCAGTGCAAAAGTTGATCACTGTTGTCAAAACAAATTATTAAAGATGATCACATCACAAATTAGTAATTGTGACCAGAAACCGGCCTGAACGAAACAGCCAGTGCTAGAGACAGGAAGGTCATGAGTGTAAGTACCAGCTTACAGCAGATAAAAGCTTGCCTGACCTCTTTTGGTTCTACAAAAAATAAGATTATGACCTGATTTTCGTGATTTGCCTTAATTGAAACAAAAGAAGACTGCAATGCTTTAGTGATCTGAATGTCACACTAGTGCTCAGAATCAAAAATCTACAATATAACATGCTTCTCTTTTAAATAGACTAGACATTAGAAAATATTGCAGGTACTGCACACCAGTACATCTGTGCAATGACTGAGGACAAATACACATCCACCTTTAGTTATGCCGGCCAAGGGAATTATGTTTTTTGTAGGATTTGCGTTCGTGTATGCATGTCATGTTTTCTGTCTATGAACACAATGAATTATGATAACACTTTATAGGAGTGTGGACTGTAGTATTTTAATCATTCATTAAATTTTGGTTTATATCCACCAAGATCTTCAAGGTCAACTTAATATCAACATAAAGCCTTATAACTTAGAAACTGTGATTCTTACAAGTTTGGTGTGTACTGTGATCATATAGAAAGTATTGCGTGAAGAATTAAAATATGATTTCACTCTTGACTTTCACTCTTCAAGGTCAACAGGTTGATCTGAAGGTCAAAGTGACAGTACTATATAGAGGAATTTTCAAACTTACTACCAGTGTTTGTATTGACATCATATAGACTAATAGGGAATGATAAATGTGGAATGGTTGTCCGTGTTAGCCCTGCGATGGACTGGTGATCTGTCCAGGATGTACCATGCCTTTCACCCTGTGGTAGCTTGGATAGGCTCTGGCCCTCCCACGACCCTGATAAGGTTAAGCGGAAGAGAATAGATAGATGGATGGACATTACTTTAAACTGCTGACCTTTTCTTTAAGGTCACATAAGGTCACATTTTCATAAAATGTGCTATTTTAAAAACTATGATTAAAATTCTGCTGCCATTTAGGTAATTATATTGGTATATGGAGGATTCTAAATATTAGATTATAGTTTGCGTCCACACATCATGTCATATTTGAAATCTAAGAAAACAAAATGAATATATACAAAACACAATACTATTCCTCTAAAACTGCCTGAGTGGGGTGCCTTTATGAGTACTTCTTGTTGCTGTCTGTTTCCCCATTAAAAAAAATTGCATCTAGGTAGATATAAACTAACAAGGGATCTAGGATTAACCTCATTGGTAACCCCACTATCCCAAAGGTCTAAGTTGTCATCAGTGACTATCCCTTCCTTTAATCTAACCCCAGGCAATCCAAATATTTAAATTTAGATTTTGATACACTGTTTTTCTAAGTCATTCCAATTAGGAACAGGAAAATAATCATGCTAACTCAGCGGTCCCCAACCCCCGGGCCTCGGACCGGTACCGGTCTGTGAATCGTTTGGGCCGCGAGAGTTGAGGCTCAGGTGTGAAATGTATGGTTTTCAGGGTTTTTATCGGTTTTCAGCGTTATTTTGTTATCGTTTTTATCGTTAACTCGGTTTTCCTGGGTCTTTTCACATGTGTTATGAATAAATCTTCTTTTTTTCGGTACCGGTACTAGTTTTATTCTGTTGTATTTATCCGCGACACCTTAAAGGCCGGTCCGTGAAAATATTGTCGGGCATAAACCGGTCTGTGGCGCAAAAAAGGTTGGGGACTGCTGTGCTAACTGACTAAAAAAAAAATTCTAATTTTTTTCCAAAGACGTCCATTATGCTCTATTTCATAATATAGGGTTGTATAGGGAACAGTTGGGGTTAGGGTTACCACCTATAATCATTTAGAACTCCGAAAGTTAATTGCGTTTGCTGGTTGAAATTGGTTCTAAGAAGCTGTTATTCTCCACTTTCAGTCAGTATACTTAGCTGTTCAGATACTGCATAAGAACCAAGTACTGAAGTTCCTCACTGTAGTTACCAAATGTATGTTAAACCACCTGCAGACTCTGAGAAAAGAGGGAGATGAAAAAAGCCAGAGTCACTTTTTTTTGCCATTTCTATTTGGCGTGCTTGTTCTGTAGTTCGTCTGTGTGTAGGTGTGTTTGTGTGTGGGTGAAGATGGCGAGAGCAAACAGCAAATGAGAGTGTGGTCTTTTCTGCAGACTTGCAGTCATAGCTCTAAAACGATGGGAGTCACAGTGTTATTGTGTAGAGCAGCGGTCCCCCACCCCCGGGACATGGACCAATACCGGTCCGTGAGTCGTTTGGTACCGGGCCGTCAGAGTTCCTCTGCTGATGTGTTACCTCTCACCAATCAGCCTTTGTCATCCATTTGTATTAGCAGGGATGCACACATTAAAATTTGGACATTCAATTTTGCATAATTCACCATCGAGACAGTGAGAGAATTGTCAGTTTCCTTCAAAGATGATTAGCATTGAGCGACAGTCATGCTTCCAGCCATGTGCTATTCTCCCTCCTGCTTCTACACTCATTGAATAAATTCCCCCCGCTGCCTGCTCATAGAAAATCTCTAACCACAAAAAAGAAAGTTTGGAGTTTGAAAACAGTGGCTGGCTGGGGAAGTTTTCTGAATGGCATCTTGGATTTTCTCTCACAGTCCGAAGACATGGGCTCGTTGTTCATGAAATTGGAATGAGTAATGACTAACCCAATCCTATAGCTATACCTCCAAACCCTAAACAAAAAGAGAGAGAAGCAAAAGGGAATGTAGTGATAGTGTGAATATTGCTTCATACAAATCAGTTAGATTAATTATTTTTTCCCCACTGATCCTCAAGACTTTTTTGCTTTGTTTTGTTTTTAACTCTCTGAGGTCTAAGTCTAAGTCATCAGTGGTGATGACCACTTAGGTCCAAACTCTAAACTGATGTTTTTGAGAAAGCAAATGGGAAAATTTTGGAATAGATAGAATTTATTGAGTGAATGGAGGCATAATATGGTTTGACATGGTGACGAGTCGTAGTTACAGAGGACTCACAATTAAAGAACCATTAAAAAACCATTAAAATACAGTTTCCCCCCCCTTATTGTAGTTTTACTTTCAGAAACAAACCAAAAGAAGCAACAGGACACATGCATGCAAAAAAACAGATTTGAAATGTAACATCTTTTACTTTGTAAATGAGTCTTGCTAGCATGTGGCTTTAACAAAAAACAACTTTAACTCTAAATGCCTTTACACACTGAGCACACGGCAGAAAAAATGACATGAAATTTTGAATTTTTCAAATGAAAACTTGTCGTTTAAAGTATATACACATCAGAAGTATTTTGCGAAAATATATTCCCAAAACATAAACTACGGGGGGAAAAGGGAGCTGTAGCTGCCTTTAGAGATATTGAAATATCTCTAGCTCATTTTTTTTGTCAGTTGGGCAGTTTGAGCTCTTGTTGGCAGAGTTGGGACCACATCTGAAGAGGCAGAGAAAGGATTGACCCTGAGCAGCGTTTAGTGATGTGTCTGAGGTACAAACAGGATTATTTTATTGTTTCCCTATCATTGTATATTCAGTAAAGTATTGAGCTATGAGTGCACTTGTTGCCAAATGAAGGGTGTCTGATTGGTCACACCTGTTTATTTGCTTGCAAAATCAGGAAAATCGAGAAAATAATTGCTGCAAATTTGTCACGTGAAATTATGGTGTCTGTGTAAACGGCTGAAGAAAACGTGAGTCAGAAAAATACTTTTTTTCAAAGGCCTCAACCCAATACAAGTCTCTGCTAAGCCAGTAGCTGCTAGGAGTTTTACAAGTTCCTCAATAAATCCTGATCAATTTTCGTTGTGTTAAAAAAGCAGGTCTTCGGAGGTATTCATCAATGCAACTGTTTTATCACCTCTGAGATAAAGTCAGTGTAGAAAAAGAGTAGATAAAAAGGCTTGCATTCACCCAGATGTTCAAAGTCAAATGTCATGAGTTTGACATCATAGTTTTGTGCTGTGCAACTGTTATCAGAACATTTATGAGAAGAATTGATACGCTTGGAGACGTACGATTTCAATGGACTGGACAGTTTTCAGGTGAAACCAGTACATCCCTGTTCACGCCACATGAAGTGTCTGACTTGGTTTGACATGGCTGTGAACACCCATTACCTCAGCGAGCATGTCACTGTTTTTGATCTTTCCATGCACTCTGCTACATCATTTCTACCTTCTAATTGGGATTCTTCTCACATTGGAGCAGCACAAGCTTTCAAAGACAAAGGCATTTTCACAGAGACAGGTGTGAAGCCTCCCAAGTGTTTGTCAGTGATAAAATGAATTATACTCTTACTAGAAAGCAGCCTTGATCATAACACTGCCAAACTTACTTTCTTAATGCTTCTTAAATCTGAACTGTTTGAAGAGTCTTACCAGTGTGCACTACATCAGAACACCACATGCTTTTTAGACTGTTATTTTAAGCAGACAGCTGCTGGTGTTTGACCATGTTGGTTTAGCATGAGATAAAATATGGGACTGAAACCAAGATTTTTGGTGTTGATGCTATTGTTGTTTACTCGTAAACTGTAGATGGATTTTGTCTTGTTGTGCTGATTTGGAAATAAAGGTTTAATCATATGTGTGTAATGTACATTGGAATTGACATTAGATTGAACAGATGATTCTAGATATACAGTGTGTTAAAAGGAAGGTCTGGGGCACCAGTTCAGCTCAGTGCGTTGAGCATGCGACCACATGCCATATGGCCGAGAGTGGCCGGCCTGGGTTCATAGTCCGACCTGCGGCCCTTTGCTGCATGTCTGCCCCTGCTTTCCTATCCTCTCTTCACTTTATCTGTCAAATAAAGCTGAAGATATGGATCCCTGATTTTAAATAAGAATAAATTTACTGTTAGGTACTTACAGTGCGTTCTACATATTCTCTCTCTCTCTTACTCATATGACAGTTTTGTTCTCTGCTTTTTTTTCTGATAAAATAAAATGATCCACCAGCAAAGATTGTTCAAAACAAAAATGCAAATTTGTGCAGTCATGAAAATATCTTGGTTAGAAATGTTCTCTTTCAATGTTAGTACTGCTACTAACCAGGGACGCTTTACCAGATGGGCTCATTATTTTTATCCACTTCCACCTGCCAGCAATCAGTCACCGTAATGAATCCCAGAGCTTTTCCAATCACGTCTAGAAAATGACACAGTATTTAACATCCTATTTGGTAACTGGTGAGGGGTAACGTATGTGGACTCCCTCAGTTTAATGCTGTAAAAACCAAGGGAGTAAATTTGCTCTCTCTCTCCACCTCTAAACCAGCTGACACTAACTAATTGACTTGCTGTACGGCTTAATAATACTAAAAGCAGGAAGAGCCATCTAGCCAACTCATTACATAGGACTAATCCTTTATAGTTAATTAACTTTTATTTTTCCAGTGTGTCAAACACGGGAAAATGTATAATGCTGTCAAGGGTGGCAATTTTTCTTACTTCTATATCCACCTGCTACATGTGAGAGAGACATTTTAATGCCAATGTTGGCACAGAAATGTACGAATAGGCTAAATGCAGTATGCTGAGATATTTTCATGCTGGAAAAACACTAAGTTGATTCTCATGTTCAGAAATTCATAACACATTTGCTTGTAGCATTCCAGCTCCAGCATCTTACAAATAAATGAACAGCATGCGTGGGTGGGCGGGTGTTCCAGCGTGGGAGGTTTTGCACTGTGGCTTTTCTCATGCCTTTGAAGGTTGTGCATTCATGGCTGTATTTTTGACTGGTGAAAATCCCACAGATTTGACTCACATGAATGGGCCTGCTGCAGACATATGTGGATGCTGTTTAGTGATGTGTGGTAAAGAGGATGGTGTAAAACTCTATCTCATAAATGAAGAGAGATGGAAGAGCGATTACCATATTCAGATTTGAATTTGAACTTTTATTCTGGTTTGCCAAAATAAGAGTGTACTAATAATCATGGTCTCTCTCTCTCTCTTTCACGAGGCCGGCGTGGACACCCAAGTTTGTGTATGTAATCCTACGTCATTTCAGAATGAGGTGACGTAGAATTTTGAAATTGATACAATAGTACTACTAAAAATATCGAGTTTGAGGTTTTCGAAAAAGGGGGCAACACAGAGTTTTCAAATTGATACCATAGCTTCATCTATTCGAAGGCTGGCGCCTGTACATTATTTTAATACTGAGTTTAGGGATTATTGTCAATTGCTCTTATTTGGCTTTTTCAAACACTGACATTTTTAAGGAAGAAATACAGAAAAATGATGACAACTGCAGACGTCTGTCCAATGCATGTGTATATAACCAAGTTCCAAGTACCTCATTGCATATTTAAAGATTTTAAAGATTTAAAGTCCTTCCATCCTAGACCCCTGGTTTAGTGTCTGAAAATGTTTAAATAAAAGCTTTGTGAATATTCTGTCAAGTCATTACATCCAAAGCAGATGCATCCATATATAGCTTTTGTGTGTGCAAAAATTAACAATGATTGCGATAACTGTCTTTTGTTGTTTATCTTTTTATCTATGAAGTTGGATTTTGCATTGGTGGTTGTTGGGGAAAAAACACATACGTGAACATTCAACAAGTCCCATGCTAGAAGTACCAGTACATTGTGAGAATTTTCAAGGTCACCTTGATTGGATTGTTCTTTGGTTCACATCAAACAGAACTTGAATGAAAAATATTAATGCATACTTTCAAAAGCTCTTAATCTGTCACAAATCTTACTTGCTGTCAAGGTTTCACAGAAACACAGATAAATAAATAAACTGATGTAATCATTTCGGTGTATGTATTATTTCTGCAATATTTTTAGTTCTTCAAATTAAATTTTTGTTGTGGGTTTGTTGTTTTTCAATTCGGTCTAATCACACAAATTACACCATTAACCACATTGCTTAGAGGTAAAAAAAAAAAAAAAGGTACTTTTAAAATCTTTATATAATGCAAGTAGAGTAGTCGTAGCCTGCTTTGGTAGCATGTACATATTAGAATTTACACATTTCTCTTTCTTGCTTCTAGGTCATGGAACCAAAGGGGTGTTTGAGCTCTTGGCGGGCTGGAGGAGAACCAGGGAAAACCTCCCCTTCAAGGAGCGAGTTGCAGACGCGTTTGCCGACGTGATGGTGTGCTACACTATGACCAGTTCACTCTACATCATAACGTTTGGCATGGGAGCTAGCCCTTTTACTAACATCGAGTCAGTGAAAATCTTCTGCCAGAGCATGTGTGTGGCCATCCTGGTCAACTACTTCTATGTTTTCTCTTTCTATGGCTCCTGCCTGGTGTTTGCTGGACAGCTTGAGCAGAACCGCTACCACAGTGTTTTCTGCTGTAAAATCCCCTCAGTGGAGTACCTGGACCGCCAGCCCACATGGTTTAAAACCATGATGAGTGATGGCCATGACCTGTCCACACACCATGACAGTGTACCATACCAGAATCACTTCATCCAACACTTTCTGCGAGAGCACTACACAGAATGGATTACCAACACCTATGTCAAACCATTTGTGGTCATTCTCTATCTTATTTATGCTTCTTTCTCATTCATGGGATGTTTACAAATCAGTGATGGATCAAATATTGTGAACCTGTTGGCGAGTAACTCTCCAAGTGTTTCGTACGCTCTAACTCAGCAGAAGTACTTTAGTAACTACAGTCCAGTGATTGGATTTTATATTTATGAACCCATTGAGTACTGGAACTCCACAGTGCAGGAGCACTTGAAGACTTTGAGTCACGGTTTCAACAAGATCTCCTGGATGGACAACTTTTTCCACTACTTGCGGGTAGTGAATGTGAGTGCATCAACTAAGAACGACTTCATCACCATCCTTAAAGGTTCCTTCTTGCGTAGCCCAGAGTACCAGCACTTCACAGAGGATATCATATTTTCCAAGAACAGCGAGACTGACGAGTATGACATCATTGCTTCAAGGATGTACTTGGTAGCACGAACCACTGAGAAGAAACGTGAGGAGGTGGTGGAGCTTTTGGAAAAGCTTCGGCCCTTGATGCTGATCAACAGCATCAAATTCATTGCCTTCAATCCAACGTTTGTGTTCATGGACCGGTATAGCTCCTCTGTCATCTCCCCCATTCTGACCTCAGGCTTCAGCGTACTCACCATCCTCATCCTCACTTTCTTCCTGGTCATCAACCCATTGGGAAACTTTTGGCTCATCCTCACAGTTACATCCGTGGAGCTGGGTGTCTTGGGTTTGATGACTCTCTGGAATGTCGGCATGGACAGCATCTCAATCCTGTGCCTTATTTATACCCTCAACTTCGCCATGGATCACTGTGCACCACACCTGTACACTTTTGTGCTGGCCACCGAGCACACTAGGACGCAGTGCATCAAGTTGGCACTGGAGGAGCACGGGGCTGCCATCCTGCAGAACACATCTTGCTTTGTGATTGGGATCATGCCCCTGGTGTTTGTGCCTTCCAATCTGACCTACACACTGTTCAAGTGCTCCCTCCTCACTGCGGGCTGCACTGTGCTGCACTGCTTTGTCATTTTGCCTGTCTTCCTGACCTTCTTCCCGCCGTCCAAAAAGAGGCACAAGAAAAAGAAACGGGCCAAGCGGAAAGAGCGGGAGAGGGAGCGGGAAAGAGAAAGGGAAAGGGAAAGGGAGGAGATAGAGTGCATTGAAGTCAGGGAGAATCCGGATCACGTGACAAACGTCTGAACAGTTTGTAAGGATAGCAGTCAATAGTAGTGCTGGATGCTGAGGTACCTCTTGAGGTGCAGGGGAATATGACATTACCCCTGAGGAGTGAGAGGTCATCACTCCTAGCCAATAGCAGCTAAGCTGGCCAGAATCGAGTACAGCCCTACTGGTCAGTTGTGTAGTCCTTCAGTCTGGACAGTGTATCTCATTTGCACAAACTGCAACACGGTCATGGTTCTAAGGCTCTTTTCCAACTCTTTGGTATATAGAAACAAGTTAGCTAGCAGAACACATGCTTGCTCAATCTGTAAGTAAATCTTGAACACACAGTATGTTATTCCATTTAAATATTAGTAATTATGTGTTTGTCTCCTGCAGCCCTCTTCTCAAAATGAGTGAGGATCATAGCAGTCTATTAAGCCAAGGACATTCAAACAAGTTGGCAAAAGCAGCAAGAGCGATAAAGAGTGTACAAATTAAAACTGTGCAAACAATGACTGTGCACACACATTACTCCTCACACCTTGATAAAGGTGAAAAGAAACAAAGCCAAATTGCGTGGAAAGAGAGAAACAGTGGGCTGAAAGCACACTGCATGCTTTTCTGTATCATTATAAATAACCGAACAGCTGAACTGGGCAGATGGCATACACTGTGTCCATTATGAAGAATTATCTTGCACATTGCAGTGTGTGATTAGAACTGTCAAGGTTTATATAAGCGGGAAGCAAATATTTCTGCTTTAATTCAGAGGTTGTATCAGGTCTTAGGCAACAGCAGAAGGAACTGCAGTGGGCTGCAGCATATGAAGAGGAAGTGATAAGTGACAGTCATGCAGGAGTCTTTGAGAAGGCAGTAAGCCTGATTCTTAGAGTATGACTTAACTAAATCCTAAACTGCTTTTGAACCCAAGCAGCAAAACCAAAAGTAAAGAGTGTTTCCGTGGCTTGAAACGTCGAACTTCCTACCAGAAAATGTTCCCAAAAAAAAGTGTGTGACTGTCCCCAAAAGCTTACTGTTACTGAAATTGGAAGGTCTGAATATGAGTCAGTACAGCAGTGGTGCCAAACAGTGTACAGAACAAACGTATTGGCAAGATTGAACATTTACATGAAGTCACAAGTTATTTGAGCTTATTTAAAGGATTGCTGGTTGATGTTGCTCAGGTTGTGATGTGAATTATAGCACAGGCTGTAAAGTATAGTATCAGTGTGAAAAGAAGACAAAGGAATCTAGCTTTTGTTGCACAAGTAGGAAAACAGAAATCAGGAAAGCAAGAGTTATTCAGAGGTCAAGTTAAAGAAATCGTTAATGAGTTATTCCATCAAGGTTACAGAAAATAGTGGGCAACAGTTAGCATGGGAAGTGACAACAACACTGTAAAAGTGAGGGTGAAGACCATTACTGCCACCTGCAGGGTTAAAGCTGGTCTTGTCAATATAGTATCAGTGCATTTGGATCTAATCCTTCAAAATAAAATTCCATCAAAAACTTGAGTTGTCCTCTGCAAATACCCTTTTCAAAATTCACTTTTTGAAGTGCAAAAATGGCTCCCGTCTCCCCCAGAAGGTAAACAGAATTATCTACGTGTGCCAAGGCCCGATAAGGATCTCTGTTGCAGCCCCAAAACAAACACACCCAAGGTCAGCTGCCCTCAAAGATACCAATCACACTCTGACCTCTAGCAGGCAGGTCTTAGCTGGTGGCATGTGATAGAGAGACCCCATATGTGAGCAGATGTGGCTGATTAAAGGCCAATACCTTCTTAGGGGACGAGCTGCTTCTTACAGGGCTGTCATTGAGGGGACACTGCTGTTTCATCCCTTTGTGCTGCCATCAAGAAAGTGACTCACACAGGGAAAATAATCGGGCAGCTTGGGGGTGGGGAGGTAAGAATGTTCATTTGGACCAAATGTCAGTGTGAAATATGTGCATATGTTCGCAAAATGAGTGCATACATCTGTGTGATGAATGGCTCGTTCTCAAAAACACTATTAAAATGACTTAATGTGTAAATCAGTGAACGAATGATAGACAATTGTGGAAAGGAGACTTCAGCCTGTATTAATTTACCATGAATGGATTATTTAAAGTTTCTGCTATTTGAAAATTGGTGTAGTTTCACTTTCATCAACCAGGCCCTACTAAGAAATGATGAGTTTTATACAAGCTACTTGCTGCAGCAGCTGCAGTCTTATGTAAAAGCCATGGTGTGTATGTATAGCAAGAAGGCATGAAACGTTGACAGAAATGCAAATGAAATGGGAAAGAAATGCAAATCCTAAACAATTTACTTCCCAGACTGGACTGTGTTTGCATGGCACTGTATTGTATGTATGCATGTATTTAATTTCTCTCTATGAAGACTATGTATTTTTTTCTTTTTTCTATTATTTTGCTACACTGTAGTGACTTACGTTTGTTGTTTGGATGCATACTCTGTAACACCATGTGCTGCAAAAGAACAAAATGTGTCATACTTGTTTCAAAACAAAAGCCAGAGGATATTTGTGTAATATAGCTGTAAATTACTCTTTTCTATATTTTCTAAGAAAACAAATATACTATAGAAAGATTTTTAATGACAAATTTTCTTAAAACAAGCAAATAAAAAAATAAAAAAAGGGGGGGGGGGAATGTTGAACACAGTAGGCCAGTAATAAACAGTGGAATGTTACCAGTATACTAGATCGTGTTTCTTGCAAACTGCAGTGTCAATGTTGATGATTCACGTTTTTATATGGGAAACTGTGGCCACCATTTATTGTTTATGTGTCTTGACTCCATTATAATCTTTACTTGGTACTCACATTTAAGGAAATTGAACCTTAAACAGCCCTTTGTCAGTCTTCTGAACAATCTATCAAGCTTTGTAATGATTACTTTGAACAGAAAACCTAGATTAGAAATTTACAGAATATTGGGAATAATGTTGTGATGAACATCTATTATAGTTTGCTATATGACAAGTCAAGCTTAGCAGCAAAAATATAAATATCTAGCTTAACTCTTCTGGAACTTTGGTCCTAATTATTAGTGTCCTCTTACTGTATGGAACCTGCCATCACTGCCTGACGAGCTGTTGTTTGCATCATATCCACATTCAACGCTTTTTGGCTTTTTTGTAATGACTTTAATACCTAGTGCCATCTGTTTCAGCTAAAGTCTGCTCAAAAGGGATACTAAAACAAATAGAAATGAATCTTCTATGACAACATGTAGAGTCTTTCCAGTTGAATGCTGTATCTTAATAGTTTCGTTTTTGAAGAAGGAAACCTGAGAGGAGCCCTGCGTTATTTTGATAATGTAAAAAATCCTTTGAAAACACCAAAGCAACAGTCTCTGATGTTCTTACACTATCTGGGCACATTCTCATATATACAGCCCCATTTACGAAATGCAAAATAATGACCTGTAAATATTTAGGGCTGGGTTTGGGTTTTGTTTTAGCAAAATGCTGAATAGACAAAATTTTAAATATATATATATAAATTAAATATATGCTAGATGGAAAAAAAAAAGCCAACCCCAGCCCTAATCATAAATGGGTCACAGGCTGACCACTTGGGGTTAGGTTCCATTTTAGTTGATGTTACAGTTCAAATAAATTCCCTTATTCTGGTATGAGAGCTCTATATGCCCAAGATAGGGTCTTGAAATATTCCATTTAAGGGGTAGATGTGAACCTAGGTATAATCTTACTTGTAAACAGATTGTCAACAGCTTTGTGGATGTAGAAGGTCAGCATTCTGAAGTCTAAGCCATCATCAGTGATCACCCTAAATCTATACTATCAGAATGCCATTTTTGTTCTTTCAAAAAATTGTTCTCTCAAACTTGGCTATCAAAGGAACAACAAGAAACTAAAAACTGTCTGATTCAAATATTAGCTTGTTCCCTAACTCCCAGGCTTGGAGGACAAGTTGATGATGGCTTGAACCTCAAAGGGTTATTGTGTGGCTCATTCAAGTTGTTGATAGTTTCTGGACATTGGTGGCGCTCAGTGGCACAGAAGAAATAAATGAATTAGTGCTTGGATACAATATATGGATTGCTTTTTATAATTTTGGTTTGCATTGAGTTTGATTAGAAAAGATACAGAACTTTGCTAGTCTTGGTCTCTTATTAATAAACTCACACAGGATATGCTCTTAAAGATAGTGCACACTATGTGTTTATTCACTTTTTGATCTGAGCACATGTGCCTGCGTATATATAATTAATTTGTAATATTATTTAAAATGCAGGAGTGTTGTGTATTTTCTAATATTCGCATCAGTGCTTTTCTATAACCTTGTGCTATATGTGTGCTTTTGTCCATGTTGTCATTTACGTGATACTGTGACATTACAGGAAAATATCAATATGACAAATTAACCTCAAACACTTTATGTTAGAGGAGTATGATGCACAAAAACAATTCAAAAAGAAAAAAGTATTTGACAAAAATCTTTGATTATTTTAAGAGTCAGTATTTAGGCAGGTAGATGAGTCTACTGTAAGTCTCATGGAATCCCTTGACCATGCACCAGCACATTTTCAGTTTCTATAACCAGGGACAGCACAATATTTCCACAATACAGGGCAATAAAATTATGCAATCACCACTTTGCTTGCTGAATAATCTACATGGCAAATCTGTTTCAACCACAGCCTCAGAGGAAAAAAATTCTAATTTTACTGCAAGTCATTGATCTTGTACGTCAAGTAACTAAGTCATAAGAATAGGGTGTTGTTGGCCCCGTTCATCAAACCTGGTAATTACAAGTTTCATATTTTATGTTAAACTTCAACATTTTGCAGGAAATCAAATGAAAGTGAGGTTATTTGGGTAAATTGGGGCCCCTTAAGTTTCTTTTTGTGAAGTATCTCTCTCTCCCTCCCTCTCTCTCTGTCTATCTATCTATCTATCTATCAGAAAGCTATTTTTTGCTACTGTTTCTCTGTCCACATCCATACAGTGCTGTCAGCTGAGGGTGTATAACTTGCTTAAAATGTCTAGAACAAGGACCAATATTGAGTAGAATAATGCATACATTTGGCTGATTGTTAGAGTTAATATAAATGTGTAAGCAGAGGATTCTGGTTAGTTTTTACCAAAGTCTAAGACTACTGTGTCTTAAAAGATGACACCACTTAGATTAAGAAGGCATATATTCTTTAGATTGATGTGGGCTATGCAGTCATGATGTTAGCAGAATCAGATCTTCTTCAAATCAAAGACTATTTTAGATTTTTTTGTGTGCAGCTAGATCTACATTAAACTACTGTGTAAGACTTGCAGTAACAAACTAACTGTTTAAACAAAACTCTGTGAGTTACAATAACAGAATAAATGTAAAAACTAAAAGCTAAAAGCTAAAAAAGTAGCTTATGAACAATTTTTCAAGTTATTAAACTGGTAACTTCAGCTATACAGAAAGCTTTGATCAGGAAACATTAGCTTGACTAATTTGTAAGAAGAAGAATGTGTTATTTGGCTTTAGAAATACGCATAGTATGTGAGGTAACATAACAATATCATGGTTTCCTTATCATCAGTGATGGCTTTCAATTTATGCTATCAGAGTATGATGTTTTTTCTTAAACTGGGTGGTGTTCTCTTTTAAGTGTTGTTAAGCGCCTGTTAGTGATGTAAATCTGTGCTTTTTACATAGGGGGTGTCATTGCCTTACATATATTTTTCAATATTCAAGTGCAGATGTTGATATTGTTAATGTGGAGTATTTTTCTTAGATTGTGACTGCATTTCATACATCTTTAGAACCAGGTGTAGTAAAGATACACTGTGATGAGATGACAATGCTGTCAAGTAGATTTTAAAGTGCTTTTCGTTCTTATTGACCTTTCATACATCGGACATACAACAATAAAAGTAAGAGACAAAAATACACGTTTGTGCCCAAAAAGGCTGTAAGAATGGACACAATCCCCTTGCCACCACCTGGAGTCACTGCTAAACATTTTCTATTTTATGTAAATGCTAACATCACCCAGATATTAGATCAGTGTACAGCTTTGCATGGCTTTACATTTTGGGTGCATTCCTTAAAAAAGACCAGGAAGTTACAAGCTCTAGCCTTATGTTGCTTGTTTTTCTTGTTGCCTTGCTAGGTGTTGGCAGAGCTTTAATTCTCTTTTGCTAATTTATGCCTCTTGCCAAGCAGCTGGAAGATTTAACTTCATTTGACTGCAGCAACAGAGAAAGAAATCAAGGGAGGAAAAGAGCAGAAGCAGGAATGAGGAAGATGTTTGAGGGAGGAAGAGGTAGAGAAAAAAAACGGATGCAGGCAAAACAGGAGGTAAGCTCTTATTTGAATTTGAGAAGATTTGTGCAGCAGGAATGATGGGAAGGTTTCCGGTGAAGGGAAATGTTATATGAATCCAGGGTGATTGCAGTGCTTTGAAAAATGTTCCCTTTGAGTGCTTTGCTGGTGTAATGAGACTTACCGGCTTAGTTTACTCACAGAGCTTCAAAAGTTCCTGCCTGCGGTGACAAATGCAGATTTTTCTTGCTTCAGAGGAAACTGATTCTATCTTGCGAACACAGATCTTTGTAAGTACTCTTTCCTGAAAAGAAAATGGTATTACAACAAGGCGTCAGAATAGTCACATAAATAGTGTTCCATTTCATCGAAAGGAGAAAAGGTATGCTGGGACAAAGCACTCAGGTGACTTAAATCTCTGAACTTGCAACCAAAAACTTTATGTTCACTCTCAGATGGCATGACACTAAATAATTTATTAATTTTATCTCAGAATTAGATTGGGGTTTTACTTCAGTGACATGGTGGTGAAGCAAGAAGGTTTAGGATTCAAACCCATTGGCCAACCTGGGATTTTTTTCATGCTCTCCGTGTTTTGTGCAGGCTCTCTGTTCCTTCGTACTTCCCACAATTTTTGTGTTTTAGATTAACTTTTCTATAATTGAATGGTTCTTCTCTGTATTGGCTGTACTCGGTCCCTTAATACAAAATTAAGGGTAGTTAAACTATCAAAGAGCTGCAAGGAATTATCTTTTCATTCAGTGATTTGAAGCACCACTTTGGGCCAAACAGAAATACCTTAGCTATCGAATAGATTACTAATGTTGTGTTGAAGCAGTCCAGTTCCATTAAGGATGTACCCTACTGACGTGAGTGGCTCTCTAGCACCATCAAAGGATCATGCCACCAGGTCTTCAGTCATAGGACTCATATCATTTCCAGTAAAACTATATTAATGACTTTAGGTGATCAACAAATGTTTCAGTACATATGTGTATTATCATCTATCAAACTCCACACTAGATGGTTAGATAGCTTTAGATAATCAGCCATTACCACTGTTCACGTGCTGTCACGCTCATATTAGCAAAACACCATTGTGTTGCTGCCTGATGAATCTAGTAGCAGAATTTTCTTGTTTATTTTGCTCTGTGGACCTAACCACCACTGGAGCCACTGAGGGTATAGGACCCCAGGAAACCTCAATTCATTAACATCTTTCAGTAGATTGAATAGTAATTTGTTAACACTGTGATGTCTAAGTTAGTCATCAGTGGTAACCCTAAGCCAGTCTTGGCAGTCAGAAGACAAAGAATGTAATAATTAGTTCATCAAAAGTTATTTATACTAAGTCATTAAGTATTACATTAAGTAAGACAGTTAGAGCTGTCATTGATGATGACTTAGACCTCACAGGTGGTTATTTCACAAATTCTACCAAAAATAGGTTGGATCTTTGCAAAGATATGTCAAAGGCAGCAGAATGCTACTTATTGACCTCGATATATCAAACTGCTGGAGTGCCCTTTTAAGGCTCATTAAATTACTTTTTTTTTTTGCATTGGGACGTGAGGCTTCAGTTAGAGGGACAGTTTTTCTTCTAAATGTCTGTTATATACAGGCTGAAGAGAAAATCTAGGCCTTATGTCAATTGATACTGGGGTTTTTACTGTATACAGCAACATCACAGTAGCATTTTGTAATCCCCTCCCATTTTACTTCCTGAGCTGACAGAGGCTGGCAGTAGGAGTGGCTGCTGTCGTGTTGTGCTCCATTGCAGCGTTGTTGCGCCAAGCTGCCTTGGCTGGGGTTATTTTTGGCTCACACCTAGTTTTAATCCTGTCGTGATTCTCCTACGGATTATTCCTGCTTCCTCTCCCATCCACACCTTCTCCCGCTTCCACTTTCACCCCACCTCCTCTCTTTCTCACCTCCTCTTCTCCCTCTCTCTTTTGCACTTTCTCACCCTCTCCTCCTGTGTGTCTTCTTTTAACACCACCACCAGTCTTCCTCTGTATGTATCTGTGTCATCATTAATATAATATCTTCAGCCATGCTGCTGACCAGTCGCGTCAATGATTAATTCATTCATTAGGTTTTATACATGCTGTTGTCCCTATACACTCCAAATATACAAAGAAAAAACATTATCAGTAATCCTGTTAACACCACTGTTTGCTGTGTAGTGTGTCCCTTCACTCTCTCCTTTCTCCTATAGATGAATATATGTTTGACACAACAGAGACAGAAAGTCTGCTGGAATAAGTGACTGCACTGTGAAATGAATTAGTGTTTTGGTGTGTTTGGGGTTGGCTGCAGTTTGTGACTATCACTGTGCAAAGTTGTTAACAACTGACAGACTGATAAAAGTGTTTCTCTTGTAGAAAAAGACTGTGAGGTTTTTGTGTTTTGTTTTTTTTTAACATAAATGAATGCTCCTTGAAACGTCCTGTTATGTTACCCGAGCATTAGTGCCTATGGAACCTGGTCTGTGGCGCTGCTGACACACACCAACAGTGGAAGTCAAAGCTGTTTTAACCCTCCATGATGACTGCAATCCCAAAGAGTTTTGGGGGAAAAATTCTGGCCTTGGTTTTTACTCTTGAACTCTGCTAGAATAGATTTGCACAATTCACAGTTCAAAATAATTATGTATTTTATGCTTTAATCTGTCCTCAGTTCATCCTCTGTACAAGATAACTTAATTACTTACCTTAATCTGATTGGAGTTTTGAAACACATATATGTAGGGCTTCTGTCCTCATGCCTCAGATGACCATGTGAACAAATCATCTCTGTTTGACAGCATTTAGATTTAGAGTATTTAGATAAGTCTGGGTTTTTGGTTCAGGCTGGTATTCTCACACGGACCATGTCTTTAATGCGCACGTGACAGAAAAATAAAGATAAAGCATAATAGGGCCACTCTAAAAAAGCAGCACACATTATGAATCAGGTGCTATAGGCAAGGTGTTTGGATAAAATAACTGTGTTTCTGTTTAAAAACTTGTTTTGCTAGGTTACTCTTTAGCATGAAAGAGGGAATTACAAAGGAAATATCTGCTTTCAAAAATCTGGCTGACTTAGTTTTGATAGACCGGTTGTTGGAGTGGCTGGTAGGTAAATTTGGAGGTCTGCTATATACAGAGTTTCGAGCTGAACCAAATGAATCTAAAATTTTGCCTAGGACAATTAGAAAGGAGTCTCAGTGACCTTTGCACACATGTTTCGAGTCTCTGATAGAAGTAAATGTTCTTTGAACACGTTACCCAGTAAGCATTAAACTATGTACATTATATCAGCTTGCGTGTTTTCCGTGACTTGTGTGACTTAAATGCAGCTTACCTCTCAGATGTGAAATAACACAAACCTTCCCGGCAGCAGAAAAAGGAACAAGTAGTCTTCCATAAATGCAGACATATAGGTGTTCCGCTGTCGACAAAACTCTAGTTAGCCATGTCAGCTGTGACTAAAAATAGACAGACAAACTTTTAATTTTTTTTAGCTTTTTTGTGGTATGTCAAAATGATATTACCCGGGCCAAAATATTATCCTGAATCCTTTTCCAAAAGTCTTTCACACTAACTGATGGAGCGCACACACCACATTTGCAGCCCAGCTCTGGCACTGACAGCCGATTTTAAAATGCTCTGGACATGAACAGAAGGATTTTGGATAGACTTTGAGCCCAGGCTTGCATACTGTACACGTGTCTCTTGTAGCTGAGGAGCTGAACAACACTGATCAGACCAGCTAAAACTACAACCGTTAGTAAGAGGACAATGTACGGGAATGTCTCAGTTTCAATTTATTAGAAGACATATGCTTTTGAATGCTCTGAATATTTTAAATGTAAACTCCTTTTCTACTGCCTGCTGTTGACTCTATAAATAGTATGCATATGATGAACTTTTTTTACTTGACAAAAAAGATTTTCATTAAAAAAGCTTTTGTCTATGAGTAGCCTGCGTCTTTTTTGTTGTCTGCATTATTTTTAAAGTCAAGGTCAGAAAAAAATGTCATACTTTAGTGTTTTAGTCGTTTATTCTTATGATTAATTGTTAGAGAAGTCCAGTATTTTTATGTTTTTTCTTTTTTAATATGATACAAAATGGAGAACTCAGTTTGCTAATAATGTAAAAATACTTTTTTTAATTAGTTAGCCATAGCATTATAATTGTAGTCAGATTTTTCAGTCTTTGATGACACACTTAACTGCAACATCGGTCAATGAGTAAATGTTATAGATAATTAGATTAAAAATAGATAGTAATAGATGATTAATAATAAAAAAAAAACATGCTGCTTAAATGGGGAGGTTGGTATCTTCCTGTGTGTCACGGCAGTGGAACGGACTCAGGCGCAGACTGAGAAAGCAGGGTTCAAACAGTTCTTTATCAATCACACTGGTGCGCTATATACACGTGAAGGGGGGGAAACATCAGGGTCTCGGGGTTCAACAAGTTGGGGAAACACACGCCTTCATACTCGCTCCGCTCCTCGTCCAAACAATCTCCACACAAGCAGATCCACTCTCACTCACGGGGTCCAGGGGTCACAAAGAGGGTAGATCCAGATAAACCTATTTACAGAGACGAGGATTAATCCGAGGCAAGCACGGGAACAACAGAATCGTTATAGAGCCAGGCAGTACTAACAAGAGTTACTTAATATTCCAGCAACGAGTAGCTCAGAGCCCCTGCCTTAAGCACAGCCAGCGATCAACTGCAAATCACCGGTGATCAGCTGCAGGTGCGTAGGCCAAAGGCGGGAGCCCAATCTGAGCTCCGCCCAGGCCAGGGGTTGGCAACCTGCGGATTTGCAGCTGCCAGTGTTTTCTTTTGCATGGAAACCAGGTCCAAATGGCTCTTTGGGTCTTAAAGGTCGCTGACCCCTGGCCCAGGCAGACAGGCAAGAGAGAGAGAGCAAGGCAAGGAGAGCAGAGAGAGCAAAACAACAAACACTTGTGGCCACACTGGGCTGGCCGGGGAGGCACATGGACCATGACACTGTGTGTTTTCGTGTTTTATGTGTGAACACTGTTGCTTGACTAATCTGTCTTTATTAGCAAGATAGGTCCTGAGTGGCTGGTGTCCTTTTGCCCTTTAGCTCAGTGTTGCAGTCTCAGAAGCAGAATAAACAACCCTGACAGCACTTCACAAAGAAACTGAGTTGAATTAGAAAGGTGAGTCAAAGTCAAACATGCACCAGTGGCCCTCGCCTACAGAAAAGATACTGGCCTGAACAAATTAGTCAGAAACAGGCTGTGTGCTGTGGGATAGCAGTGGTGGGGGGTGGTGAGGTGGGCTGGGGGGACAAACAGCAAAAGATACTTGGAAAGGAAAAGACAATATAAGCTTTTTTTAAAAGTACTTCGCTAAAAAAAAGGACTGGCTGCAAAGACCACTTAAATAAATGAACCAAATTCCCCAGTGTGCCTTTAAGGGGGCAGGATGCCAAGCCTATTGTTACTGCTTTAATGCCGTTTATTGATTAGGTGCATATTTACATCAAGGTGAACTCTCGGAGAGATTACAAGCTGCTCTAAAGTGGACCTTACATTCAGTGCCTTTCTTCTCTTTTTTGGTGGCAGTAAGAGGTTTCTGATGTCATGACAGGAAACTCTGAGATAATGAATAATACAGGTAAGCATGGGGGATGTGAAAGGTTTGGAAGCAGATGTGGCACAATTAGAGCAGAATATCGAGGGGACAAGAGAGTAATTGTAACTGTAAATGGCTACTCTGGAGACACATAACCTCAGTAGAGTTTTCTCTCTGTGTCTTCTTTGAGCAAACTGCTGATGCAGCAAGGCTCTGCCCTGCACAGATTTGCCCTGATGCTAACTGCCACACTGAGAAAGACACTCTGGTACATCTTTTCTTTGCTGCTACAATCCCAAAGGCTCAGAAACATTGCAGTCAACACTCATTGAGAAACACACTCTGAACAAATAAAGCCACACTGACAGATATTCGGTCAAGTGCAAAAAATTACAACGCCTGTCTCTGCATATTTCTCTCTGCTGGAGGGAGCATTGCTGTGACTTTGCAGCAAGGCTTGCTTGCTCACTCAGGTGATGCTTCACAAGATCATTGCTTTCTGTTTGCCAGGTCCCTAATCGGGTTCTCTATAGTCTGTCACATTGTATACAAACAGCAATGCTGCAGGTGATACAGAAGCGATACAGAGATGCCACTAGTAAAACCACAGGAATTACCCGGTACAAAAACAGGATGTTGTAGCGTTAGGGGACATGTGGATATACATCTGCAGGTTCGACTCACTCTGGCAAATTTCTTTTTATTGTCCCATAAGAAATATTTATGAACTTTTTAACCCTCTGAGGTCTGAATCATTACCAGCGATGGCTCCAACACAAAACCTAGTGTTGCCATTTTTGTTGTTGCACCTCCCTTAACTTAGATAGTTAAGTGCATGCTGATGCTTTGTGTTACAATAATTGTGAGGTCTGCATTTATTTGAGTGCTCATTAAAGTCTGGCAAAAAACACGAACCATCTTAACACATTGTTTGCACAGGGGAGAAGCAGATCCACACAAATACTTGGTAATGTCAACACTCCAGACTCAAGACATCTTGAATCTATACATGTCTATGAGTGTGTCTCCTTTGCCTGTCTCTACAGTCATTCATCCAATGGACTTTAGTCTGCAGCTGTACTGCCCAAGTAAGTGCACTTTCATCCTGAATTGATGTCTGTTTGCATAACTCTGTGGCTGTGCATACAGAGAGACTGAGAATTCAACCATAAAGGAGGCTGCAGGGGATTCCATGCAGAATTGACTCTACTGGTTCAGTGGAGATGTAGCTGATGGATGTTTTTGACTCATGATTGTGTCAGTTTTCTGTGTAATTAGTACTAAATTAAATTTTAATTAATCACAACCACCTAACTGGGCAATAATTGGTTTTCACATGAAAACAGTGGGCCAGTTAAAATAAAATATTACTGTGTTTATATAAATTACACTGAAGGTACGTTGTCTTGCACAACGTGCTTTCCCTCTCTAAATATCTCTCTTTTTTTTTTTTTTAGCTTCTAAGCTTATTTCTTTCCCAAAAAGGCAAAGTAATGAATAAACTGAAAGGGAAAAAAACACAAAAGTCCATCTTGGGTGTCAGATGTCACAGCCCCACAGTTTCTGCTTGCAGACAAAGAGCCAAAGAGGATGAACAACTCCAGGCTCAAACGACATTCTTTTGATCAGTGATTCATCTTTAACACAGAGCAGTGTGGAATCCTTCATAGGCTTTTCTGCAATACATGCCTCTAGCAGGAGTACATTATATTATCCACTATCTGTATCTGCATCTTTAGTATCAACTGGCAGGTTGTCTCTGTATCTTGTATGCTGGACAGTTCCCACAGGACATAGCTGACAGGAAGCTTGATAAGATAAAAAATGTTATGATAAATCCATCAACTGTGAAAGCAAAGAAATTAAAGACTGCCATCTGGTGGTGAGGATGAAAATTAACCTGGGGAAAAAGGTTGAAAGCAATAATGAACATTTGCTTCGTTGGACAGCTAGGCACAAATTTGTCTTTAGGATAAAACTGTATAAATAGCTGCTTCCGGATTCTTCCTGATTTAAACAGAACCGGTATCAAGAGGGAGCCCCACTGAAAGAAATCACAGGAAAATGTCTTTTTTTCTTTTTTTAGAAATGATGATATATTTTAACTTTTTCTCCCACCAAGTCTCTTATGTTAATTTGACCATTATATTGATCAAAATTTCAATTTAGCTTTACCCATGGGTCCAGACTTTGCATAAAGAGGTGGGTGTCAGGATAACCCTACTCTGAAACTTATCATTAGCATGTTAACTCTATGATGTGATGACCCAGCCCTATGGAATCATGTTAACAATGCATTAAAATTTAGTTTAAGGTCCTCAAAGAGAAATTAGTGATTTATTGGTTTAAAATTGACAAAAAGCCTTATAAGTTAAAAGTATGATTCGAGTGTGTGTGTACTGTCAACATATAGAAATAACTGTATAAAGATTTAAATATCATGTCACATTTGATCTCTGACCTCTCCTCCATTTATCCTTCAAGCTCAGGTCCTCTACCAGAGGCCTAGGAGCTTGAGGGTCCTGCGCAGTATCTTTGCTGTTCCTAGGGCCGCACTGTTCTGGCCAGAGATGTTGGATGTTGTTCCTGGGATCTGCTGAAGCCACTTGTCTATATATGCCTTTAGCTTGGGGGTCATTGCACAGAGTGCCCCTCCACATCTTCTCGAGTTCTTCTTCTCCCGCTCGTGTTCCTTCTTCCTGATGTTACTGTCACTCAGTATAGCTACATCTGTCACTACGGCCGCCTTCCTCTGCTTGTCGATTCCTCTACTTGTTTGTTAGCCATCACCATTTTGTCCATCTGTATCTGGAAGTCTCACAGGATCTTAGCTCGGTCATTCTCGACCACCCTAGGGGACGTCTCACATTGTGACCTCAGGATCCTGTATACTTAATGAAAAGGTGTGTCCAAATTTTTGGCTGGTATATAATCACCTTTTATGACTAATCACTGACTATCCATCCATCTATCCATCCATTTTCTTCTTCCCCGCTTATCCGGGCACGGTTCGCGGGGGCAGCAGCCCAAGCAGAGAAGCCCAGACCTCCTCTCCCCAGCCACCTCCTCCAGCTTATCCGGGGGAACACCAAGGCACCTGCTGAAGAGATATCTCTCCAGCAGGTCCTGGGTCTGCCCGGGGCCTCCTCCCGGTGGAACATGCCCGGAAAACCTCGCCCAGGAGGCGCCCAGGGGGCATGCTTGTCAGATGCTCAAACCACCTCAACTGGCTCTACACTGAGCCCCTCCAGAAAGGCCGAGCTTCTCACCCTACCTCTAAGGGAGAGGCCAGCTACCCTTCGGAGGAAACCCATTTCCACCGCTTGTATTCGCGATCTCGTTCTTTCGGTCACTACCCACAGCTCCTGGCCATAGGTGAGGGTAGGGACGTAGATTGACCAGTAAATTCAGAGCTTCGCTTTTACACTCCGCTCTCTCTTCACCACAACAGACTGGTACAGCATCCGCATCACTGCAGCTGCTGCACCAATCCGTCTGTCGATCTCCGGCTCCCTTCTCCCATCACTCGTGAACAAGACCCCCAAACTCCTCCACTTGGGGCAGGGTCTTGTCCCTGACCCGGAGTGGGCACTCAACCCTTTTCCGGTTGAGGACTATGGCCTCAAATTTGGAGGTGCTGATTCTCAATCCCACCGCTTCACGCTCGGCTGCAAACCGTTCCAAGGCAAGCTGGAGGCGATCACCGGATGAAGCCAACAGGACCACATCATCTGCGAAAAGCAGAGATGAGATCCTGAGACCACCGAAGTGAAAGCATTCTGGCACTTGGCTATGCCTAGCAATTCTGTCCATAAAAATTATGAACAGAATCGGTGACAAAGGGCAGCCCATCACCCACCAGGAATGAGTCTGACTTACTGCCGGCTATGCAGACCAAACTCTTGCAACGGTCGTATAAGGACTGAATGGCCCGTAGCAATGGGCCAGACACCCCATACTCCCAGAGCACCCCCCACAGGACCCTCCGAGGGACACGGTTGAATGTCTTCTCCGAGTCCACAAAACACACGTAGACTGGTTGGGCAAACTCCCATGCGCCCTCGAGTATCCTTGAGAGGATAAAGAGCTGGTCCAGGGTTCCACTACCAGGACGAAAACCGGATTGTTCCTCCTGTATCTGAGGTTCGACTAATGGACGAACTCTCCTCTCCAGAACCCTGGCATAGACTTTCCCAGGGAGGCTGAGGAGTGTGATTTCCCTGTAGTTGAAACACACCCTTCGGTCCCCTTTCTTAAAGATGGGGACCACCACCCCGGTCTGCCAGTCCAGGGGTACTGTCCCTGATCTCCAAGCAACATTGCAGAGTGTCAACCAAGACAGCCCTACAACATCCGGAGCCTTCAGGAACACGGGGCGGACCTCATCCACCCCAGGGGCTCTGCCACCAAGGTGTTGTTTTACTGCATCTGTGACCTCGCCCCCAGAGATTGGCAGATCATCCCCTTCATCCTGTGAGATTATTCTGTTATCATATGTTATCTTATATCTGTAGTTAAAGTAGTTGAATTATGATAACAGCTGTAGGACATATAATTTCCTTTAGTCTAGATTGTGTGCGATGTATGTAGCTTAGTTCTCATTATACTTTTGGGTTAAAAGAACATATTCATTTTGTAGTTCATTAGATAAGCGTGCATCACTCTGTATCCTTGATCTGCTGTGAATGTCTCACACTGTGTTCTTGACATGTTTTACGGCTGAATCATGAAAAGAAAGGTTGTATGCAGGAGACTCTGTGTCTAGGACAGGGGAGACAGACCACATTCCATACCCCCACCTTTACAGAGAGCAGAAAGACAGGGAGCCGAGGTCATAACTTAGGCGCCGTGACAGAAAAAGAATGTGAATGTTTAGGCTTTTATTACTAGGTGGGGGCCACTAAAGGCTATAAAAGCTTGAGTAACCCTCCACCATGTTGAGAAATGCGGCTAACCCTCTGTCAGCATCTCTCCCGTCCGGACGTTCTAATGCTCTTAAGTGTTGAATTGTATGGAAATAAATGATTGTTGATTGAGCATTTATACATTGTCCTTCCTTCAGCCCAAAGATTAAAAGAATTGGGAGATTTCAACAACTTGGTGCCGTGACCGGGATCTTTGGTGTGCTGAGGAGGGGCAGATTTGGCCTGCGGTGAGATCACGAGGCGAGGCGAACAGAGGACCGGTCCAAATATAAAAAGGTAAGCACAGCCTGTTGTATTATAAATACCAAATGTGCATATTGGGCTTTCCAAATTAATCTGTTCGCTGAGTTACAATCCCCAGACTCTGCTTCCGCCACGGAAGACGTGACAGTGGGATTGAGGAGGTCCTCGAAGTATTCCTTCCACCGCCTGACGATTTTCTCAGTCGAAGTCAGCAACACTCCACCCGCACTATAAACAGTGCAGGTAGAACACTGCTTTCCCCTCCTGAGTCACCTGACGGTTTGCCAGAATCTCTTCGAAGCAGTCCGAAAGTCTTTTTCCATGGCCTCTCCGAACTCCTCCCTAGGGATGGGTACCGGTGTCCGGTGCCATGATGGCACCGGTTCTGACATAAACGGTAGTAACCAGACCGAAAAGCAGCGCACATTTCGGTGCTTTATTTCGGTGCTTTTTTTTTCCTGAGCTGTGATACACTTTTAGCCAATCGTTTTACGTTTCCGAGGATAGTAGGCGGGGCCAGGTACGTACGTTCTGTTAGCGCAGAGCTACAGATTAAAAATGTCCAAGGCCAAGCGGTTAAAAGTCTGGCTGTACTTCACAGCAAAATATGCAAACTCAGCAGCCTGCAACAAGTGCTTTAAGCTGATACTGTGATACTGTCAAAGGAGGTAACACCTCAAATCTCATGAAACACCTGGCGACGCATAGCGTTTTTTTAAAAGCCGAGAAATGCGCCGTATTTGATGGCAGCAGCAGCCGTTCTTCTCTGCGTGAGTAGCTTAATGTTGTTCTTGTGTGATTTACGTTGAGTAGGCTAACCACGTTATTACATTAATGCATGTAAGGTGAACTAGCAAACATCATCATAGCTACATGCGGCTGTCTTCTTGTTTGATGGCAGATACTCCCTTCACCCTGGCCAAAAAGGCTAAAATGACCAAAGAAAAAGTGGAAAACAGTTAAACATGAGAGGTTTTTGGACAAAGTTTGTGTTTTTTCCATTGTTTAAGCACTGCTTCCAGCCAAGAGTGATACCATATATGCCCCATAGCTGCAGAAAAGGCTAACATTGTTATCTTTTTACAAAAAAACAGCTGAACATGAGAGGTTTTTGGACCAATTTTGTGTTCTCCATTCTTTAAGCACCGGTTTGAGCACCGTTTGAGCACCAGCACCGTTTCAAAAGTACCAATTTGGCACCGGTATCGGATAAAACCTAAACGATACCCATCCCTACTCCTCCCACACCCGAGTTTGCGCCGCATTCCGCTTGGCCTGACGGTACCTATTAGCTGCCTCGGGAGTCACCATTTGGTTCGAGGGTTACCACCACGACAGGCACCAACTACCGTGCGGCCGCAGCTCTGTGCAGTGGCTTCGGCAATTTCTGATCATGGTCGTTTTGGACTCAGTGTCCTCAGTCTCCCTCGGAATGCTGTTGAAGCTCTGCCGGAGATGTGCGTTGAAGATCTCGCGGACCGGGGCCTCTGCTAGATGTTCCCAGCACACCCTCACTGTACGTTTGGGTGCGCCAGGTCTGTCCAGTATCCTCCCTCACCACCTGATCCAACTCAACACCAGGTGGTGTTCAGTTGACAGCTCAGCCCCTCTCTTTACCTGAGTGTCCAAAACATATGGCCTCAGGTCTGGTGATACGATTACAAAATCAATCATCGACCTGTGGCCTAGAATGTCCTGGTGCCACGTGCACTTATGGACACTCTTATGTTCAACCATGGTGTTCGTTTTGGCCAAACTATGGTTTGCACAGCAGAAGTCCAATAACAAAACACCGCTCGGGTTCAGATCCGGGAGGGCGTTCCTCCACAAGCCCTGTGTTTCTCTTTATCAGTGTTGTAGTCTCCCTCATGGCTGTGTTTCCTTGCGTGTCAGTTTATCCATGTCCCAGTTTAGTTCAGTTTTCCATGCCATTCTGCAATAAAGCAGCTTTTTGAGTTTAATTTTGTTGTCGTGAGTTTTGTGTTTGGGTCCTTCTCCTGCCTGTACACAGCCGAAACATGACAGCAAGCTGATTTGCTACACAACACTATAATTTGCATATCAATTTCCTCATAGTGAATACCACTTTTTATATCCACCATTAGGCCACAAATGCTATTATTTGTGATAATAGTTCTTGCATTGGAACAATAGCCATATGTAGGGGTAAAATTCTTGCCCATATACTGTAAGTGTGGACTTCCTGCTACAATGCATTCTTCCATGTAAAGTTTCTTCAGCTGATGTTTAAGCTTTCTCCTCCATCCACTACCTGTTTTAAAAACCTAGATCCTACTCTTTGATTTTTTTTCCTTGTCTAACCCTCTCGTGGGTGATTTTTACACTTAAAAGGTCATATGCAAATCATATTTATGCAGTCTATTTCTTTGAGTCCAAAAAGGTGGCACATAGGCTTTTTTTCAGGGTAATAATAACACTCATGATGAAAAAGAAACTTTTTATTTTTCAAGCTAAACAGCTTAATATTGACCCTCTCAGAATAATCACATATTATCAAAAATTGGTGTCAGATCCTGGAAAGCCACTGAAATCAACATTAGTACGTATAATATCCAGCTGGATTTCCTCGCATTTCCACTGGAGTGCTATGAAAGGATGAGCAACAAGGTGTTTGAATTTTGGCTTATCGAGAAAGCCTGGGCTCTCTACTTGATTACCTCTGATCTGGTGTCCCTCTCTAATTATATACAAATCCTTGGATTTGTTTGATATTTGCAAGCATTTAATGTGTGTCTTCCTGCTGTTGCTAATGGGTGACTAAAAATATAAAAAATATATGTCCCATTTTCTGGTTTGTGACAGAAACCAAATCACAACAACAGTTGCCTCAAGCTGCTTTATATTGTAAGATAGACCCTACAATAATACATACAAAGTAAAACCCAACAATCAAATGACCCCCTATGAGCAAGCACTTTGGTAGATAGAAGACATGCTGTGGAAGAGAGACAGAGATTAATAACAAGTACGATTCAATGCAGAGAGGTCTATAGGTCATAGTGAGAAAGGTGACTGAAAAGGAAAAACTCAATGCATCATGGGAATCCCCCAGCAGCCTATGCCTATTGCAGCATAACTAAGGGAGCATTCAGGGTCACCTGAATTCCAAGTATTAAAACTGTTGGTGAACTTCTTCAAATGTATGTTGTTATTTTTGTGCCACTTTTCTGAGCACACGTAAAAAAAAAAAAAATTTGAGCGCACATAAAAAGATTTGCAAGTACAAGTGTTGCATTTTGAGGAGAAATTTATTTTGAGCGAAGAGAAGCTAAATTTGAGTGAACAAAATTCACTGCTGCATGCAAAAAATGTATTTCAGTGTTTGATATTATCCATATACACACAAAATAACAGCGCCTCTCGCTCAGTTTTTGCATTTGCTCATGCTCAGATCTCTGCGGACCTGCTCACAATGTGTTGCTCGCGCTCTCAACATCTCGGCCCCTGCGCGTTCAACTCTCTGTACAGTCAAAGGAGCTTGCAAAGAAAAGTGTCTGGACTTCTTTAAGTTGCTTGAAGACGTTTCACCTCTCATCCGAGAAGCTTCTTCAGTTCTAAGGTCAAATGGTGGAGAGTCCCAGATATAAACCTAGTGGGAGAAACCCCCACAGAGGGACAAAAGGACCCCCTGATGATCCTCTAATCGCCTGAGCCAAGGTGTGAAACTGGGTGTGGGTCCCAATCAGCCAGAGTTTCGGGTGTGTTCATTGTGAAACCTGGCCCCACCTTATCATGCGAATTCCTGAGGTCAGATGGCCCAGGATGTGAGTGGGCGTTAAGGCGTCTGGGAAGGGATCTCAAAACTGGATTATAGATGGCAGAGAGTTGGTGTCGTAAACCCCCGCCTCTGTTCAAAGATGGTCGCTCACAGTGGACATAGATGGCTTCTTTCACTCCTCTTTCAAACCATCTGTCCTCTCTGTCCAAAATGTGAACATTGGCATCCTCGAAAGAGTGTCCTTTATCCTTAAGATGCAGATGGACTGCTGAGTCTTGTCCTGTGGAGGTGGCTCCACCATTTGACCTTAGAACTGAAGAAGCTTCTCGGATGAGAGGAGAAACGTCTTCAAGCAACTTAAAGAAGTCCAGACGCTTTTCTTTGCAAGCTCCTTTGACTACGATGACCTGGATGACTGAGAACCTTCACAGACAACTCTCTGTACAGCGTAATATTTGTGCCACAAAACCAACCAATCACAGACTTGGATGTAAAAATTCTGATTGGCTGTTTTGGCCTCCAATCAGCTCACTAGCTACTGTAGCCAAACCCAGGCAAATATCCCAGAATGCATTTCGTCCAAAACTCAAACGAGTCTTGTGTATTCTTTGTCCACCTGTTGACATTTTCATAGAAAATGACAATGAAAGACATTTGATGTTCTGACATTTATTAAGAACAAAGTGATGCCCAGACAAGAACCTCAAAAGATTACCTTTGAGAAATCAGCGATACAGAGCAAACCATTCTGCATACCAGTTTTGAAAAACCGCAAATATCATGGTAGACGGGTGTGGCGGGCATGGTTCGTGGTGCAGCTGCGGGGACGGCTGACACTCCTGAGCTGCATCAGCTCGTGACGCCTTCCCTGCCTATGAGAGCAAACAAGGGGTCCGTTCCTCGTACCTCCAAGATCAAATGACACATCCAAGATCAAATCATCGCGCTAACTTTGAGCTCGCTATTCCGGTTCTCCGAACACACCTGTTGTTGACGATTAGTATAGCTGGATGAAGTAATGTGAGATCACTGGGTGGCTTAACAGGGGCTACGCATCGATAGTAGAAACATTGATCGGCAACCCTTTGATTGGTCGGCGAAAATGTCGAAGGAGCGCGCTCAGTATTTTACGGCAGCAGAGCAAGAACTCTTGATTGAGGGATTTCAGGAGTTTCAGAGTTTAATTAAAACGCAAGGGAACACTGCAAAGGCTGCAAAAGCAAGGAGAGAGGGCTGGCATATAGCGCTTCTCAAGGCACCCAAAGCGCTTTACAATGCCACTATTCATTCACTCTCACATTCACACACTGGTGGAGGCAGCTACAGTTGTAGCCACAGCTGCCCTGGGGCAGACTGACAGAAGCCAGGCTGCCATCGGCCCCACTGGCCATCACCAGTAGGCGGTAGGGTAAATTTATTATATTACATTATATTATATTATATCCTCTTTCACATTAGAACCACAACAGGACCCACTAGAACATGGGAACAAGTAAAAGTGAAATATAAGAATATTCTACAGAATGGTAATATTTATCACTTATATTGCTTTTAGTCTCTTGAAAAGAGACCCTGAAATAATCTGTTTGTTTATAACAGCAACCAAGAAAAGGGCAGAGCAAAAAAAGACAGGTGGTGGTCCTGCACCCCCTCGTCAACAAGTTGGTTAAGTAAATAATACCCTCACGGGAAAATCGATATCTCTCTATGAGCACACTGTTGCGCTGAGCTAAAGGATCCTGTCTATCCCGCAATATACGCTGAATTCTGAAAACTCTCCTTATCAATCTTGCACCTTCCGCAATGGGTGGCTCGCGTATACGGACAGGACATGGCTGCGACAGACTTCCCAAATCCACCTTCGCTTTTATAGCCGTGGTCTCTCATCTTGATTACATGAAGTAATTTACTATTACTACTCTAAAATATGAATTACATCTGAAATAATCAAATACATGAAATAGAATGATTAATAGTACATTTCCCTTTTTTTAGGAAATGACCTGTATGTATCTGTATGAAATCAAAGAATCAAGTACTGCATTATCTTTAGTTACATTGATAATATTTATTTATGGAAAAACAGTGGAAGAATATCGCTGTTGCTTTCGTATAAATGAAGCGGACATACCAGAGTGGCCGCGATCTAATCCTGTTTACATAAAGTAAGCCTGCTCCCAAGCAGGTTTACGCTTACGGATCTGTTGCTATGACAGCAAGTCCTGGATGAGCTTCGGAGAACCGAACGATCCAAGATCACGCGAAATCGTCAATCAAATCCAGCTAACTTACTTAGCGAGGTACGAAGAACGGACCCAAGATCCTGAATGTTGTTGTTGTCGTTGTTGTGTACATGTGGCTGCAAGCTGGAAAGCTGCAGCCAGGAGTGTTCGAACAAGCAACCTGGAATAAAGATGTTAAAAAGCATTGAATTGTGGTCTGTTCCATCCTTACTGCCACATTGGTGCCGAAACCCCAGAGGCACAATGGCGGGACCATGACGGGACCAGCCAGGGAAGGAGCTGGCCCAAATGGTGGCCGAGCTGGTCACACAGAGGTAGCACAGAAACCAGATCGAGCGCAGGATGCAGGTGATTGAGAATCTGGAAACTCAGATTTGGTCCCAGCCGACACTGGAACACGCTGGTGGGGAACCCCCACCGGCGTTCCCCACCAGCGTGTTCCAGCACCCATGCGGATGGCTTGGGGATAGAAGCCCCTCTTGAGTCTCTCTGTCCTTGCCTGGATGGTGCGGAACCTTCTGCCGGATTGCAGAAGTTTCAACACTATTGTGTTAAACGTTGTATTGTAATCAACAAACAGCAGTCTCATATAGTTGATTGATTGATCATACTTTATTCATCCCGAGGGAAATTGGGTTAAGGCTGCCAGCTGTGCCAGCGCTGTCTTACCCTTCCGACCATACATTCATTACACAAACATCACATGGGAAAGACAGGTCAGAGGGGTATAACATGGAAAAATCACAACATGAGCAAAGATAAGGAGAAAAAAATAACTCCTCCCCCCCAGGGAGATCAGTTTAAGAACAGAAAAAAACACCTCTACACATAGCACATGAAAAAACTCTTAATACACCAAAGAAACACATGACAAGCAACAGGGACGGGTAAAGGGTGCATCCGGGCCTGCAGCATAAGCGCTGGTCTCCTTGATCCACCGTCAGCATCGGAGAGGAATAAGCATAGAAGGCGTTTGGAGGGGGAGGGGGGATGAGTGTACAATCCTTCATTCCTGACCCTTGGCTAATCTCCTCACAGGTCAGTGTGATCTGTCGCCAAGAGGCAACCCTTGAGGGGGGAATCTGTCATGAGTATCATGAGTGCCCCATGGCAGGGTGTGAGGAATGGGGATGCTCCTGAGCCAGTCGTTGGCCGGATCTGTCCTTCTGGGGGTAGTCCTCTACCTTCCGGTCTTACCGGTCCCTGCCCTCTCCCTCATACAACACCTTACTCACACAAAGGGTCACCCATATGAGGGCTCCCTTCTTGTCCTGCTGGCATGGGCACGCACATGTCACTGAGATGTGTGGCCTCACGTCTTTAGTACTCATAGAAGCTGCGGACGGCATGGTTGTCCTGGTTCTCTTTGTGCCTAACCCTGACCCTTACCTTAATCCTAACCATAACCAGATTGCAACCCCGACACTAAAACCACATTTTGAGACTCAAAAATGCCTTCAAACTCGTGGGGACCAGGATTTTGGTCCCCACAAGGGCTGCTGGTCTCCACAACTATAGTAAATTCAAATTTTTGGTCACCACAAAGATGTTAATAGCCATCCACATACACTATAGGAAGATTGTTGATTTTTGTATCTGTTATGAAGGAAGGAAGGCTCAGGGTTTAAGTAATCAGCATCATGGGCTCATCCGATTAGAATAAGAATAAGCAGTCATCTAATCATTCACAGGGTTCTCCCTTTATTCTCAAATCAATAAAGCAAAGAAGGAAGGAAGGAAAGACACACATGGACTGCCAATGCTGAAAGAAAACAGAGATTTAAGTTACTCATTACCTTAAACAATACATAAAATAAAAAAACCAAAAAAGAACCTCACCTCTGCTGCCGCCCCGTGTGGGAGTGAAGAAAGAGTGAGCCAAAAGTGAATGCAGTCCTTATATAATGTGTGACAGGTGAGTGCAATTAAGGACAAGCACCACACCCAATCAAAGGTGAGAGAACTAAACAAGGTGCATCTGGTGAAGTGAGTGGGTGTGCTGGGATGTGCTAAAAGGTGGGTCTTTACAACAGTATCTGTATTTTTTGTGTGTGTTTTGGGTGTTTAAGTGTGTTTGCTTTGTTTTGACTCTTACCGGTCAAGTTGAGGCAGCAGTTGGCGATACATTGTGCGTTTCTATTTGTTTTCCCCATTTCTAGATTTTTATTTAAAAAAACTTTTAAAAAATCAAATAAAACTAATAATAAAAAAAAAAAAACATATCACTTTCACATAGTTTGTGTTAAGGCCAGGAGGCTAGGACGTGTGACTCAACGTGCCCAGTCTTTGTAATCAAATTGTAATCTAATCAAAATATTGACGTTCTTATAGGTTTTAGCTTTTAAGTTCATCAACTTCAAAAACTTAAGGATCTTGGCTGCATAAATTTTTTCAAACTTTTGCTAACTTCTTTGGGTTTACAGTGCTGTGAGAGTCTGTGGATACTGTTATGTTCAGAATTTTTGGAAGGAATCTCAGAAGACAGGTTTGTCTTTTAAAAATGTATTTGCTTTTGGCAGTTGAAATTACAAGTTTACACAGCGCTGTGGACCTCTATGTGAACCTGCAGCATGTTTCACAAAAAGGATGACCCTCAAGTGGGCTGTACAACATTATATAGTGAGAGAAAAACAGATTATAACAGCTATCTTCTTCCCGCACAGACGTGGCAGTCTTGGTGTCTGCTCCGAAGGATCCTCCTATCTCCATGACCTCATCTGGTATTCGCTCCCTCCTCTGTAAGAGACAGAAAAGCAAAACTCCCCTCTGCCTAGCCTTGATAATCTTATGTTATTATCCATTGTTCTTCTAGTGATTCAAAGTTGGTTTAGAATATCATATTCGGAACTCTCTGACCCAGAGACTTATTCTAATTATTATCTATGTGTGTAAGCGTGTTTGCAATTACCCCTCTGCACTCTAAGTCATTTCTTACAATATATCAGTCCGGACAGTCACGCTGAACGAAGCTTATAACCTTCAGAAGACTGAGTGCCAACTCATTATGAGCACATTTGCAGTAAATGTATGAAAATGATTATAACCACTTATTTTAGTAAGAGAAATCAAACATTTTCAACCCTAACAGTACACAAGGTATCTGTTATGGCCAGGGTATTTTCTGTTTCTTGCTCTTTGTGGGTTTTTTTTCTCCATTTGGCAACGGTGGACATGTCTTTGGTTTGGTCGCATTTCACACTCGGACACTTATCCTTGCACCTTATATGCAGTCTGTGGTTGAACTGTATTTAACTGTAGTGTGCACAACAGTTCACCCCTCTGGTGGTAATCAGACTCCTTCATTAGCAGGTATCCACAATCATCCGGTTGTTCAGTGATGACGCGACGAATCCGACGAATCCTACTTCCGGGTCTAAACGCTCCTGTGTTCAATATGACACAATGCTGTGTTCCTGGTTGTTTTAACCAATCTGGCTCAAAACAACAGTCTAATCTGTCATTTTACCGGTTTCCTTGTGAAAAGAGAGAGAAGAGGAAGTGGCTGAAGTTGATAAGGTATGTTACAACTCGTAAGTGAATGAATAAATTTGTAAGATAAGAGCTAGTGGGCTCTTACTTTAGTTAGCTAATATAGCTAGTGATGAACAATTAAAACCCGCTACTAAAAGACAAACTGGCTTTTACCAGTAATTGTACTTATATAGACAATGGATTTTATTGTGTTTTTTTTTAATACAAAGACGTTGTTGCATTTTTGAAGTCATTTTTATTTCTCCAAGCAAAGATTGAGAGCTAAGGGTCACTTCGCTATATATATGAACCTTAGTTAGCTTTCGACGCTCAGAGGAATAAAAATTACGTCCAAAAAGCGATGTCTATGTAAGAAAATACATTACAATCCCCAGCCTATGTGCCAGTTAATTACCAAAATAAAGACCTAACCAACAAATAGCTAGCAAAGGTTGCCAGTACTTATCTTTCTGGTAAGCTTAAAAGCAAATTAGTACAACGATGTGTAAGAAAAGCATCTGGACTTCTTTAAGTTTTAAGTTTCTTGAAGCTTCTCTCATCTGGATGAAAGAAGCTTCTCTCTATTATTTATCTCTATTTTTTTTTTTTTTGTATTAATCATAACTAATGGAGGGCTAGCGTATGATCTGAAATTTCTCTCTGTCTTTTTAAACACTTCCACAGACGTGAAAACTTCACCCCAAACTGCAACTCAAGAGTCTGCAGTTGGCACTTCCCTCAAGGAAAAGCTGCGGGGCCAACAAGATTTGCATGGAACGACGGGAAGTCTTTTCAGTTCCCAGATGACCACAACCCTGTTAGAAAAAAGAAGAAAAAAGAGCAGGTCCCAGCTATTGGTGAAAATCAAAGTGAAATATCAGATGAGCCACATCATTCCAACAATGCAGCTACACAGACAGATACTGCAAGTTCCACAAGTTCTTCCCAAAGTCTTCTGGTGCTAGAGATTCAGAATGACATGCTAAGAATAGAGAATGAAAAACTTAAAAAACAAGTAGAGAAGCAGAAGCAGACTTTCTCATTCAGTCAAATATCTGACAATCCTGAAAGGGTCCAGTACTATGCTGGATTGCCCGATGCTGCTTCTGTCCTGTTTTTAGAAGCGCTTCTTTCCAGATTTGATCTTAAATATCATTCTGATTGGACTGTCCAAATGATGCCCCTAATTGACCAGTTATTTCTAACCCTGATCAAGCTCAAACTTAATTTTGGTCATGAAGACCTTTCAATAAGGTTTAACTGCAGCAGAGGCACAGTAACTAATATTTTTACAACAATTGTTAGTGCACTGTATGACATTTTGTATGTTGGCATGCTGGAAAACAACATTCCCTCGAGAGCCAAGAATCAAACATCGCTGCCAGATTGCTTCCAACCATTTCCTAACTGCAGGATTGTGCTTGACTGCACGGAAGTTTCTGTTTGTAACACAGAGAGACTTGACACACAAAGTCATTTGTACAGCCAGTACAAAGGACGGACCACACTAAAGGCTCTAATTGGTGTGGCTCCTAATGGTGTAATAACCTTTGTAAGCAACTTGTACGGTGGAAGTGCCTCAGATAAGGCCATAACAGCTGACTGTGGAGTACTGCAACATCTACAACCAGGTGACATGGTCATTGCAGATAAGGGCTTCACAATTCGGGACATCCTACCAGAAGGGGTCTCACTGAACATTCCGTCCTTCCTCACCAACGGACAATTCACACAGGAGGAAGTGAACAACAACAGGAAGATTTCCTGTGCAAGAATACATGTAGAGCGTTCCATTCAAAGACTGAAACTTTTCTCAATTTTGCATCACATCCCACATCAGTTAAAAAAAAATATTAATAAGATCTTGAAAGCATGTGTGTGTCTTACAAATTTACAAACACCTATTCTCCGTGAAATTGAATAAATTATACCTGTGAGAGTTCAGAGGTAAAAGTACATTGTGTCATTTTCTAACTACTTGTGGACCAGAAAATACAACTGTTGAATAAGTTTACTTTTATTATTTATAACTCCTAAGTGTTCTGGATTGTTTTGTGTGTATACTCAGGATGTTACAACATAAAAACAACTTAGTTGCATAGTTTCAAATTGAGAATGGTCTCATTTGTGATTCGTATAATGTTTTACTCTGTTTTTATCAATGGCTTGTTACATTTTTCATTCCATTCCAGCTTCCTGATTACTGCCTAGTTTTCTTGCTATGCATTTTCAATTAAAATGAAGAATACCAGATACATGTGTTACTCTTTATTTTCAGGAACAGTTTGTCCAAAACATTTTATTTTTTCAAATCAAAAATTAATATAATTTAAGAATTTATCTGAATATATTTACAAAGTTACAATGACAAAAAATGTACAATTTCCAAATAGTTTTAAAATTAACTATAAACATTTGGACTGATAAATTACTCATGCTGATATGAATTCAAAGCTGCGATAAAATATGGGGTAAAAAAACTTCCCGGTAGAACGTTTCCAACGCTTCAATGTTAACAGCCCAAGTTTGTTCTCTATCCACATGCAAGATGAAAAAGTCACATGGAGTCCAAACAATAAAGTGACAGCTTTTCGCCCCTGTGAGATAGAGGTTGCCCTGGATCTGATGCCAGTAGTTGTGATTCTTTTTTAATACCAGGGAACCACTTGCCTCATCCAGCTGTAGGAAAAAGTCCTTACTTTCTGCAGCCTCCAATACAGTTTTGGCTCTGGCTGACCATGGGCATTTCACCTCAATGATGCACTCATTAGAGACAGTCCCATCTGGAGAACCACCAAGCAGGCCACTGTTAGATAAAAACAGTCCCCTCTCCTTGATAGCTGCACCAGTACAGTCAGTGTACAACTGCTTGGCCTTTGGCTCATGAAGGATCCCCCAATCACATGCCTTTGGGGATGAAAATACAACTTAGTCATAAAGGAATTCTTAGATGCACAGACCCTTTTTACTAACAACTTACTTTAGATCCTTCTGTCAGGTTGTACTGTCCAAGCAGAGTCTTAAATAAGGAAGGGGGGTATGAGCGCCGCTGGACTGCACTCAGGACCAAACCGAAGTTGCTGGCTGTGATTCTCTTCTTGCGATATGCTGACCTTTTATAAAGAAACACAAATTAAGAGACACAGTTAACTAAAATTTCCTACTTAACACTTAACAGAATAAATTTCAAAGCACTTTCTTACCACAATGCATTCTTCGTTTGCCCAACTGTTGCTTCCTCAATCTGTTTCTTCTCTTCGTCAGACACAGCCAGTGATGCCAAGAGATAACGAGCCTTGTCTTCTGCTTGGGGAAATCCCAGGTTCCTCAGCACTTCATCAAATGTCTTGGCTGGTTTAGCCTAGATTTAAAGCAAAAGGATTTTAAAGGTTTTAATGGAACCAAGAAATTTTGACCACAGAATAGACAAAGTCAGGTACAGAGTATATAAAATACATGTAAAAAATAAAGTGGGGACAGTGGAAGCAAACAGTCTGCTGTATGTAGTTTACAAGAGTTTACATACATGTACAATTTATACCACATGTTAAAGTAAATATCAAAGTACCTGAGAGCATTCAGGACTCAAAATCCAACCCATCCCAGTAAAACGTTGCAATTTCGATAGGGATGCCACTGCCCATTCCTTGTCCTCCTGGGAGACAGGTCTTTCGATTCCAGCTGAAAAAAAAAAACTTTTAGTAATCTGTATAAATAATAATTTTAGCATATAAAACATAATGCTTTTTAAAAAGTTAAGAAAATAATTATTATAATTAATTCAAAGGACAAATTTTAAATAAATAACTGACCTTGTGTTGTTGAGGGTGTCATCACAGACACTCTCTTGGCAGTAATTTCTTCTGCTTTGCATGATTTTACCCTCTTCCACACACATTCCACGTCAGTGCGAGACACATTCTTCTCCACCCAAATCAACAATGCCGCCATATGATGGCACTTATCATTGCCAATCGGGCACTCACAGGAGCTGAACCTGACTGACTGACCCTCAACATGCACCTACATTGAAAGAAAGTTAATGCTTACCCTAAACATTCTAACAAACACTTGCAGCGCTGCTCTGTGTACTGGTACTAGGTTAACTAGGCTAATATAACTGGTACTAGGCTAACATTACTAACTCTCCAAAACCTCCATGTTATGTAGATTTTCATCTTCGTTTACTTCCACTGTTATAGCATTGCTGTACGTGTGTGTGCTTTATGAAATACATCAGAATACAGAATATCTCATGTTTAATCGTCGGCTAGCTAGCTTACTCCTAGCTCACCTCAACATTGTAAATCTTCTTTTTCATGGATGCCTGGACACTTCCCTTTATAATTCCGCCTGGGAGAACGGTTACACTGACCACTTTACTAGAGTTGAAGGAATTAAGACCCTTTTTAACCCTAATTGGTACTTCGCTAAAGAAGGAGGTAATCGTGAACAAAGTCACTGGCTCCGCCATCGTTGTTTCTTGAGGAGCACTTAGACCCGGAAATACCTGCAACGTCATCCGTGACGTCTGACTGAACAACCGGATAGCTTACTGTGTGAAGAAAGGTTGGTTCATAGAAAGTAGCACAAAAGTTTAAAAATAAATTTAAAAAAAGCTGCTTACATATCATCTAAGATATACAGAAGATGTACCAGCAGCAGCAGGGTGTGTGATATTGAAACAGTAATTCTGCTTTATTCTGCTGGCCTGAGGGGCCTTGGGGCAAATTGATTAAATCATTATCACAACATTGGTCTGTTCAGATCAGTGAAATAGCCAGCATATAGCCAGCATAGGGTGCCTCGGTCCTGGTTATTGCTGTGACCATATATTATTAAAGGAGAGACTTGAATGGTATTGAACTGGCTTAAATGAATATAAAGCTGATCATTTAAAATGAATTACAATGAGCTAAGGCAGAGACAAAGAGCCTCTTTGGGCTAAGCGAAACTGCAAGTAGGTCAATAATGCTGACAAATTTCCCGATTAATGAGCTATGTAATCACTTTTATATTCTAGTATCTAAAAACATATACAAAACACCCCATTTATATCAGTCTATATGTATCTATAACTATTTTTCTATGTTTTCCTTTTGTCTAATAATTAACTAAAAATACAAGTGCATGGAGGTAGCGAGAAAGTGGGTGGACATTACAAAAGCATACAAAAAGAACAATTACACAATATTTATATTATCATTTGTGTATTACTGATTTGATGATATTATATTATATCAGTGTTTCATTTTTAATTAAAGTTATTTCGAATACACATAATATTATGTTTTTTTTGTTAATTGTTTTGGGAAACAATATTTGTAAATAACTCAAATAGATAAAATAATTAACTACTGTGTGGTCAAATCTATTCAAAGAGCATATAGAGTTTTGTGTTTCATAATGACTCAGTGGCTTCTATTTTTTATATTATTGCTGTTGTTCTAAAAACATTATTTGTTATATATAATAAATATGGAAAAACTCCTTGAATGTGTAAACATATTTTAAAAAAAAGCCAAATTGTTGAGGTACCCTTGGACAAGCTACAGTCTCTGCACACTGCTCCCCTAGCGCTGGATTGGTGGCTGCCTACTGCTTCACTGAGTGAATGGGTTAAATGCAGAGGGCTCATTTCCTACGGGATTAATAAAGTATACGTTATTATTAATATGAATTGAACTCTGAATTGTTAAATATAAAAATTCAAATTTCTGTGTTTACAGATTATTTTTATATGGTAAATGGACTAGTACTCAGAAAGGCTCTATCCTTTGAAGCCCTATTCACCCAACCACACATACATTTAGCACTTTTTTCTGTATCTGTGTGTTGTCTAACATTTACACAGACACTCATACTATTGTGGAGTCATTGAGCAAAACTCATGGTTTATTGTGTTGTTCAAAGATACTTCCATTAAAAAGACTGGAGTAGCTGGGGAATCAGTCCAAATTTTCACAACACTTATGAGAGTAAAAAGAGAAAGAAACATGGATGTGCCCTTTGGGACAGATGTTTTGACCATTTTCTAATCTGATTACATCAAGAAGAACATCTGTGGCTCAGGTGGTCATCCGATCACCTACAGATCACCTACTAATTGGAAGGTTGGTGGTTCGATCCTTGGCTTCCCCGGTCTGCATGTCAAATATCCTTGAGCAACATACTAACCCACGCGTTCATCGGAGTGTGAATGTGTATGAAGTGTTAGTTTGCACTTGTGTTTAGACGTAGATGGGTGAATGAGGCATGTTGTATACAGTGCTTTGAGTATTCTGGGAGAGTAGAAAAGCGCTATATAAGAATAAGATCATTTATCATCTGTACAGCAACAGAAGACCACACTGGGTGACACTCCTCTGAACTAAGGAGTCAGATTTGGTGTAAACAATACAAAAGTGTGGATCCATTCTGCCTTATCATTACTTAAGGCTACTGGTGGAAGTGTAGCATTTAAACACCTCAGCCTACTTACATGCCAGGTCCAAAATATTTCTCCAGAATATTCAATTCAGTTCAATTTTATTTATATAGCGCCAAATCACAACAAAAGTCGCCTCAATGCGCTTTATATTGTACAGTAGATACAGAGAAAAACCCAACAATCATATGACCCCCATGAGCAAGCACTTTGGCGACAGTGGGATGGAAAAAATCCCTTTTAACAGGAAGAAACCTCCAGCTGAACCAGCCTCAGGGAAGGGCGGCCATCTGCTGCGACCGGTTGGGGTGAGAGAAGGAAAACAGGATGAAAGACATGGTGTGGAAGAGAGACAGAGATTAATAACAGATATGATTCAATGCAGAGAGGTCTATTAACTCATAGTGAGTGAGAAAGGTGATTGGAAAGGAAAAACTCAATGCGTCATGGGAATCCCCGGCAGCCTACGTCTAGTGCAGCATAACTAAGGGAGGATCCAGGGTCATCTGGTCCAGCCCTAACTATATGCTTTAGCAAAAAGGAAAGTTTTAAGCCTAATCTTAAAAGTAGAGATAGTGTCTGTCTCCCGAATCCAAACAGGAAGCTCGTTCCACAGAAAACTGAAGGCTCTCCCTCCCATTCTACTTTTAAATACCCCAAGACAGGGGTCAGCAACCTTTAAGACCCAAAGAGCCATTTGGACCTGGTTTCCATGCAAAAGAAAACACTGGGAGCTGCAAATCCTTTTTGACATCTAAAATGAAGATAACACTGTATATATTGTTTTTTACCTTTATGCTTTGTGTGAACAACTAAGGTGTGTTGCTTATAAAATCCATGAAGTGCTACAGAGAAAATTACATTTTATTTATGTAATTAACACATTTTGAACTCTTAAAGAAATATAACAAAAGGACAGACACCAACCTGAACTAAAATGATCCATGTAGCAAACAGAAACGCCACCCTTATATCGCCTTTGGGCTTTTGGAGCCTTGACCTGACTTTTAAAAATAATTGGGGAAAAAAGCACTATGCTGCTAAAAAATGAAAAACAGATATTTGCAAAATTCTGCCTAAATATGTATTATACCAGGTTAATGTGTGTAGCGGGGCGTCGTCTGCAGTGACGCTGCAGGTGAGGCGGACGCACCTGAGTGGCACCCGCAATCACGCCTCCCCGCCTTAACGTCTGTGCTATCTATGCTGTTGTTGGTATATGTCTGGCTGTGAGCTGAAAAGCTACAGCCGGCTGCATGCGTACAGCAACCGTGTGTGAAAAGTGGTCAATAAAGAGATGCTGAAAAGCATGTTCATGCAAACATCGTAGGGTCTGCCGTGATATGTTTACAATGGGACTTCTGCTCCTGAACCTCGATGTGCACACATCGTCTGCAAATCGGGGCTGTACGAAGTCACTTTCATCTTAATGCAGGACTGTAAGCTGTCATCTGTGAGGCGTGAGCGGTGTTTGTTTTTAACATAGTTCATGTTGGAGAATACCTGCGGACATAATGTGGCTCCGAAGATCCATAATTGGCCTACCTGGGGTTGAAAGACTCAATAAATGCACGGCGTTTCGGCGGGTATACCGGCTTCCACGTGCGTGACGCTTATTTTGAGCGATGAAAAAATAATAAAATATAATTTTATTTTTATATTTCAATATCACAATCTTCCAATTTAGAACTACAAGTTTGGTTTGTTTTTTAAAAAAGAACTAACATAAATAAAATACACTTCAGCTAAATACTTCTAATTTATTTTCCCAAACCACTATAAGGACTAAAGAGCCGCAGGTTGCCGACCCCTGCCCTAGGATCAACAAGTAGGCCTGCAGTGCGAGAGCAAAGTGCTCTAATAGGGTGATTTGGTACTACAAGGTCATTAAGATAAGATGGGGCCTGATTATTTAAGACCTTGTATGTGAGGAGCAGGATTTTGAATTCAATTCTGGATTTAACAGGAAGCCAGTGAAGGGAAGCCAAAACAGGAGAAATATGCTCTCTCTTTCTAGTCCCTGTCAATACTCTTGCTGCAGCATTTTGGATTAACTAAAGGCTTTTCAGCGAGTTTTTTGGACATCCTGATAATAATGAATTGCAGTAGTCCAGCCTGGAAGGAATAAATGCATGAACTAGTTTTTCAGCGTCACTCTGAGACAGGATATTTCTAACTTTAGAGATGTTGCGCAAATGGAAGAAAGCAGTCTTACGTATTTGTTTAATATGTGAGTTGAAGGACATATCTGTGGTGTTTCGACAGAAGAACGGAGACGACTTGGTTTATAATGGAATGTGTATTCAGCAGTAGTTAGCCATCCAAAACATATCACAATACCCTTCTCTTCTTCTATCCTTCTATCACTATTAGTCACAGAGCCCCCTACTGGTAACTGAGTATATGTTCATATTCAGTCCCCCTTGTAAAGCAACCCTTCACCATCTTAGCAGTGTATGTAAACATAACATCTCTCCTCATTCTCACAGAATTCTACTACCTCAGTATTACTTACTTAGCATGGTAACATTACTATTTGCACATAACATTATCAGTAGTAAACTTTGCAACCAGACAACATTTTCAATACTGCTTGCTGAACCTATTTCACTTATAACATTACTGGGTGTTTGAACTATACCTGTGGTCTATACCCATCTTGTTATGGTGCCTAAATCGTCCTTTATAATGAATACTTGTACAGTTAAGGTTACTGTAGTAACGTAACAACCTTAAGTCACAAAACTTCACAAATAAATCACAGTAAATCAATCATCTATTATACTTGGACCTCAGAACTAGCAGTATGGAACTTAACATTAGCATCCAACAGCTCAAGCGTGTTATTTCCCACTTTTTTTTTAAACTCATTTCATTACATAATCCTTGGTCCAAGCTGGTAACTGTCTCGGTCTGTTAGGAACATTAGGAGTTTCTCTTGTGTTGTTTTCAACCTCTTCACCAGCCTGCAACGGCTCAGCATTCTCTGCTCGGCAGAGTGAGAGACCGGCTGCATTCCATCTCTTTCCATCACTCAAGATGAAGGTGCTCAGTCCAGTCTGTTGCTGCACTGACAGTGGATCAGTGAACTGTCTCTCTCCCTTCCCCACTCGGAAAGGCTTACTGTCACCGACCACAAGCTGGGGAGGTTTTGCCCCCCTCTTAGCATCAGTGTAGCGTTTACTCTTACATTGCTGGTGAAAGACTCTGGCCCTGCATTGGTCATACTGTCCTGTGTCTTTGGGAAATGGCAGGACATTTAGCTTTGTTCTCATTGGTCTCCCTCTGAGAAGCTGAAACGGAGCTGCTCCAGTTGTTGCATGAGCTGTAGCATTCTGTTACGGCGGGCTTCCACGGCTTCTGGGACACCTGTGCAGCCTGAACACAGTCCTTCAGTACTCTGTTGAATCTTTCAACACACCCGTTTGCTTGAGGGTGATACACACTTGTTCTAATGTGCTTGATGCCCCTTTCCTTCAGGAAATCAGCAAAAGCAGATGAAGTGAATTGTTGTCCATTATCTGTCGTAAGCTCACAAGGGTTTCCCTCCCGTGCAAAAACTGAAGACAAGAACCTAATAACAGTGTCTGTAGTAGCTGATGAAGTAAAGGCTACTTCTGGCCATTTGCTGAAGTAATCGACCAGTGTGATAGCAAACCTGCAGTCCTGCGACCCACGGTCAAAAGGTCCAACAATGTCAACGGCCACATGCTGAAAGGGACCATCTGGAAACTGAACCGGCTGTAGGGGAGCAGGAGCAGTTTTGGCCGTTTTGTCACACGATTGACAGACAGAGCACGATGACATAATCGCATGGACTTGAGTATCCATGCATGGCCACCAGTAAAGCTCTCTGAGCCGCTGCTTTGTGCGAACTATGCCCTGGTGACCTTCGTGTGCGAGGCATATTACCTTTTCTCGCAGGGACCTCGCATTTATTGTCAGCAACTTTCTGCCAGCCCTCTCTCCTTGCTTTTGCAGCCTTTGCAGTGTTCCCTTGCGTTCTGATTAAACTCTGAAACTCCTGAAATCCCTCACTCAAGAGTTCTTGCTCTGCTGCCGAAAAATACTGAGCGCTCTCCTTCGACATTTTCGCAGACCAATCAGAGGGTTGCCGATCAATGTTTCTACTATCGATGCGTAGCCCTTTTTACGACACCCAGTGATCTCACATTACTTCATCCAGCTGTACTAATTGTCAACAGCAGGTGTGTTCGGAGAACCAGATTAGCGAGCTCACGTTTAGCGCGATGATTTGGTCTTGGATGTGTTATTTGATCTTGGATGTAGTAAGCGACGTACGAAGAACGGGCCCCAGGACGGTACTGCACATCGTACTGAAAACACATCAACCTTGCAGACCATCGTGCGATTCTCATGCCAGCTCTGTTCATACCTTTGGTGCTGAGAAGGGTAGTAAGAGCTTGGTGGTGAGTGCGAAGCGTGAATCTGCGGCCCCATACATATGTACGCCATCTTTCCACCGCCCAGACACAGACTAACACCTCCTTTTCTGTAGTGGAGTACTTTCATTCAGCAGGAGACAGTGTTCGGGAGGCGAACGCCACAACCCGCTCCACTTGATCTGGATGTAACTGTGTCAACACAGCGCCTAGCCCGTAGTCTGATGCGTCTGTGGTGATAAAAGCAGGTAAGTCAGGGTCATAGACGGCAAGTGCGGGACTTTCCAGACTGAGTTTTTTCAGGTTACTGAAGCTCTCATGTGCTGCCTCGTTCCACTGGAGTTCAACTTTCATGTCTGTTTTCAGCAACTGTCGCAGTGGCTCCACCAGTGTAGCATAATCTGGAATAAATTTACGGAACCAGGATGACAAACCCAGGAATGAGCGCAATGCAGCCATATCCTTTGGAGTAGGAGCCTCAGCAATAGCAGTAAGGTGATGTTGGCTTGGACGTAGGCCTTCCTTTGAGATTACATGGCCCAGGAATGTGATGTGTGACTGGCAGAAGGAACTTTTCCCAGTATTAATCTGCAGGCCGACGTCTCTGAGACGTTGGAGAACAGCTTGCAGGCGTGTATCATGCACCTCCTTTGATGTTCTGTAGACGATGATGTCATCCAAGTAGTTGCGAACACCAGGCAGATCTTTCAGGACCGTTTGCATCATTTTCTGGAAAGCCGAAGGTGCTGATGCTAGGCCAAATGGAACACGTGTGAACTGGAACAGTCCCTCATGAGTGATGAAAGCAATCAGCTTGCGGCTCTCCGGATGCAAAGGTAATTGGTGGTATGCTGAGCTCAGGTCAATCTGGCTGTAGTGAGTGGCACCCGCCAACTCAGAAAACAGATCCTCCATGTGAGGAAGAGGATGGCAGTCAGTAATGATGCTTTTATTGGGTTCACGAAGGTCAACACACAGTCTCAACTCCCTTTTGCGCTTCCGGGCCACGACCAGAGGACTCACCCACTCAGCTGCATCAATCCTTTCAATTATGCCAGCTTTGAGTAAGCGAGAGAGTTCTGCTGATACCTCTGTACGTACACTTAATGGCAGGTGTCTCAGCTTTTGACGTACAGGCTGCACATTGTTGTTTACCTGTACTTTATGGATGAACCCTTTAACACACCCAAGCTGAGCTGGTGGAATAGGATCAACATTGTATACAGCAGACTTCCGGTTAGTAGAATCCGGCTCATCTGCAGTTTCATCCTGAATGCGGTCCACTTTGCCTCCGACGATGCAGACGTTCAGTGCTCTAATGAGATCGAGGCCTAATAGCGGGGAACCAGCTTTGACAATGTAGAAGGAAGCAGGAACTTTTTCATTCTGTGCATGCAGTGCAACTGATGCAGGCAGACAACCCATCACAGCTAACTCATCTTTAGCATAAGTAACTAGTTTGACTTTAGGTCGCACCAGTGAACAGTCTGCAAAATACTGTCTGTAGATAGTTTCTGGCAGAATAGACACAGAAGCTCCAGTGTCTACTATCAGCTCTACCGTCTTAGAACCACCTTGTACAGTTTCAATGTCGACAGTGCAGGTAAGCTTATCTTGAATAGCTGCCATCATTTTAGCATCTTGCACGCACAGTACTGCCAATTCTGGAACCACTACTTCTCTCACTTCACTGACTGACGACTTACATACCTTGGCAAAATGTCCCTTTTTCCCGCAGTTGTTGCATTTTGAAGAAGCAGCCGGGCAGTTTTTATCATTAGCTAAGTGCTTGTGAGAACCACACCTGAAGCACTTCCGCTGCTGCTGCTTTGAACCTCCCCGTTTGCGTTGGTCTGGAGTGCAGCCTTTAGCAGGGCGAGGTCCTCTCCTCTGGTGAGAGTGGGAATTTGCCACATTGACTGTCTGAACAGGCGCGGTCGGAAACGAGCCGGGTGTGGAGAGTAGAGTAGCGTTTTTGACTGCTGCTTCCACCTGGCCTGCAATAGTGCAATACTGCAATACTCATCCTCGTCGCCAATTTGTGGTGTTTCGACAGAAGAACGGAGACGACTTGGTTTATAATGGAATGTGTATTCAGCAGTAGTTAGCCATCCAAAACATATCACAATACACTTCTCTTCTTCTATCCTTCTATCACTATTAGTCACAGAGCCCCCTACTGGTAACTGAGTATATGTTCATATTCAGTCCCCCTTGTAAAGCAACCCTTCACCATCTTAGCAGTTTATGTAAACATAACAATATCCTGGTCAAAAATGACTCCAAGGTTCCTCACAGCGTTACTGGAGGCCAAGGTGATGCCATCCAGATTAAGAATCTGGTTAGATACCATATTTCTAAGATTTTCAGGGCCGAGTACAATAACCTCAGTTTTATCTGAATTAAGAAGCAGAAAGTTAGCGGCCATCCAGGTCTTTATGTCTTTAAGACATTCCTGCAGTTTAACTAATTTGTGTGTGTTATCTGGATTCATGGATAGATAGAGCTGGGTGTCATCTGCATAGCAGTGAAAATGTATGCTATGTCTTCTAATGATACTGCCTTGGGGAAACATGTATAATGTAAACAGAATTGGTCCTAGCACCAAACCCTGTGGAACAGCATAACTGACCTTGGTGTGTGAAGAGGACTCTCCATTTACATGTCCTTGTATGATGAACACAGTCAGGTCTCCTGCTCGTGAGGTGAAAGTGTTTGTCGGGTGGTTGTCTTGGGAATGTACTTACTGTAGCGTCTCTTGTTTCCAGGAGGATTGCGGAAACGTGTGGAGGGAGCTGGGCACTAATGTACATAGACACTGAAGGAGGCGGAACATTCACCACAGAGGAAAATCACTGCACAGGAATTGGGAACTGACACACAGAGAAACATGTGCACTGTGGATTACTGGCACCTTTGTTGTAATTTTAGCTGTAAATGCATTGTGTTCATACAGAAAGTCATGCATTTGGGTCCTGCTTGTGCCAAACCTGACAGTAAAGTGCATCTAACAAAGCAGTCAGTGAGTGTTAAGTGCTAGATCAGGTGCTAGACCAGCTACATTCTTACTCTGAATGGCATTGCTTTGGCCTCCAGTAACACTGTGAGGAACCTTGGAGTCATTTTTGTCCAGGATATGTCCTTCAGTGCACATATTAAACAATGTAGGACTCCTTTCTTACACTTGCTCAATATCTCTAAAATTAGAAATATCCTGTCTCAGAGTGATGCTGAAAAACTAGTTCATGCGTTTATTACTTCTCGGCTGGACTACTGTAATTCATTATTATCAGGATGTCCTAAAAACTCGCTGAAAAGCCTTCAGTTAATCCAAAATGCTGCAGCAAGAGTACTGACAGGGACTAGAAAGAAAGAGCATATTTCTCTTATATTGGCTTAAAAATTTTCTTTTTGATAAAGCATATAGTTAGGGCTGGATCAGGTGACCCTGTATCCTTCCTTAGTTATACTGTAATAATGGCCATGATACATTGAGTATTTCTTCTTCAGTCACCTTTCTCACTCACTATGTGTTAATAGACCTCTCTGCACTGAATCATACTTGTTATTAATCTCTGGCTCTCTTCCACAGCATGTCTTTTATCCTGTCTTCCTCCTCTTACCCCTACCAGTCGTGGCAGATGGCCGCCCCTCCCTGAGCCTGCTTTTGCCGGAGGTTTCTTCCTGTAAAAAGGGAGTTTTTCCTTCCCACTGCTGCCAAAGTGCTTGCTCATGGGGGCTCATAGGATTGTTGGGTTTTTCTCTGTATGTATTATTGTAGGGTCTACCTTACAATAAAAAGCACCTTGAGGTGACTGTTGTTGTGATTTGGTGCTGTATAAATAAATTGAATCAATCAGTCAATCATGTCAGCTGTTATAAACTGTTTGCTTTTATTGAAAGCATTTACTCATTAGAATTATTCATTTTTTTCAATGCAATGGTAAAGGTTTTATTCTCTGACCAGGGCACCATTAATGAAAGGTTTTGCACTCATCCAGTTGTTTCACTCCTTCCTCAATATTGTCTTCTTTGTCCAGCAGTCTCCTTTTTCCTTTAAATAGTGAACAGACTGCAGAGGAAACAAAAAAAAAGAGATGGTGTATTCCTGTGGCTTAGCTTTTCTGTACAAAATAGCTGCATTCAGAAATACTTCTTCATTTGAAAATATATAATACATGAGTTTTCAACTCACTGTACCTTCACAGAAGGGTTCAGAGTAATGATGGTATGTGTCCTTGTCTTAAAAAAAATAAAGAATAAATACTATCAGTTATCAAAGAAAAGTGGAGATTTTGAAATACTGAGATATGTAAAATCTGCCTTTGCCCCCAGTAGGAACAGAATTGGCTCCATCTGCTGGTAAAACATCTCATTCATCTCAATGCAAGTAGAAAAATGCAATATGGTTCCGAATTTGTAAGGCTGATAAAGTTTCTCCTGAGTGCAATGTATCTCCCACTACAGCCCACAGTGGCATTGAAGATAGTGAAATACTAGAAAAGAAAACTGTCAAAATTTGGCTCAGCTACAAATAATCAGTCAAAAAAAAAAAACAGCAAGCAAATAAATAACAATGAAGACTGTGTTTCATATACAAATTACTCAAACTGAAAATGTGAGAAGTCTGTGATGGTAGCCAGGAAAAATCTAATTCAGCATAAAGCATCTTATCCACTTGCAATGCTAATTAACCGCATACATCTGTCCAAAAAACAAAACCGTTTTATTGTATTTTCGTACCATATTAACATTTAATGTCTTAAACACTTTCTTAAATACAAACAGGGTGTGTACCCTGTGTTAGCTGGGATGGGCTCCAGCCCCCCGGTGACCCTGATAAGGATAAGCAGAACAGAATGGATGGATAGAAATATGCAACTTAAACTAAGGTATAAAATAAAATGCTCTTTACTCTAGTTTTATTTTGGGATGCTTTCTTACATTAAACGAGTTCTGAGAGTGTTTTATCTGCTCAGTGAAGTAGGTTTGGTGTGTGTTCATGTGAATGTGTATCTGTATCTGTATTTGAATGTGTGTTTAATAAGCGTGCTAGTGAATGAGTGTCAGCATGTCGTTGTAAGCCTTAAAGAGCATGTGGGTTTTACTGGCCTATGTGTATTTTTATTGGCCTGCAAAAAAGCTTTTATTTTAAGATTTTCAATAATTAATATGATTTAATGTATTTTTATATTATTTTACTTTAAATCTAAAAATAGGGTTACAAAAGTGATCTACTACACCCCATGCCCCCCTTTAGACTCAGACCTGGTTATTGTGCTTGCAGGTATCACTGCAATTAAAAGCTGTCACCTTCAGCAAGCTGCCTAATTTTAGCACTGTGTCAGACTTAGGCTACGTTCACACTGCAGGTCTTAATGCTCAATTCCGATTTTTTGATCAAATCCGATTTTTTGTCTGCTCGTTCACACTACAAATAAAATGCGACAGCAAACGCGCTCTAGTGTGAACCCTCAAAGCGGCCCGCATGCGCAAAAGAAGATGTCACACACAACGCGCTCTGTTTGGACCCAGAGCAAACAATATTGTTTGACTGATGGCCCTTAATATAAAGACTTCGGACTTTACGTTTCCCAATTTTTGCTTTAAGTTATTTTGTTATTTACATAATAATGTAAATAACCTAATAATTATCCTTATTGCTGTTTTAGAGAGCGGTACTTCAAAGGATAGTTGCAGATTTCTGTCAGAATCTGCAGATTATACAGTACAAATAAAATGTTCACGTTTATCCAACGTTGTCTTCCCAACAGTTTCACTGACATCTACACTGGATGGCCAGGAAGCGTTCGCGATGTGTTATCGGGCGCTTTTCCGGTGCTGATAATTGGCGTCTGTCTTGTGTCAGTGACGTAAAAGACGGATTTAATGCGACTTGACCGTTCAAACAGCAGTCGCTTTCTAAAACATCGGATATGTATCGGATTCAGTACCACATACGAAAGTGACCCAGATCGGATTTGAAAAGATCGGATTTGTGCCGTTCACACTGTCATACCATGATCGGATATGGGTCGCATATAGGGTCAAAAAATCGGATTTGATGCGCTTTCGCCTGCAGTGTGAACGTAGCCATAAGGCTGTGTTCACACTGCAGGCGAAAGCGCATCAAATCCGATTTTTTTTTTACCCTATATGCGACCCATATCCGATCATGGTATGGCAGTGTGAACGGCACAAATCCGATATTTTCAAATCCGATCTGATTCACTTTGGCTACGTTCACACTGCACGTGTTAATGCTCAATTCCGATTTTTTGATCAAATCCGATTTTTTTGTCTGCTTGTTCACACTACAAATAAAATGCGACAGCAAACGCTCTAAGCGGCCCGCATGCGCAAAAGAAGATGTCACACACAACACTCTCTGTTTAGACCCAGAGCAAACAATATTGTTTGACTGATGGCCCTTAATATAAAGACTTCGGACTTTACGTTTCCCAATTTTTGCTTTAAGTTACTTTGTTATTTACATAATAATGTAGATAACCTAATAATTATCCTTATTGCTGTTTTAGAGGAGCAGTGCTTCAAAGGATAGTTGCAGATTTCTGTCAGAATCTGCAGATTATACAGTACAAATAAAATGTTCATGTTTCTCCAACGTTGTCTTCCCAACAGTTTCACTGACATCTACACTGGATGGCCAGGAAGCGTTCGCGATGTCTTCTCTGGAGCTGATAATTGGCGTCTGTCTTGTGTCAGTGACGTAAAAGACGGATTTAATGCAACATGACCGTTCAAACAGCAGTTGATTTCTAAAACATCGGATATGTATCGGATTCAGTACCACATGCGAAAGTGACCCAGATCGGATTTGAAAATATCGTATTTGTGCCGTTCACACTGTCATACTATGATCGGATATGGGTCGCATAGGGTCAAAAAATCGGATTTGATGCGCTTTTGCCTGCAGTGTGAACGTAGCCTTTCATATGTGGTACTGAATCCGATACATATCCGATGTTTTAGAAAGCGACTGCTGTTTGAATGGCCATGTCGCATTAAATCCGTCTTTTACGTCACTGACACAAGACAGACGCCAATTATCAGTGCCAGAGAAGCGCCCGAGAAGACATCGCGAACGCTTCCTGGCCATCTAGTGTAGATGTTAGTGAAACTATTGGGAAGACAACGTGAACATTTTATTTGTACTGTATAATCTGCAGATTCTGACAAATATCTGCAACTATTCTTTGAAGCACCGCTCCTCTCTAAAACAGCAATAAGGATAATTATCAGGTTATCTACATTATTATGTAAATAACAATGTTAAGATATTCATTGTGTGTACTCATGTTGTACAGTGTTTAACTGCATTTTGGTTACTGTGGTTTAACAGAGACAGTATTTTAGTTGTCACCACAAGGAGGCACTGTTTCATTGTAAGCGCACGGATGCTGCGTCATCACGCCCCTAAGAAAAAAAAAGTATACCACAACGAAAATGGTACCCATGAGGAAAGTTTTGCCGCGTGTTGATGTGGAATAAAGTTCCCAAAATATTAAGGACATTTTTGCCTCCGTCGTCATTTTCCTTCGAGTTGATCGCTGTCGATGCTGCAATACTCAACAAACAAAATAACTTAAAGCAAAAATTGGGACACGTAAAGTCCGAAGTCTTTATATTAAGGGCCATCAGTCAAACAATATTGTTTGCTCTGGATCTAAACAGAGCGCGTTGTGTGTGACGTCTTCTTTTGCGCATGCGGGCCGCTTTGAGCGTTCACACTAGAGCACGTTTGCTGTCGCATTTTATTTGTAGTGTGAACAAGCAGACAAAAAAATCGGATTTGATCAAAAATCGGAATTGAGCATTAAGACCTGCAGTGTGAACGTAGCCTAAGTTAACACCTCATCTGCTTATTATTTATGTGGCCTTGCTTCTGCAGCTTTACTTTTGCTGTATAAAACAAACGATGGATGCAGCAGCTAAAAAGTTCACTTTTCATCATGAATTTGTTGATCATGTGGTTTGATGCCAGAAAAAAACATTTTTCACTCCACCTGAGCTCACCTTTTCAGCAACAGCTCCGCCTCTTCACTCTTTTGCAGGGCATGCAGGCACCGCCTCCACGCTAAACCATGACAGCATCATACTCACTGCTGATGTTGTGTTATCAGCGTTTTTGTTAAAAATGGAGGCTGCATTGTCTTAATATTGTAGTACATTGTATTAACATGTGTGCTTCTAAACACATTTCTATTGCAGGTCTACTTTTAGTCACACATATGGGTGAAGTGCTTGCATTTAAATGGTAAAGTCAGAGAGCCACAGAGCATGCGTTAAACAAAGCATCAACGCAAAGAATTTGCACTGATGATTTTTTTTTAAATTAAAAGCTCGTCCCAGCTCACTGATGCCTAGTGGTTGACAGGCTCAAGCTCAAGCACACTTATGCTTACACTTATGTAAGAAGACAACGGTCCAAAACACACTAGCAAATCCATCTGTGAATGGCGCAAAACCACCAAAATGAAGGTTCTGGTGTGACCAAGTGCTCCAAAAGGCATCAAAGCCACAAACACAGAAGCAAGAGCTTTGCTAGAGTGGCCATTAGAGGAACTGGAGATTTTGGGACTCCCCATTTGGCTTCATTTTTCAGGTTATTTTTTTTAATGCTTGATTGGAACCTTTCAAACAAAGATGCCACAAAGACCCAAGGTTTCACAGCAGTACATTGCATTATAATGAGATCGATTTTAATGTTGTGGCTGATTGGCCGATGGCTCAGTCCACTGTATCACTGGCTGATGTGCAGACTTCTCTCGGTGCGCTCCCGCCTGTCTTAACCAGTCGTGGCAGATGACTGTCCCTCCCTGAGCCTGGGTCCTGTTAAAAATGAGTTTTTCCTTCCCACTGCCACCATGTCCTTGCTCATGGAGGGTAAAATGATTGCTGGGGTTTTCTCTGTATTATTGTAGGGTCTCTAGGCACTTGCTTCAAGGCACTTCATATTTTAAGCCTTGAAGCAAGTGCCTTGTTGTGATTTGATGCTATATACATTGAATTGGACTGAATTTGTCAGTGTGAGTACTCAGCAGAGAGTACAACTGGTACAGACACAAACCATGATAACATGCAAGTCATCACCCAGTCACAGCCATTCTGTGCCAGACTGAGTTTAACACTTTTGCGTATAAAGGAGCTGTGAACACTCACATTCTTCAGCATGTGAACACACACCTGTGACAAATTAAACCATGATATCATTTTTCAAAAAGATTAAAATCAACACTGAAACTTACAAAAATGAAAACTAACTCTCAGCATTGGACCTTATCAAACATTACAATGTGATTTTGCTAAAAACAACTCAGAGAGCACACACCTGTTGTTTGCTTGCTCTCTGGACTTTTGGCTATTTGTCTGTGGCTTTAATAAATGAAGAAAAAAATAACGGATAACCCAAACAGCTGGATTCAACAATGGTTAACAGTCAGTCTGTTTTCTCAATATTATTATTAATATTTTTGCAGAGCAGCAGACAGCAAAATACCTGGTTGAGGGTTTTTTTCCCCATTAGGATTTAAAGCTTGCATTCTATAAAGGAGCCAGACGGTGGGGTTAGTCTCACAGTTTATCAGTTCTGCAGGCTGTGGCCTCATTAGTTTCTTTACGATAGAAATGACTTGTGATTTCAAATTAATTGATCATTTTAGACATTTATATTTTCACTATTACATGTGTTTGCATGTATTTATGTACATGTGTGCATGAGTCAGTACTTGCTTTAATAATGTGCACATTTTCTTTTTCTCTAAAGACCGTCCACGACATGAAGATGTTTTGCTCCTGTCCTTTTGTTTGCTGGTATGTATATCTGGTTGCAGCACTTAGCTGGTTACAGACTTGGTCGAAGGACAAAAATACTCTCACAAACACACAGCCAAACAAGAGCTAACAATTCACAGCGGTCACAAGTATTTAGCAAACAAAAAACGATGTGTATGTGTTTGTATGTGTGTTTGTGAGTGTGCGGAGAGGAATCTGCAAGCACACGCGCGCACGTGCACGCACACCGGGTGCTGCTCTTTTAAATCCACCTGTTCACAGATCTTCCCTGCGCGCTCCGCTCGCTTCTGCTGATAGGTCTGTCAGGGTGAGAGCAGCGTTTATTGCCGCCTGTGTGCTGTGCACTGTGGCAGGGCTCTTCTCTAACGGCAGCTCAGCGCAGAGGCCGCAGCAGCAGGGCTCCTCCTGCCGCCGCTGAATGGATTACCTACTTATTCACCTTCCCCGAGTGGCTCTGCGTGGACACCTCCTCGTCTCGGCGCCTTTCTGTGATTTCTATGCTCACCGGGACTGCGACCACTGATCATGCACTGATTTGCGAGCAGCTCTGACTTCGGAGTCGCCTCGCTGCTGCTGGTGCTGCTGGGTGGACGCACAGCTGATCAGCCGGAGAGGGGCTTTCTGCAACAAATTGTTGCAAACATTGTGAGGGGCGAAGTCATGGTGCCAGCACCGCCTCGGCTTTCTATGGCACTGTGAGAACTTTCTTTTCATACACCCCTTGCCCCTCTTTCTTCTTCCCCCTTGCCTCTCTTTTGTTTTAGATGTTTGGCTGCAGGATCGTGCTTCCTCGGGAAATTATCCACGTTTCCCTTTTCAATTATGTTCACGTTTGCTGCCTTCTGCTACATGCTGTCTCTGGTCCTCTGTGTGTCCCTGATTTTCTTCGCAATATGGCATGTAAGTACCTTACACTGGGTATCACTGGATGTATTTTTTTTTTTTTTTGGGGGGGGGGGCTCTTCTTACTCGTTGTTGATGGCAAGGTGTGTGAGTGTATACTGAACTCGCAGGTGTACGTAACAGTGCTAGTTGGCTTTAGCTTTAGTTTACAATGTGAATTTAAAAATTTCCAGACTTTACACATCCCCAGCAACCCAGTTTCACACACACAGAAAGTGCCTGCATCCCTGTGCAGCATCCTCCAGATCAATTAAGCACACTTCCCTTCCAGATCAATTAGGGAATCTTGTAGAACGTTATCTCTCTCTCTTCTCATCTTCCTGCTCTCTTCATATCCTTTTAATCAAGCATCGGATCAGCTACACACCAGTGCCAATATGGCTGACTGCATTGTGATATTTGAATAATCTTATTAGTTGCTCCCTGAGCAACATGTAGGGCCTTGTATAAAGACAGATTTGGGTCAGGTCTTCCAGCCTTTTGCCCCGGGTCTGTCTTTTACATAGACCTGATGCACTTGGGGTGACTGATCCTCTGGCAATTCCAGCTAATAGTTGGTGTGTCTGTCTGTCAGACAATGACCCATGTGTCAGCAGAAATAAAGAGTCCTAGACAGTAAGGGTACAGACACACGTAGTAGCACAATTAAAACTAAGTGATCATGCTGAAAACACCTTTATGATTCCTCACAAATGAAGTGTACTCCCCCGTTTGAAGTAGATGTCATGGTGGCAGAAACAGGAGCCAAGTGAAACAAAGCAAATGTATGTGATGTAGGATGTCATGATATACATGCAAAAGAAAAAAAAAAGGGTTCTATCGCTTTTATAGAATGCTTTCATCAGAGATATTGTTTAAAGCAAAAACAGAATTGTGTGACATTTTAGGTATTTAAACAAAGTTTTTAAAGGATCATAATGGACAGAAATGTACTCTCGTATCCTTCCTACATAGTGCATTTCATACTGGGCGAGGTACCCAGGCTTTGCCTGAATATCCACCAGGTCACCAGCGAACCACTTAGATGTTGGCTTATGGTTGGACTGCAATTTGGCAGTTTTTACAGCACTTCAATTGTTCCACATTTTGTCATGTTACAAACGTATTTCAAAACTGGTTAAATATTTACATACATGTTATATTTAGGGGGCTTTAACAAGAATTTCAAGGAAGCGTTATTACTTTTTCATAATGGGGTATTATGACATTATATCATTCAGCTGAAATTATAATTTAACTATGCCTTAGGAACACATGATCTCACTAAAGACAGAAAAGACTAACACCGATGTAGCAACCAGACCCCATAGTGTGTCAGTTAGTGAAATTCAGTTTCTTCCGGTGAAGTAAATAAGTTCATTTTCTTTCAGCTTTGAAGTAAACAACTAAAGCATCTACCAATGTCAGTTTTTTCTACCAATAGGTTATTGCTGAGTGACATTCAGTGCCCTCCATAATGCTTGGGTCAAAGACACAAGTTTTGTAGTTTTGCCTCTGTCCACAGCAACAGTGGACTGTAAATCAACTATCAATATGTGTTTGAAATGCAGGCTGTCAGTTTTGATTAAGCGGGTTTTACAACGTAATGCATGAACAGTTTCAGAGATGCAGCCATTTTTTTTAATGAGCAGAACCCAAATTTCACAGGCTCAAAACTGATGAGAGGCTAATATAAACATAAAGATTAAATGTAAAGACTTTGATACTCAGATGAAAAAAAACTTGCTGTCAAAGTCTCCCTGAAGTCTAGAAACCACGGACGTCACCAAAATGTGATGTTTCTTCGTCTTTACATTGGAGGGTTACCTACACACCTGTCAGCTCCAGGGTGATGTGCAGCACACAAACTGCTTTATATGTGACTTCAAAGAACTAAGATATTTCTAGTTTTTCTTGTGTATAGATCGGGAGTGTCAAACATATGGCCCCAGCGGCAAGAATTGGCCCAATAAAGACACCAGTCCGGTTCACTTGATGGCTTTGGAAAATGTGAACTGTATTTTCACGAATTTTGTAACTTTTCTGAATGATTGAAAACCATAGTAATTAACTAATTGATAAAAAATAAATGACAGAAAAGTTCCTTCTTTTTTACCATCCAATACAGAAATTTCTGAAAAAGGTGAAAGATATAGATGTCTGATATACTAGACCATAGATGTCTTCATTTACTTCAGCATTTCTTTGTCTTGTAGAAAAACTGACATGTGATATTTGATATTGCATTTCATTTTACATTGAGACATTTCAGGGATGTGAGGGTTCTCAGTCATCCAGGTCATGGTAATCTAAGGAGCTTGGAAAGAAAAGCAACTGGACTTCTTTAAGTTTCTTGAAGATGTTTCTCCTCTCATCCGAGAAGCTTCTTCAGTTCTAAGACCAAATGGTGGAGAGTCCCGGGTATTTAAACCTAGTGGGAGTTGTCCCTTGGGAGGCCTCCAAAAGTTGATCCTGTTCATCCGGACGTAGCGTTTTGTGGGAGAAATGTTTCGTCACTCATCCAAGTGACTTCTTCAGTCTCAGGTGACTACAGGTTTCCCCAATCTTATAAACAGTACATTTTTGAGAATTTGCATAATTAAAATTAAAGAACTGACCTCCCAGTCCATTGTTCCTCCACTGGGCTGGTTTCAGTCATTATGCAAATGTACTGTTTATAAGATTGGGGAAAACTGCAGTCAGCTGAGACTGAAGAAGTCACTTGGGTGAGTGACGAAACGTTTCTCGCACAAAACGCTACGTCCAGATGAACGGAATCAACTTTTGGAGATTTACTTACCTGGATGATTGAGCATGCATCAAGACGTCCCTTGGGAGGGTTGTTGACTTCGGTAGTGGGCCTCAAACTGTCATGTGACTTATTGAGATCACCTGATGCAAGATGTGAGTGGGCGTTAAGGCGTCTGGGAAGGGATCTCAAAACTGGATTATAGATGGTAGACAGTTGGAGTCGAAAGCCACCGCCTTTGTTCAAAGATGGTCGTTCACAGTGGACATAGATGGCTTCTTTCACTCCTCTTTCAAACCATCTCTGCCCAAAATGTGAACATTGGCATCCTCAAAAGAGTGACCTTTGTCCTTTAGATGCAGATGGTCAGCTGAGTCTTGTCCTGTCCAGGGGGCTCTTCTATGTTGTGCCATGCATTTATGAAGTTGCTGTTTGGTCTGTCCAATGTAGAGGTCTGAGAATTCCTACCTGCACTGTACAGCATACACTATGTTGTTAAGTTTGCGTTTGGTAGTTTTGTCTTTGGGATGAACCAGTTTTTGTCTGAGTGTGTGGCTGGGTCTGAAGTACACTGGGATCTTGTGCTTGGAGAGGACTCCTGATTTCTCTGACAAATCTGCTACATAAGGGATGACAATATTGTTCTGTTTGTCTGTAATTGGTGTCTGACCTTCTTTTCTGTGCATCTTTGCTGATTTCATGAAGGCCCAATTACGATGATCACATGTTCTTTTCTTAGAGCTTTCTTTACATGTGTGTTCCCTCTTTTTCCCTTCTGGCTTAGAGGGAACATTTTCTGCCCATTGTTGTAGGGTCCTGATTACTTCAAGTTTGTGTTCCAGAGGGTGGTGGGAGTCAAAGAGGAGATACTGGCCCGAGTGCGTGCAGGCTTCCTGTAAACTCCAGTGTTGAAGTTTCCATTCTCCTCAACAGTCCAAATATTCGCTGGTGAACTTTATGTTTCTATCCACTGAGTGTATGTGAGCAGTGAAGGCTTCTACTTCTTGGGTTTTGATATTGACCCAAGTGTCATCTTTAAAAGAGCCAAGAGCTTTACTTTCCACTTTCTTCATGTTCCTACAAGGCTGGCTACTATACGTGACCCTGGGGAGCCCATGGCACATCCATGTTTTTGCCTGCAGAAACCCTTATTATAAAGCTCTCTAAAGCTATATGCATATGCAACTGCAGAGCTGTCACTTTCTGCCACGCCACAAAAACACATCATTAGTACTTAGAAACATTAAAAAGGTCTACAGAGGGACACGATCCACAACACATCCTTCAGTGTGTTGCCTGCGATGTAAATTCTGCACCAGTGAAAAGAAAGATCACAATTCAACATTTGCGTTCAGCAATAATAATCCAGTCGAAGCCTGCCTTATTGTGCATTCTGCTTAAGGAGGCAGAAACAGTGTGGAGATGCCTCCTCCAATAATTCCCCATTCACATTGCCATACAGACTTGCAGGATAATAAGCTGGGGCTCCATACTGTGAGGAAACATAATTAGGAAAAGGCTGTGCAGTGTGGGGAGTTGCTGAGCCAAAGCTGCATGTTAACACCAGCCACCTGCCAAAATGCTAGGGAAATTTGGCTCAAACTCTTCCTTCACTTCTATCAATCATTTTGGCAGGTGGCCATCTCTCAGTCTGTCTTTGTTTTTCAAGTTCTCATCTGGTTTCAAAGACAAAAGAGAAAAAAAATACTGAACCCTGGTGCCACAGTTGCTGCTTGGCCAAAAGGTTAGTTTTTAAAGCCCCGAGCAGCAGTGCATTGTTAAAAAGAGCAAGCATGCTGAGTCAAACTACCCAGGGTCAAATCAGGCTATAAATAAAACAAGCTAGTGTAAATGAACAGATAAAGACAGAGGCTGTGAAGCAGCCCATACATAAAGTACAATGAAAAGGGAAATAAAATAAGAAGTGAAACACTACAGACTCTGTCAACAGATAACACAAGTGATACACAGCAAATCCTGCATGTCCAAATTAAATCTGTCAGATTTGATTTCAACACTATTAAAGTGTCTATATGGGTCCACACCAGAGAGTGTTAATTTAACTCTTTTTGGAGAGTTGGTACGTTAACTCTGATTTAGTGTTAAACACCAAATCTGTCTGGAGTTGATAATTTAACACTTACTAATGCTAACTAGGTGTTAAGAGTTTATATATTAACTCTCAAAGAGTATTTTAGTTTAACTATGTAAGAGTTATCTTCTAATTAATTCTAAAAAGCCGGAATTTTACTGTTCTGAACTTCAAGAAATTTCTTTTGTAAATAAACATTTACTAAAAAGACACAATGATTTTTGAAAAACATTTATTCTGAACTGTGCACCAAAATTTCAAAACATTTTCTGAAAGATGACAATGTACATGTTCTCACTTTCATTAGAATTTTGTTTATCAAAAGGTCTGACATAGGTGAGCTGGTAAATGCAAATAACGGCATTCTCATCACTTTTTTCTTCAATACAATATGCATGTCCTTTATTCATCACTTTGTGGAACTTCAACGCACTTCTGCTCTCCCCCATATTCCATCTTCACAAGCATATGCTATGTGGAGATTGAATAAAAATTAGTTGACACTAATTAATGGCACAAGTAATCCAGTAATCAATTGCAGCACAGTAAAAAAAAAAAAAAAAAAAAAAAAGCAATCCTCTTTGAGCCATTACTTGTGTAAAGTATTTTCCCAAAAGACAAGGACACAGGCAACAGGTAATACTGAACTAAATGTAAAACCTCAATCTTTTTAATTTTTACCTAAACCGTGTGCACAAAACTCTGGAGGGATCTAAATGTTAACGTAGAACCCAGTCAGGACATCTGCTACTGCTGTTTGCTCGTTTTTTTGTTTTTATGGGAGATCATTTTCAGGCTTCAAGTAGCACCATTATACCAACATTTCACATTCTAGACATTGTTTTAGGTGTATTTGACCAAAAATTTGACTGAAAATTCACATGCAAGCTTTTTTTCAAGGCTGTGGTATTTGCCTGCAAACAATACCTTTCAGCTAGCTAAAACAGAATATTATGCTATCACCGAGCAACATGGCTAATGCCTTTCACACAGCTTTGTCTCAACTCTAAAGAGCCACAGAAGTAAAAGCTAATAATAATAATCGAAACAATCTTTGAAAAAATGACTTACCAAGCATGGCAAACAACTCAAATATGTAGAGCAAAATGTTCAGAAACGGTTTCACTTCAGCTTTGATTGGAGCCTATGGTGCCGGGGGCGGAGTCTGTGAATTTACTCTATTGGTGTCATCGCCCCTGTAGGAGTTCAGAGTTAAGAGGTCAAGAGTTAATGTTTCCATTGTAACACCTCCAGATTTGACATAGAAACACTCATTTTTAACACTCGATTTTAACTACTATCATTTTACACCTCAGAGTTACATTAAAAGAATGTGACTCTACTTAGAGTAAAATTAACTCTACTTTTGCAAGAAGACTACTAACACAAAAACATTTAACACTTTTGAATTTGCTGTGTAGAAGTAGACAGAAGTCGGTGACAAATAGCTGCACACAGATGGACTTCTGTCATTAATTGGCCAGTAAAGTCAGAGCTAATTAGTTATATCTACTCTAGTCATTCACAGGTGCTGATAAGTGCTCTTCCATTCACTCTCATTTATATTCATACTAAGTTACTCTGTAACATCTGTGTAAGTAAAAAAAAAAAAGACAAAAAAAGACATGATGGCTATCTTTGGAATATCTATTATTATTAGTCACCTTCGTCTCCATGGCCATCTGTGGACTCACCGTTCGCTAAATTAAAGAGGTAATGAAGAAGGAACAGGTCCTGCCTGTGCAAAATTCTATTAAAACCGGTGTGAGACAAAGACACATATTGTTGACAGGTTTGTTAGATCACTGTTCCATTAATCAGACTGTATAAGTGCTTCATTGATTGGAGGTAACTCTATGAAATCACCCAATAACTGCACTGAAATACAAGAGCACTTAGAGCATGCAACTCCCCCCCCCCCAAGAGTATGTTTTTTTTTTTTTTTTTTTTTTTAAATTATATTTTTATTACGATATGATGAAGTCAGCCTGTGATGTTGACATTGTGACATTGACTAAATAAAAAAAAAAGTGATACAGCTCTCTCCATGCTCTTTAATGCATTTCTCAATTTTGTTTCTTGAATGTCTTTTAAAACTTTGACTTTGGGCGCTAACAATGGATGTCAAAGGTCGATCGCTTAGCCAACCTAGGTACTCATGTCCCCCAAGGGCTAGTATAAAGTTATGCAGCTTGAAGACAATCCATAAAAAAAATGTTGGTAGTATAAAGTTTTTCTGATTTTTACATTCGGTGAAAACAAGTTGAAAATGATATCTCGAAAACTTTGGACGCTAGACTGCTAACAAACTGACAAACAAACCCCTCCCATGGGGGGGGGGGGGGGTGGGGGGGGTGTAACTGTAATGCAAATCGTGTCGGGTTCGTAGCCGAGAACTAGCTTTACTGTGTTGTCTGGGTCAACTTTGCTAGTGAGAGACAAAGAGGCTCCAATGGAACTTATTGTTTTGGAGGAAAACACGAAAAAAGTGTACAGTCGACTCTTAATAGCCTACAACTGGGCTCCTCAGGCACTCTTTTAGGCTGCAGTGGTTATTATTATATCCTACAACTGGGCTCCTGCAATGTCCCATTGCAGTTATCTACTTTCTTTGATGCTATTTTGCACCTATTCTCCAGCCAGTAGTACTTTTGTGTCTTTGGCAGTTGTTTTCTCATCTTTAACGGAGTATTTACCCTTTTTTTTTTTCACCTCCTCTATGTCACATGTCTTTCTCATTGTTGGACTGAGATGAAGAAATGTTAAATGTTACCATACATGTCCTATGGCCTCCTTAAAGAAGTGCTAAAGTTAAGCTGTTAACCAAGAGGTGATGAGTTTTATCCCACATGTGGGAGCTTTGATTTGCTTTTGTTCAGTTTAGTTTCATTTTGCTTGATGTTGTAAGTGTAAAAGCATGTTACCTGATCAGTCACAGTTTTTCAATGTATTTCAAGCTGGATCCTCAGTTTGGATGTTTCTTTTCTTAAACTTTGAGCTACCTTGCATGTGTTGACGCTCACACAGGTTTAATTATGTAATTTTAGTTAAATGTAATTATTAATTAAATACAATCATTCCCACAATTTTTTACTCCTGTTTGAAGGCTATGGCACATTTAATAAGAGTCAGAAACACACACTCAAAAAAATGCATTTGTCTATTTGGAATAACATATTTTTCTACTGATAATAAGTAGATTCCATTATTCTTGTTGCTGTGGGGCATAATGACATTTAGAACTGCTCACATCAAACCGCAATCAAACTGTTTCTCACATAAAATGTAACTCCACAGTTACCTATGGGAGCACTCACTGAAGTGATTATGAAGCCATTTTAATTAAAATACAAGGTGAACTGCAAGCTCCACTCTGCTTGAGCGACTCTCCTCCCATGTAACAGCAGCCCCTAATGAGTCATTAAAGCCTGAAACAGGCCAGGCGCTCCCTTGGTGCACCTTTGATAGATGGGAAAGCCCTGTGGTGCAGATATGATGGAGAGGTTACCCGGCAGTATTGCAAAGGTTGGAATGTCAAACTAACATCATTTTCCCCTCTCACTTAGGGTTTCTACTAAATTACAGCAGTTTAGTTTATTTGTGTGTGTAGCTGTCGAAGCACCAGGGACCCACCAGAGGCTCATAGTTTACTGTTTGCAGTAATTTCATTCATTTTGTCAACACTTTTTTGACAGAAGTACCCTTTATAACAATTTAACTGTAGTTGTATGGTAGCATAATTAGTGGAAAAATTAAAATGTTAGTAGGCATGATCATCAGTAATAAAAACATACTTCAGGATGTCAAGTAGAAGGGGAGAGTAGATACACATAATCAGTTTTCCATGACCTGGCATGGCCTGTAAATTTGTTGACTAGCTTTCCCTTAATGTAAGAGGCACAACAAAAATATATGTTGCAACTCTGTAAAACATCTATAAAATAATTGGGGGTTTTTTATTATACACTTCGTTGATAAAAAATAGAGGCCCTATTAGATTTAAAATTAAATATAAGCACAAAAATGGCCTCCATGTTTTAAGCTGTTTTCAGTCTAGTGCCAGCTAAAGCTAACCCCGTTCTGGTTAAGTAAGTATGTAACATTGATTTATAAAGCACAGTTAAACACAGCTTTCATTGTCCAAGTGCTGTAGAATGTTTACATATTTACACACAGTTATGTAAATACATTTAAAAAGTAATAAGTATAAGTAGAGAATACAGAATTAAGACATAATGACAAAACCAGAGGACAGCAGAGGATAAACAGAGCTACAGATATAACGATAAAGAGAGATTGGTGGGCTGGAAAGGCCAGAGAGTAAAGGCAAGCATTGAGCCTAGACTAAAAGCAGAGGTCTCTGGTGGTCCAATAGCAGCACATGCTTATGTCAAGTCGTAGCTAATTCTGCACCCACGGAGCAGCGACTGCAAAGGCTCTGACACAATTTTGTTTGAAAATGTAAGAGATTTTTGCAAGTGGATCTGAGAGACCTGAGCACTACAGTACGACGAAGTTTAGAGCAGCCAGCCTTTCTTTGTGTTATCTGGCTCAACAAAACCTGAAACCCAGATGGAGAGAACCGATATCACTATGGTGGTTATCAACTTTCTCTGATAAGCCAGGCTTTCTGCTCCAGACTCTGTGTACGCACATAAACATAGAGGGGTTTCACAAGTCATATAATTCTTCTTCTTGAATAAAGCTTACTCTAGTCAGAGGCGTTCAATTCAATTCAATTCATTTATATAGCGCCGAATCACAACAAAAGTCGCCTCAAGGCGCTTCATAGATACAGAGAAAAAACCAACAATCATATGACCCCCTATGAGCAAGCACTTTGGCAACAGTGGGAAGGAAAAAATCCCTTTTAACAGGAAGAAACCTCCGGCAGAACCAGGCTCAGGGAGGGGCAGCCATCTGCTGCGACCGGTTGGGGTGAGAGAAGGAAGACAGGATAAAAGACATGCTGTGGAAGAGAGAGGTTAATAACAGATAAGATTCAATGCAGAGAGGTCTATTAATACATAGTGAATGAGAAAGGTGACTGGAAAGGAAAAACTCAATGCATCATGGGAATCCCCCGGCAGCCTACGTCTATTGCAGCATAACTAAGGGAGGATTCAGGGTCACCTGGTCCAGCCCTAACTATATGCTTTAGCAAAAAGGAAAGTTTTAAGCCTAATATTGAAAGTAGAGATAGTGTCTGTCTCCCGAATCCAAACTGGAAGCTGGTTCTACAGAAGAGGGGCCTGAAAACTGAAGGCTCTCCCTCCCATTCTACTTTTAAATACTCTAGGAACAACAAGTAGGCCTGCAGAGCGAGAGCAAAGTGCTCTAATAGGGTGATATGGTATTACAAGGTCATTAAGATAAGAGGGGACTGATTATTTAAGACAGTGTATGTGAGGAGCAGGATTTTGAATTCAATTCTGGATTTAACAGGAAGCCAGTGAAGGGAAGCCAAAACAGGAGAAATATGCTCTCTCTTTCTAGTCCCTGTCAGTACTCTTGCTGCAGCATTTTGGATTAGCTGAAGGCTTTTCAGTGAGTTTTGTGGACATCCTGATAATAATGAATTACAGTAGTCCAGCCTGGAAGTAATAAATGCATGAACTAGTTTTTCAGCGTCACTCTGAGACAGGATATTTCTAATTTTAGAGATGTTGCGCAAATGGAAGAACGCAGTCTTACATATTTGTTTAATATGTGCGTTGAAGGACATATCCTGGTCAAAAATGACTCCAAGGTTCCTCACAGTGTTACTGGAGGCCAAGGTAATGCCATCCAGAGTAAGAATCTGGTTAGATACCATATTTCTAAGCTTTTCAGGGCCGAGTACAATAACCTCAGTTTTATCTGAATTAAGAAGCAGAAAGTTAGCGGCCATCCAGCTCTTTGTCTTTAAGACATTCCTGCAGTTTAACTAATTTGTGTGTGTTATCTGGCTTCATGGATAGATAGAGCTGGGTGTCATCTGCATAGCAGTGAAAATGTATGCTATGTCTTCTAATGATGTTGCCTTGGGGAAGCATGTATAATGTAAACAGAATTGGTCCTAGCACTGAACCCTGTGGAACTCCATAATTAACCTCAGTGTGTGAAGAGGACTCTCCATTTACATGCACAAATTGGAGTCTATTAGATAGATATGATACAAACCACTGCAGTGCAGTACCTGTAATACCTACAGCATGTTCTAATCTCTCTAATAGGATATTATGGTCAACAGTATTGAATGCTGCACTAAGGTGTAGCAGGACATGCACAGAGATGAGTCCACTGTCAGAGGCCATAAGAAGATCATTTGTAACCTTCACTAAAGCTGTTTCTGTGCTGTGATGAGCTCTGAAACCTGACTGAAACTCTTCAAATAAGCCATTCATCTGCAGATGATCAGTTAGCTGTTTGACAACTACTCTTTCAAGGATTCTTGATATGAAAGGAAGGTTGGAGATTGGCCTATAATTAGCTAAGACTGCTGGGTCTAGAGATGGCTTTTTGAGTAAAGGTTTAACTACAGCCAGCTTGAAGGCCTGTGGTACATACAGTGGGGCAAAAAGTATTTAGTCAGCCACCGATTGTGCAAGTTCCCCCACCTAAAATGATGACAGAGGTCAGTAATTTGCACTTCAACTGTGAGAGACAGAATGTGAAAAAAAAAAATCCATGAATCCACATGGTAGGATTTGTAAAGAATTTATTCGTAAATCAGGGTGGAAAATAAGTATTTGGTCAATAACAAAAATACAACTCAATACTTTGTAACATAACCTTTGTTGGCAATAACAGAGGTCAAACGTTTACTATAGGTCTTTACCAGGTTTGCACACACAGTAGCTGGTATTTTGGCCCATTCCTCCATGCAGATCTTCTCGAGAGCAATGTTGTTTTGGGGCTGTCGCCGAGCAACACGGACTTTCAACTCCCGCCACAGATTTTCTATGGGGTTGAGGTCTGGAGATTGGCTAGGCCTCTCCAGGACTTTCAAATGCTTCTTACGGAGCCACTCCTTTGTTGCCCGGGCGGTGTGTTTTGGATCATTGTCATGTTGGAAGACCCAGCCTCGTTTCATCTTCAAAGTTCTCACTGATGGAAGGAGGTTTTGGCTCAAAATCTCACGATACATGGCCCCATTCATTCTGTCCTTAACACGGATCAGTCGTCCTGTCCCCTTGGCAGAAAAACAGCCCCATAGCATGATGTTTCCACCCCCATGCTTCACAGTAGGTATGGTGTTCTTGGGATGCAACTCAGTATTCTTCCTCCTCCAAACACGACGAGTTGAGTTTATACCAAAAAGTTCTACTTTGGTTTCATCTGACCACATGACATTCTCCCAATCCTCTGCTGTATCATCCATGTGCTCTCTGGCAAACTTCAGACGGGCCTGGACATGCACTGGCTTCAGCAGCGGAACACGTCTGGCACTGCGGGATTTGATTCCCTGCCGTTGTAGTGTGTTACTGATGGTGACCTTTGTTACTTTGGTCCCAGCTCTCTGCAGGTCATTCACCAGGTCCCCCCGTGTGGTTCTGGGATCTTTGCTCACTGTTCTCATGATCATTTTGACCCCACGGGATGAGATCTTGCGTGGAGCCCCAGATCGAGGGAGATTATCAGTGGTCTTGTATGTCTTCCATTTTCTGATGATTGCTCCCACAGTTGATTTTTTTCACACCAAGCTGCTTGCCTATTGTAGATTCACTCTTCCCAGTCTGGTGCAGGTCTACAATACTTTTCCTGGTGTCCTTCGAAAGCTCTTTGGTCTTGGCCATGGCGGAGTTTGGAGTCTGACTGTTTGCGGCTGTGGACAGGTGTCTTTTATACAGATGATGAGTTCAAACAGGTGCCATTCATACAGGTAACGAGTGGGGGACAGAAAAGCTTCTTACAGAGGACGTTACAGGTCTGTGAGAGCCAGAGATTTTCCTTGTTTGAGGTGACCAAATACTTATTTTCCACCCTAATTTACGAATAAATTCTTTACAAATCCTACCATGTGAATTCATCGATTTTTTTTTTTCACATTCTGTCTCTCACAGTTGAAGTGTACCTCTGGTGCAAATTACTGACGTCTGTCATCATTTTAAGTGGGGGAACTTGCACAATCGGTGGCTGACTAAATACTTTTTTGCCCCACTGTAACCGATTATTAGAGATAGGTTGATCATATTTAAGATCGAAGAATTAATTAATGGCAGGACTTCTTTGAGCAGTTTTGTAGGAATGGGTTCTAAAAGACACGATGGTTTGGAGGAAGTAATTATTGAAGTTCACTCAGAAAGATCAATTGGAGAAAAAGAGTCTAACTTAACATTAATGGTACTAAGAGTAGCTGTAGATAATATTACATCTGTGGGATGATTATTGGTAATTTTTCTCTAATGATAAAAATTTTATTTGTGAAGAAGTTCATGAAGTCATTACTAGTTAACATTAAAGGGATGGTTGGCTCAAAACAGCTCTGACTTTTTGTCAGCCTGGCTACAGTGCTGAAGAGAAACCTGGGGTTGTTCTTATTTTCTTCAATCAGTGATGAATAGTAAGATGTTCTGGCTTTGCGGAGGGCTTTCTTATAAAGCAGCAAACTATTTCTCCAGGCTAAATGATGATCCTCTAAATTTGTGACACGCCATTTCCTCTCCACATTACGAGTCATCTGCTTTAGGGTACGTGTTTGAGAATTATACCACGGAGTCAGGTACTTCTGATTAGAGACCTTAGTTTTCACCGGAGCTTCAGTATCCAGAGTCGTACATAGTGAGGAGGTGAAATTATTAACAAGATAATCGACCTCTGTTGGGGTAGCGTTCAGGTAGCTGCTCTGCTCTGTGTTGGTACAGGGCGTTGTCAGAGAATGATTATGATGATTCTAAATTGATAAAGAACACAAAAAAAGACAGTTGCAAAAAGAAAGATTCATGCTGCACAATATTCCTGGTAATTTAGGGTAATCCAACAAACAGTTTGTTTCATTCAGCATTTTTACTAAGGTAGAGCTTAATAATTTGCACATACAAAACATATTCCCCCAGCAGAGAATTAAAACATGCTGTAAAAAAAAAAATCAATGAAAACAACGGGTTTCCAGATTATTTTAAATCGAGACTTGGAACATAACCTGCTCCAGCTAGGTACAGTGTTTTTGTATATAGTAAATAGTATATACTATGATTGCTCCATTCCTTGCTTTTTTTCTTTTTTTTCTTTTCTAAGTTGCTTTGTCTTTATCTTGTAAAAAGAGTAACTTGACCTGGAAAGCTCTGTACAAGAATTCCAATGTGCATAGACTGTTGGTCCTGTGCGTAAATGGCAAATAAAAAAATCTTGAATCTTACTGTATGTGTTTGGCTAATTTAAAAGCAAGCTCGACATAGCTCGCCAAGCCATTAATCTTACTTCATAGTACACACCCCTGGGAGCTGAATGTAAACATAGAACACAGCTAATATAAGAACTTTAAAAACAAGCAGTAAAATCTTTACTGGTCTTAACCATCCAAATGTTTTTTTTCTGAACATAGGCTACTACCTTTTTTTTCCTGTTATAAATTTGAGTAAATGTCCCTATTGCCAGTCTTGGCACACAGTGCCGGCAATAAGTCGGACTCGTGATGGGCTCCGCCAGGGCTGCCCTTTGTCTCCGGTTCTGTTCATAATTTTTATGGACAGGATTTCTAGGCGCAGCCAAGTGGCGGAGGGCTTTCGCTTTGGTGGCCTCAGAATCTCATCTCTGATTTTTGCAGATGATTTGGTTCTGTTGGCTTCATCGGGTGAGGGCCTCCAGCTCGCACTGGAGCGGTTCGCAGCCGAGTGTGAAGCAGCGGGAATGAGGATCAGCACCTCCAAATCTGAGGCCATGGTTCTCAGCCGGAAAAGGGTGGAGTGCCCACTCCGGGTCGGGGATGAGTTCCTGCCCCAAGTGGAGGAGTTCAAGTATCTCGGGGTCTTGTTCGCGAGTGATGGGAGAAGGGAGCCGGAGATCGACAGACGGATTGGGGCTGCAGCTGCAGTAATGCGGACGCTGCACCGGTCCGTCGTGGTGAAGAGGGAGCTGAGTGTAAAAGCGAAGCTCTCAATTTACCGGTCGATCTACGTCCCTACCCTCACCTATGGCCACGAGCTGTGGGTAGTGACCGAAAGAACGAGATCGCGGATACAAGCGGCAGAAATGAGCTTCCTCCGAAGGGTGGCTGGCCTCTCCCTTAGAGATAGGGTGAGAAGTTCGGCCATCCGGGAGGGGCTCAGAGTAGAGCAGCTGCTGCTCCACATCGAAAGGAGCCAGCTGAGGGGGTTCGGGCATCTGACAAGGATGCCCCCTGGGCGCCTCCTGGGTGAGGTGTTCCAGGCATGTCCCACCGGGAGGAGGCCCCGGGGCAGACCCAGGACACGCTGGAGAGATTATATCTCTCGGCTGGCCTGGGAACGCCTTGGTATTCCCCCGGATAAGCTGGAGGAGGTGGCTGGGGAGAGGGAGGTCTGGGCCTCTTTGCTTAGGCTGCTGCCCCCGCGACCCGGCCCCGGACAAAGCGGATGAAAATGGATGGATGGATGGAATTTGAGTAAATTATAAATCTTGTCCCACTGAAAGAAATGAGAGTGATCTGTAATTTTCAGCATAGGTTCACTTCCACTGTGAGACACAGAATGTAAAGTGTAAAATGTAAAGAAGTCCAGGATATCGCATTGTAATTTATTTGTATATTGGTGCAGAAAATAAGTATTTGGTCAATAACAAAAGTTCACCTCAATGCTTTGTAATGTAACCTTGGTTGGCAATGACAGAGGTCAGATGTTTCCTGTAGGTCTTTGCCAGGTTTGAACACATTGTAGCTGGTATTTTGGCCCATTCTTCCATGCAGATCTGCTCAAGAGCTGATGTTTTGGGGCTGTCGGACTTTCAACTCCCTCCACAGATTCTCTGTTGGATTGAGGTCTGGCTAGGCCACTCTAGAACCTTGAAATGCTCTTTACGTAGCCACTCTTTCGTTGGCCAGGTGGTGTGTTTGGGATCATTGTCATGCTGGAAGATCCAGCAACATTTCATCTTCAATGCTCTCACTGATGGAAGGAGGTTTTTGCCCAAAATCTCACGATACATGGCCCCACTCATCCTTTCCTTAATATGGATCAGTTGTCCTGTCCCCTTTGCAGAAAAGCAGCCCCAAAACATGTTTCCACTTCCATGCTTCACAGTGAGTATGATGTTCTTGGGCTGCAACTCAGCATTCTTCCCCCTCCAAACATGGTGAGTGACGTTTATACCAAAGACTTTGACTATTTTGGTCTCATCTGACAATCCTCCTCTGAATCATCCAGTTGGTCTCTGGCAAACTTTAGATGGGCCAGGACATGTACTGGCTTAAGCAGGGGGACGTTTCGAGTGCTGCAGGATTTAAATCCATGACCATGTAGTGTGTTACTAATAGTAAAATTGTTACTGTGGTCTCAGCTCTCTTTAGGTCACTGGCCAGTTCCGCCCGTGTAGTTCTGGGCTGTTTCCTCACCGTTCTCAAGATCATTTGTACCCCACGAGGTGACATCTTGCATGGAGCCCCAGGTCAAGGGAGATTTTCTGTGGTTTTGTATTTATTCCATTTTCTCATAATTGCTTGCCTATAGGAGATTGTACACAAGACTGAGATGATCCAATCTTGCCCATGGTGTCCTTAGACTGCTCTCTGGTCTTGGCCATGGCGGAGTTTGGAGTCTGACTGTCTGAAGGTGTGGACAGGTGTATTTTATACAGATGATGAGTTCATACAGATGTCATTAATACAGGTAACGAGTGGAAGATAGAGCTTCTTAAAGAAGTAGTAACAGTTCTGTGAGGGCCAGAATTCTTGCTTGTTTGTAGGCGCTAAATACTTATTTTCTGCACCATTCTACAAATAAATTCTTTAAAATCTTGGATTTCTTTTTTTACATTCTGTCTCTCACAGTTGAAGTGAACCTAGACTAAAAATTACAGACCTCTCATCTTTTTCAGTGGGACAACTTGCACAATCAGTGGCTACCAAATACTTTTTTGCCCCACTGGGTGATTCCAAAGCAAACCATGATGAAGCTGACTGTCATAGACTTAACGCTGCACAGTTGAATATTTAAGGGTGTCCTCCTGTAGGTCAACGCACCCCTGGCAGTGATGGAGGAATGTGTTTATTTCTATAACCCATTATACTTTTCACACTTAGCCTTCTGATAGCTATCCATTTTTTTTTTTTTTTTTAAACTGCCTCACACAAAGAGAATACTTGTTGAAGAAAAAGGTGACACTACACATCAGAGTTTCATGCACACTTCAGGATGGATTTGGAGGGGAGCAGATCAGCTAACAGTGCGCTTTTACCGCTGCACTGGATTACACTGAGATTTTGACAAGTACAGGGCATTCACAGGTTTAACAGGTGTTGCGTGAATAATTGTTCACACTGAAGAGCCACAATACACCCTCATCTGTGACTGTCCCTATGGTGTTCAACTGATGGAGCAAAACAATTAGCTTTTGGGGGAAGCTGCAGGAAGGAGAGAGTAGCTAATGGTGTTGGACAGAGTAGAAATGAAATGCACCGAGAAGAGAGGGTTTGTTTTACTTTCTCTGGATTAAATTGTGGGAAATTAGATTTTCAAGTGACAGGTTTATCTGTAGACACAGATGTTTTAATGTAGAGGGAAAAAAAGTGGAAATGATATCTGGCCAACTTTGGTTCTCCATGAAGCCCAAGCTTGTTCTACTGATCTGTAATACCCCTTGTCACGTGGCCGGTACTGAACAGGACTCAGGTGCAGAAACCCAGAGCGGAGACAGCAGATGATGCAACAATTTATTAGGTTTAAGTGCAAGAGAAAAACGTGGCAAAGACAAAAAACAGCGAGACGTGGAGTCTTGGTGCGGCGTGGCCTGGGGAACGTGGCTATGGCGAGGGAATGAGGCCTGAGATGCGGAACGGAGCTGAGTGGGGAACAGTCACACTGAAGGAAGAGGATATAGGAGTTAGGTAGGTAGTGAAGGCAGCTCTGCAGTGGCCAGTTGTAAGAGCAGCAATTCTTACTTGCAGTTAGGGACCTGGAGTGTTGAGAGGGGGGTGATGAAGATCCAGGGGAGGCTGAGTGGCGTGGAAAAGCTGGCCTGAGATCCGGGGCTTCAGATGGAGTGTGATGGCAGGAGGGCAGGCAGGTGAGGCACAGAGATTTCCAGAATGATTACTAGGTATCCTGAGTCCAGAGGTGGAGTGTGAGCCAAGGTGGATACAGCAACTGTAGCACAAGAGAGTCGTGTTAACAGGATGAATCACAGCAAGAACTTAACGTATACGGCCTGTTACCAACATGTGTTGATGACGAACTGGCAGTGAATGAACATCAACGTGTGGTTTAAATCCCTCTGGCTTGATTGCCTGCAATAGGCTCCAGGTGTGCGGGAGCTGGAGTTGGCCCTGCCCAGGGGCGGATCCCAGGTCAGTTCAGGAGCCTTATGGAAATTCCAGCCACCCACCGCAGACCATGACACCCCTGACATGTACGTCACACGTTTGCTGGAGGATGCATTGGTAAAATCTTTTGAGGAAAGGGCCATAACACCACCGGAAGATTAATGGAAGGGGGATGAGGCAAAGTCTAATGAAGGATATAGGATATATAATGAAATACACAATGAAGGACTGACAAAGAAGATGAGGCCAGTCAAACACAAAAGCCCAATTCAGCTGCTGGTCAGGTGACTGGGGCAAAATTAATCTAAGACATGAAAAGAAAGGAAAATGGCAGATGCAAAGCAGTGAGCAGGTAGCAATGCAGATCAAAAGGAAACAAGGTTAATAAAATGAAAGTTCTTTGTTGAAAAGATTGAGTGTCCTATAGTGAGGGGGTGGGGGAGAGGGCTATCAAGCTCTACTAGAAGACAAGTGTGACAGCACTGGAGACAAAATGCAGAAATAGATCATTATTTCCCTCTTGAGACAAAATAGACAAATTCAGCCACAGTAAGTAAAGCGTTTTGTTATACGGCTGACACTTGACATTCACATTAACTTCCAATAGATAAGTTGTCTTAATCAGAAGCACGCTCTTTTGGCTGTTCCGCTCTTGACAAGCGGTTCCCACAGCAAATACTTGGATAGTTTTTTTGTTTGTCATCATATTTGACTCTGTGTAATGGCTTACGAAGGTGTGAAATGGTGAATTGTAGTATTAACAAAGACGTAAACTTGCAAACTCCGAACAATGAACAAGTTGTCACATTTGCATTAGATCATGCAAATTTGACTTACCTGCTTGAGGGCCGGTGTCCCTGCAGGTTTTAAACGTGTTCTTGAACCAACACAGCTGATTTAAATGGCTAAATTAGCTCCTCAACATGTCCTGAAGTTCTCCAGAGGCCTGGTAACAAACTAATCATGTGATTCAGGTGTGTTGACCCAAGGTGAGATCTAAAACCTGCAGGACACCGTAATCTGTGCATGTTAGCTACTCAAATAACATGGAGGAAGCTGAATGAAAAAGCTACTGGAATTAGTCATTTGCTAGATGTCAAGCAGCTTTTTTTCTGTATGATTAGGAACGCAGTGTAGGCATGGTGTTTCTTTAAAACATTTTTATGACTTGGAAGGCTTCTAACTTTGAGGAAAAATATCTTGAACAAATTGTTAATTAGAGTGATTTTTTATTTTTTGATTCATTGAGCACCAAAGAGCCTGGCAAGCTTGAATTGCTGAACCAGCAAGTGTTCATAAAGTACTCACGATTTAAACAGTAGTTCCACAATGGATTTTTGAATGGACAGCTCTATGGACAGCAGTCTTACCTAGGATGCCAATAATAAATTTTAAGACAGGGGAAACAAAAAGGCTCCATGCCAGAGAGTGAAGTAGACTGAGGGTATGGCTGAGTAGTCCAAAAAATAAAAAAAAATTATGCCCTACTTTCCTCCACTTCACAACATTTACATTGTTCGAACTATGAAGGAAGATTTAGCAAAAGGGCAGAGAATCCAGCCACATTTACTCCTTAACAATGTCATGGCAGAGGCCACTACAGTATTTAGAAGATGTACTGCAAGATGTGCGTTTTATTGTGCACAAAGGTTTGGGAAGAGAATATTCGACTACAAATTGCCCCACAATTAGTCAAAAAAAATGGCATGTCGTATTTTGCACCTAATATGATTGTATTGCATTGAGTGGAAGAGATGTTAGCAGAACGAGTTTTGCATAGATGGATGGCTTAAAGCTGTGACTGCAGTGCCAAACCTGACAAAAAAAGTCAACAGTAATTTCGGATAATCCTAAAAGCTGGCAATAACTTACCACAGTGGACATTACTAATACAAATTAAAATGCAGAGAACCTGAAACACAACAATTAAAAAGTTAGTTAATATCACCTGTTACGTTCCCCTGAGGGGTCTAGGCGGTGAGGGGGAAGTAACAAAAAGTGTCCAGGTCAGAAAAAGGAGTCAAGGAGGCATAAAGCTTAAATTACAGAGTTTCTATTAATACTAACTAAAAGAGACGGACAAGCCACTATTACCGTTTAAAGAAACAAACAAAACTCAAGCATTAGTCAATAAAGTACAAAGTAAGCCAAAAAGAGTGCAGCTCTCTAGCTGAAAACCACACTAATGGCACTCTTGTACAGAGCTCACCTGTCCCTGGGCTTAAATACTTTTAATTACTGACTAGAGTCAGCTGCACAAAAGACAAAAGGTGGCAGCTAAGGCAGGAGAGATGGTCGAACACGCCCACACAGACAACTTCAGGAGGCGGCCCTGCTAGGGCCGTAACACACCCATAATTATGACTTATAGAGCTTGCATAAATATATTGTAAAAAGACTGGTTCTTGAATTAGCACTTTTCTACTCTGAGCACTTTATACAACTTGTTACACTCCAGTGGATGTATCAGGGAGCAACATGGGGTTAGTATCTTGTCCAAGGATATTTGGCATGCAGACTGGAGCAGACGGGGATTGAACCACCAACCTTCCGATTAGGCGGTGCCCTCCTCTCTTACGCTACAACCACCCTTCAAACTGTTCATGGTCTTTTTATGAACTGATTCAGATGCAGATTACATTACAGGTTACTGTTTTATTACATATTATATTTTGAACATCGTGAAAACATCTTAAAATTTGCCTCAATTTGGAAGCTATTGGCATTCACTATGACCTTTCTCAACTGCTGAGCTCATCATCCAAATGATTACAGGTTGTGTACATTTCACTTAGAGTTTAGCACAGGCTCCAGTAAATTGGACAAATGAGGATTTTTTTCATGTTTAATGTGCCTTGGCACAACATCACACTGAAAAACTGCATAGGATGATACCATTGATTGTAATCTTAATGAAGCAAACAGTCAGCATGGTTTTCAGGCATCAGGAACCTAAGGCTAATAGAGGTTGTGTTCAGTATATAGCTGGGCTGCTCAGAATCGATCTGTCTGTTCATTAACCCCTGCTGGCTCCTCATCCATCATCCTGACTCCACTGTGTCTGTTGTTCCACTACACAGTGCCTGCTTTGGAGGATTTCAGGGGTGATCCTCGCCCTGCCTCCTTTTTCATTCCATGTCCTTTCTTTTTGGTTTTATTGGCACTTCTCTATTTAAAAAAATTTAGGTAGTCGGTAGTGTGAGGTTTTAAAAGTGTGCAATTTTAACAGTAGACTTTCTTCTTTCATTGTTTTTCTTTGTTACTCATTTGCTGTGTCAGTGATGATGTTACAGGAGCCTGGTGGCAATTTCACACAACCCACAGTACACGTCCCATGACATTATGAAAGTCTTATATGTAGTCTTGATTAGCGATGATCAGGTTTCCACAGTTTTTTGACTGTTTCCTTAAACGATCCTCTGGAGAGACTGCTTTAAACATCAAAGGAATCATCATCTCTTTGTGGGTATGTTTAGTTTGTGAATATTTCTCTGGGCAAAGTGATCACAGTTGACAAGGTAAAGTCTCTGAGGGCTTGTTGACTTGTACTGATTTTTCTTTCATGAAAAAGGAAAAAAAATCACTGCTGTGCATACTGTAATGTGTAACAGGTATTTAATTTCTTAATGGGTTTATTTTTAAAACTCAGCTCACTTATTCTTCAGATCACAGGGTTGCACAGCAAGTATGTTTTTGGAGGGGACTACCAAATGGAACCTTACTGCTGACAAGTTGTAACTGGTACTCATAATTTTCATGTTATATTTCCACTGAATTAAAAAAAGAATTAACAGGTACATACAGTGGGGCAAAAAAGTATTTAGTCAGCCACCGATTGTGCAAGTTCCCCCACCTAAAATGATAACAGAGGTCAGTAATTTGCACCAGAGGTACACTTCAACTGTGAGAGACAGAATGTGAAAAAAAAATCCATGAATCCACATGGTAGGATTTGTAAAGAATTTATTCGTAAATCAGGGTGGAAAATAAGTATTTGGTCAATAACAAAAATACAACTCAATACTTTGTAACATAACCTTTGTTGGCAATAACAGAGGTCAAACGTTTACTATAGGTCTTTACCATGTTTGCACACACAGTAGCTGGTATTTTGGCCCATTCCTCCATGCAGATCTTCTCGAGAGCAGTGATGTTTTGGGGCTGTCGCCGAGCAACACGGACTTTCAACTCCCGCCACAGATTTTCTATGGGGTTGAGGTCTGGAGACTGGCTAGGCCACTCCAGGACTTTCAAATGCTTCTTACAGAGCCACTCCTTTGTTGCCCGGGCGGTGTGTTTTGGATCATTGTCATGTTGGAAGACCCAGCCTCGTTTCATCTTCAAAGTTCTCACTGATGGAAGGAGGTTTTGGCTCAAAATCTCACGATACATGGCCCCATTCATTCTGTCCTTAACACGGATCAGTCGTCTTGTCCCCTTGGCAGAAAAACAGCCCCATAGCATGATGTTTCCACCCCCATGCTTCACAGTAGGTATGGTGTTCTTGGGATGCAACTCAGTATTCTTCTTCCTCCAAACACGACGAGTTGAGTTTATACCAAAAAGTTCTACGTTGGTGTCATCTGACCACATGACATTCTCCCAATCCTCTGCTGTATCATCCATGTGCTCTCTGGCAAACTTCAGACGGGCCTGGACATGCACTGGCTTCAGCAGCGGTACACGTCTGGCACTGCGGGATTTGATTCCCTGCCGTTGTAGTGTGTTACTGATGGTGACCTTTGTTACTTTGGTCCCAGCTCTCTGCAGGTTATTCACCAGGTCCCCCCGTGTGGTTCTGGGATCTTTGCTCACCGTTCTCATGATCATTTTGACCCCACGGGATGAGATCTTGCGTGGAGCCCCAGATCGAGGGAGATTATCAGTGGTCTTGTATGTCTTCCATTTTCTGATGATTGCTCCCACAGTTGATTTTTTCACACCAAGCTGCTTGCCTATTGTAGATTCACTCTTCCCAGTCTGGTGCAGGTCTACAATACTTTTCCTGGTGTCCTTCGAAAGCTCTTTGGCCTTGGCCATGGCGGAGTTTGGAGTCTGACTGTTTGAGGCTGTGGACAGGTGTCTTTTATACAGATGATGAGTTCAAACAGGTGCCATTCATACAGGTGGGGGACAGAAAAGCTTCTTACAGAAGACGTTACAGGTCTGTGAGAGCCAGAGATTTTCCTTGTTTGAGGTGACCAAATACTTATTTTCCACCCTGATTTACGAATAAATTCTTTACAAATCCTACCATGTGAATTCATGGATTTTTTTTTCACATTCTGTCTCTCACAGTTGAAGTGTACCTCTGGTGCAAATTACTGACCTCTGTCATCATTTTAAGTGGGGGAACTTGCACAATCGGTGGCTGACTAAATACTTTTTTGCCCCACTGTATTGGACAGCTGAGGCCAACACTACCCATACTGCTGAGCTTACCTCATACCTGTATTGGTACTCTTACGTTAAAGAAAGAAAAATCCACAATGGTCACTGAAATAACTGCTAAAAGTTAGCTAATGAAAATCAGACATTGCTTTTGAATTGTGGTTCAATAGAATTAAAATTATAGTACCCTTAACTTAATATTTCTTTTGCTGTCTGTCAGTGTGACTTCTGCACATGTCGTCAGATTTCCTGGCCTACTCCTTATGAGTAAACTGCTCTAGCTGTTTCAGGTTTAAAAGGTGCTTTCTCCAGACTACATGTTTCATGTTATAGTCAGATTTAGATCAGAGCTCATAGAAAAGAATTTAACCAACAATTTTGCCCATGTGCGTGTAAGGGGTTGTAAAATGATATTAAAAAAATAAAATGGAAAAGCCTGAAAGTAATCTCACAGGGAGAGCTTGCATAAACGCGGACCTAGCTCATATATAATATGAGGGCGAAAGGAGTGAAGTTTGGACATCAGTTTGGAAAGTCTGAAGTGGTGGTATGATGTACGTAGCCTACAAACATTAGTTGTATTGATAATGAGTTTTTAAGTTTTTTGCTTCTGTTTTGCTTTTTTGTTTTAGGTTTTAGTAGGTTTTTTTTAGTCTTTATAGTATTACGGTAGTAGCAGCATTGATTTTGAGGAAAACGACAACCAGAAATTATGCTAGCGTGAGTGTGCTGGCCTCACACTCAGAGGTTTTCTTGTTTCATGGAGCACAGAAAAGGAAATTGAGGTACTAAGGTGTTGTTGGCCAATGTGCAACCTAAACCTTATCACAATGACTTTTGTAACCCTATACAGATTCATCAATACAGAACAATACAACAATACAGAACGCATAGAAAAAGCATAATAGGTCAATTTTAGACACAAGTTTTTTAATGTTGTGTACTGACATGTAATTTTCAAAAGGATTTGCAGCCCTGTATTGAATGGCATGGTACAATTTGTTTAGTAAACCTGCCTCTCAGGTATATGCTTCTTTGGTGGCCTCTGCTTTATGGGTGTGACACAATAAAAAACCTTTGCAGTAGTGGCTCAATAACAGCCTGTAAGGCCAAGAAAGCAAGTGTTGCTGGAATCAGTGTTGCCATGGTAATATGAACCCTGCGAGTGGCAAAAAGATATTATTATTACAATTTCAATGAGCCTGCAATTACGTCAGATTCCTTGAACTATTCAAATAGTGTGGCCACACATGTGGTTTAATGTAAACAAATGGATACAATATATGTTTCATAACTATCACACGTGCAGTTCGTTTGCTTTTGGCACCTTGTAGAAAGTCCTGACAAGTGAACTGTGCATAAATAACAACACGCTGGTAGAAATGGTTAAAAAGGAAAAACTCAATTTCATTTGATCTCTTCAAAGTAAGGTGTGGTCGAGTGCAAATATGAGCCCACAGGGCATCAACAAAACTGACTTTTCCAGCTGTCTTGCCATGCCAAGGTGTTCAGTTCAGATACCGGCCCACTGGCTCAAGTGGTAGAAACTGTAACACACTGAGAGTTCAAAGTACCTAAAGTGTTATTCTGCAGGTGGGGAAAGCCCTATGTTTTGGTGCATCAGGGCAGTCGCACAAAATAGCTAACTTAATGAGCTTAATAAGTCACTTAATAGGTTCTATTAAGACATTTTTAATTTATTTTCTCTGTGGACAGGGTGTGGTCACCTGACCTGTGCTGGTTCTGAGGTTTATTTCTCTTTGCAGATTTAGCAACTATTTTCTAAAATGCACAGTGTTACATGATGTAGCAAGCCTGCTACTAAACTACTGCTACTGCTATTAAAGTACATCATAACTTTAAATTCAAAGTGATGGCTCCTACCAAAGTCTTCTAGAAGCACGTCCTGTTAGTTAGCAGCCATATTGATATCCTTCCGGTAACTTTTTTTGGACAGTTACTAAACTAAACTTTCATAACAATTGTTAATCGAACATAAATGACTGCATGACTGAACTTTGGATGCATGATAACTTTATTGAAAGTTCAGCAGTGAGAAGAAGAAAAAACAGGATGTGCACTGTATGGGTTGTCAGCAAAATTGATACTCAGATATTAATTAATAGTAAAAATCAACAATACTAAATTAAGATAATCATTTGCTATGGTATTGATAGCAACAGTGCCCTGTTTGCCTCCTCTTGCTGATAACTTTACACAGCAATGCGATGAAGAAAGCAAGGCCCACTGATCTTCCTCTCTCTAACAGCTAAAGTACTTAGCATTCATAACAGTTTAGGCGAAATTTCAGAGGTCAGTAAAGCTACTGAAACAGTTATCATAAATGTTGACCTATCCAGCATGCACTACAAGCAATTACCCGAAAGCCATATTAGCCATCTGGTATCAATAACTTAGCAACTAGGAGATGAAAAGTATAGTTGGGTAAACTGTGAATAATTATTGCAGAGCTGAAAGAGTCATGGATGGAACGTCTTTGTACAACTATTTAATAAAATGTGGTTCTTATTTTGTTGTAGCCATCAACAAGGTCAGTTTTAAAATGCAGGCAGTAATGGTTTCAATTTTACAGTGTTCTTTTAGAACTTCTTTATTTTAGTATAACTTATACCAACTTAACCCAAAGTTTATTCTTTACTTTTCCATTAATCGTATAGTTGTGTGAGGTATTGTGTTGTTTGTTGTACCCTTTTGTTTTTTGTTAGGTTCTGAAATCTGTTGTACCCTGCACAATCTGTAATGAAACTATCTAAATAATTTGTAAAACAAATTAAAACCTCCAGACTTGACATTAATCTTTTTTTTTTTTAAAGCTAAGTCATATTTAGGGAAATTTAGTTGAAAACGAGTTAAATTAACAAGTAAACAGTTAATTCTTTTGAGATATGATTTCTTCACCATTACTTCTTTTGCAGGATAGGGTTAAAATTTTCCATGTAGCATTGGATTCAGTATTGAGTATTTCCCTGGGTATTATTATTGAGTTTTAAATTCCAGCAAAGTCTGCTTGCGTATCGATCCCGCTTATCAGTTCCACTTGCACTTCCACTGCTGTACTACTTCTAAGAAAAGTGTTCCGTATAATATGTGTAATCACTATTTGTTTTGAGTGACGACCCCAGCACTGATGCCTACAAAGAGAGGAAATACCCCCGACATGCACAAAGATTTGACCACAGCATGCAAATAATTAGCATGAATGTCATATCTTTGACATGCTACTTAGCAACAGTGGTGTCTTCAAAGTGGAGCCAATGAGAATCGATAAGAGAATTGATAATGAATCAAATCAATGCATTATATCGATAATGGAATCGATAAATTCTTATTAGTTCGTATCACTAGTGATAATTCTAGTCGACTAACAGAACTACAGTGGGGCAAAAAAGTATTTAGTCAGCCACCGATTGTGCAAGTTCTCCCACTTAAAATGATGACAGAGGTCAGTAATTTGCACCAGAGGTACACTTCAACTGTGAGAGACAGAATGTGAAAAAAAATCCATGAATCCACATGGTAGGATTTGTAAAGAATTTATTCGTAAATCAGGGTGGAAAATAAGTATTTGGTCAATAACAAAAATACAACTCAATACTTTGTAACATAACCTTTGTTGGCAATAACAGAGGTCAAACGTTTACTATAGGTCTTTACCAGGTTTGCACACACAGTAGCTGGTATTTTGGCCCATTCCTCCATGCAGATCTTCTTGAGAGCAGTGATGTTTTGGGGCTGTCGCTGAGCAACACGGACTTTCAACTCCCGCCACAGATTTTCTATGGGGTTAAGGTCTGGAGACTGGCTAGGCCACTCCAGGACTTTCAAATGCTTCTTACGGAGCCACTCCTTTGTTGCCCGGGCGGTGTGTTTTGGATCATTGTCATGTTGGAAGACCCAGCCTCGTTTCATCTTCAAAGTTCTCACTGATGGAAGGAGGTTTTGGCTCAAAATCTCACGATACATGGCCCCATTCATTCTGTCCTTAACACAGATCAGTCCTCCTGTCCCCTTGGCAGAAAAACAGCCCCATAGCATGATGTTTCCACCCCCATGCTTCACAGTAGGTATGGTGTTCTTGGGATGCAACTCAGTATTCTTCTTCCTCCAAACACGACGAGTTGAGTTTATACCAAAAAGTTCTACTTTGGTTTCATCTGACCACATGACATTCTCCCAATCCTCTGCTGGATCATCCATGTGCTCTCTGGCAAACTTCAGACGGGCCTGGACATGCACTGGCTTCAGCAGCGGAACACATCTGGCACTGCGGGATTTGATTCCCTGCCGTTGTAGTGTGTTACTGATGGTGACCTTTGTTACTTTGGTCCCAGCTCTCTGCAGGTCATTCACCAGGTCCCCCCGTGTGGTTCTGGGATCTTTGCTCACCGTTCTCATGATCATTTTGACCCCACGGGATGAGATCTTGCGTGGAGCCCCAGATTGAGGGAGATTATCAGTGGTCTTGTATGTCTTCCATTTTCTGATGATTGCTCCCACAGTTGATTTTTTCACACCAAGCTGCTTGCCTATTGTAGATTCACTCTTCCCAGTCTGGTGCAGGTCTACAATACTTTTCCTGGTGTCCTTCGAAAGCTGTTTGGTCTTGGCCATGGCGGCGTTTGGAGTCTGACTGTTTGAGGCTGTGGACAGGTGTCTTTTATACAGATGATGAGTTCAAACAGGTGCCATTCATACAGGTAACGAGTGGTGGACAGAAAAGCTTCTTACAGAGGACGTTACAGGTCTGTGAGAGCCAGAGATTTTCCTTGTTCGAGGTGACCAAATACTTATTTTCCACCCTGATTTACGAATAAATTCTTTACAAATCCTACCATGTGAATTCATGGATTTTTTTTTCACATTCTGTCTCTCACAGTTGAAGTGTACCTCTGGTGCAAATTACTGACCTCTGTAACCCAGTAGTAGCATTCCAAGTTTTGGTCCTCACAAAAATATCTAAACGTGGCACGCACACACTGATATGTGTGCTGTTGGTGTTCTCACAACTCACAGCTCTCCCATGATATACACGCACTGGAGACACAGAGTATCTCATGGATACACTGAGAAATACACTAATCTTTTCCAGCACTGTCACTTTAGCTCTCTCATTGCCTCATGAGGCCCAGCTAGTCAAGCAGTGGCATCTGTCTTTGTAGTGCAATTGCTTCCACTGCAACACAAAACACCAATTGAACTGTTGCATCGTTTTTTACTGCTATTCATCAATAGCATTGTTATCACTAAGAACTAAACTAAGACCTACAGTGCAGTGGTGGGTGAATGGCTTGATGTCACTTGTGGGTAGATCTGATTAATTATGGCAGATTGTGTGAATGATGATGAAGTTGAAGTGTCGTTTTCAAATGGCAGATGATGTAATACTCCAAACCCATACAAAATGTTTTATATTTCATTACAGTGTGTAAAATCTCACCACTTGATGTCAGTAGATTTCAGATTGCAGTCACCTGAGCTCTGTTTTCTTACCCTCCCAATTCAATTGCATAATCATTGCTACACAGCAAATCCAGCATGTCCAAATTAACACTGTTGGATTTGATTTCAACACTATTAAAGTGTCTATACGGGTCCACACCAGAGAGTGTTAATTTAACTCTTTTTGGAGAGTTGGTACGTTAACTCTGATTTAGTGTTAAACACCAAATCTGTCTGGAGTTGATAATTTAACACTTGGTGTTAAGAGTTTATATATTAACTCTCAAAGAGTATTTTAGTTTAACTACGTAAGAGTTATCTTCTAATTCATTCTAAAAAGCGGGAATTTTACTGTTCTGAACTTCTAGAAAGTTCTCTCATTCTCTTATATTTAATATAACCACACTACGGACGGACAAGCGCCTGTTTTTATGCGTGGTTGTTAGCAACAACGACGTTAAAACCATCGTGTGTCCGGTTGTTTATTCTCCACATAAACCTTTCACAATAAAGCTCAAGATCCTGTTGAGACTTTTCAAAATAAACTGAATCACACGAAAGAGTCTGCAGAGTATTTACGGATGAGAAGCAATAAAGAGCTGTCAGGTGCTAAAAAATAAACCTTAGACTCAAACGTTAGAACAGGCTTTTCCCCGCAGCACGCTGTGTTATAAATACTCACAAAGGAAATGGCAGCCATTACAACTTATGTCTAAAAATGCATCCTTTAATGCATCCGTTAAAACATTCAACTCCAGGTACACAACACCCAGCTGGAAACACTTCACGCAAGTCGAGCTGCCCGAGATTCACAGAATTTACAGAAAACGTTAAAACTTTGTGATTTATATCGTTATCGGGATGATAGATGTCTTATATCGGGATATGAGATTTTGGTCATATCGCACAGCCCTATACTGAACTGCCTATCTGATTTAAATTCACATTAACTGGTGCCAGAAGGCCTTTTTGGATTGTTGCAGCACACTTTAACCATTGCTTGTTTGTTACCTGTTAGCAACCACCGTTTCATATTTCTGTTATTACTGATTTTTGTTGTTTCTAAAATGAACGGCTACATGGTAGAATTAAAGCATGTTTTTGGTCGGGCATAACTGAAATTGCAAATTTAATTTGGCAAACAAATTAGGCTAAATAAACATTTTTTTTGCTCTCTTTCCCAGGAAAGACACACACAGCATGGTGTCAGTCTCTTAGTCGCAATGAAAGACACTGGAGAGTTTGGCATGGCAAAAGAAGAGCGGAGGGTGCCAGTTTGGCTGTTTTTGCCAGCCAACCCTAACTTCAAAGCACTCTGTTACAGTGAACATCCACATCAAAATAAAACTGGATTTGCAAAAACACAGCATGCAGTCACTGCAAAGGAATCACCCTTCGAGCATGTGACAAATTTGAGATTTGGTTGTGTAGTCTGCAGCTCAGGGGCAGATGTTTGTGTCTGATCATGACTGAGCAGTATGAGATAAAGGGGGTGGAATTCTGTTTTCTGGTGTGTTTTCCCTTAAAGTTTCAGAACAGTCGATAGTAAAAATAAGCTCAGTCTTGAAATGTGGAATTTGATGCTCTGACTCTTTTGTCCAATGTTGTGGCTTGTATCAATAATAATAATAATGGATTGCATTTATATAGCGCTTTTTGGGACCCCTCAAAGCGCTTTACAATACCACTATTCATTCACTCTCACACACTGGTGAAGGCAAGCTACAGTAGTAGCCACAGCTGCCCTGGGGCAGACTGACAGAAGCGAGGCTGCCATATTGCGCCATCGGCCCCTCACCAGTAGGTGGCAGGTGAAGTGTCTTGCCGAAGGACACAACGACCAAGACTGTCCGAGCCGGGGCTCGAACCGGCAACCTTCCAATTACAAAGCGAACACCCAACTCTTCAGCCACAATCGCCCCTTTTATCAATGACAGTTTTGCTATATGACTAACAAAATTTGGCTTTACTGCTAAAATAAGTTTGTTAGGAGAAGAAACCAAAGCAGCCGTACTGGTTTGGGTTCTTGCTCTGATCTTTTGCCTCACTCAAAGCCCTTTTTGCCCCTGAGTTGCTTCAGGAGAAGGTACTCAGTAAACAAAGTCCAAGCAATTTAAGCTTTCTTTGAAAGTTGCCACTTCACAAGGGTTCTTCTGCTGTCTTGCTCCAAACCCATGCCTCAGGCTTCTTTGCCTCAGGGCAAGTTGTTCTATCCAGGTTTGCTTCAGCAAATGACAGTGCTATCCTTTCTTCAGATGTTGAAGTTTTCATAAATTGCTTCTTCTCAAATGCCCAAACTGTTTACCTTGAATGACCCAGCCAGGAGCTATTTTCTCCTCTTAAACCGGCACACAAAACCTTCTAACGTGGTAAACGTAGGATTCGCTGAAGGAGTACAAGAGGTGAAACTCCAGATTTACAGCTCAGTCTAAGTTATATTTGACTGTACCTGCAGGTTAAAACTGAAAGATTTATATCATAGATACAAGCTACCAAAGTAAGTTCTCTTTGTAGTGTGGTTGAGGTCGCCTTGAAACGTTTGGTTTCATATAGTTTCTTTTTTAAACTAAATACATAAAACCAAGTGATTATTCAACATAGTGATCAACATCTCTGAAATTTGTTGTGAAATGATTTGCTGCACCAGAACCTCATTTGCTCTCCATTGAAATGGTTTTTTTTTTGTTTGTTTTTTTAAATCTGGCCTGTGCCGGTGTTTGAAAACCATTGAACCATCGATTCCAGGCAATTTGGACATATGATAGGACACTGGTTGGACACATCTCCAGAGGATTCAAAAAGAAGGAGAGTGCAAGGCACATCTGATAATGGAGGCAATGATAAGCACTTTATTAATATGAATGTGAATGGGTGGCTATGGCTTGTTGTGTACAAGTGTTTTGAGCACTCGGTAAGAATAGAAAAGCACTATATAACAGTCTGTTTGCTATATTGCTTTCAATTCAACCCCTTCCTGAATAAGAGGCGTTAAATTATATTTTGCATACAACCCTCTGATTTCTGGTGCATCTACCGGGTTTTTATTCTGTGAATTATCATCTAAGGATGACATGCACTCAGAACATCGAGTGTTTCTTCTCATATCGTGCTCATAAAAATGCATAGGTGATAATTTTCTGCTGCATGATGTGTAGTCTCTGTGGAAGAGTACATACTGTGCTTGGATTGATGTGTGTGTGTGTGTCCTCCATGAGGAACAGCCTGGGGGAAGCTAACGTGCTGTAACAGACCAAGGCAATGAGCCACAAACACTGTTAGGATCCACTGGGAAATAACATGTAAAGCACTGCCTTTCAGTGTGTGGGAGAGCCCAGGGAAATAACTAAGATTGGTGTGAACCTCTGTCATCACTGTTAATTCCCCGTACACACATTCACATGTGCAAACACATATGAAACTGCTTCATTGGTCTCTTGCTCATATAACATATAATGCATTGATAGTATTTTTATACTACACACACAGAAATCCAATTTTACTGACTCTGCACACACACACACACACACACACACACACACACACACACACACACTTGTTTTCATATCTTAGTGACCATATCTACAGGGTGGGCCATTTATATGGATACACCGTAATAAAATGGGAATGGTTGGTGATATTAAAGTCCTGTTTGTGGCAGATTAGTATATGTGACGGGGCACATTCCACTAGATGGGTGGTGACCATGGTGGCCATTTAGAAGTCGGCCATCTTGGATACAACTTTTGTTTTTTCAATAGGAAGAGGGCCATCTGACACATCAAACTTATTGCTAATGTCACAAGAAAAACAATGGTGCGCTTGGTTTCAACGTAACTTTATTCTTTCATGAGTTATTTACAAGTTTCTGACCACAGAAATGCCAGCACAGGCATCCAGTATCTGTAGTTTCAGGTGCTGCACATCTCGTATCTTCACACCATAGACAATTGCCTTCAGATGACTCCAAAGATAAAAGTGTAAGGGGGTCAGATTGGGAGACCTTGGGGGCCATTCAACTGGCCCACGACGACAAATCCAACTGTTCATCTAGGAATGCTCGGACTGGGCACCCATAATATGGTGGTGCACCATCTTGCTGGAAAAACTCAGGGAACGTGCCAGCTTCAGTGCATAAAGAGGGAAACACATCATCATGTAGCAATTTCAAATATCCAGTGGCCTTGAGGTTGAGCCTTGAGAATGGACCCACTATCGTACCCCATATACCACACCAAACAGCACTTTTGTTGTTCTAACAGTCTTGGAGGGATCCATCCAATGTGGGTTAGTGTCAGACCAATAGCGGTGGTTTTGTTTGTTAACTTTGCCATTCACATAAAAGTTTGTCTCATCACTGAACAAAATCTTCTGCGTGAACTGAGGGTCCTGTTCCAATTTTTGTTTTGCCCATTCTGCAAATTCTGTGCGCCGATCTGGGTCATCCTCGTTGAGATTCTGCAGTAGCTGGAGTTTGTAAGGGTGCAATTTGTGAGTAGCTAATATCCGCCGAAGGGATGTTCGACTAATGCCCCTCTCCAGTGACATGTGGCGAGTGCTATGCTGTGGGCTCTTGCTGAATAAAGCTAGGACAGCCACTGATGTTTCTTCATTAGTGACAGTTTTCTTGCGTCCACATTTTGGCAAATCCAACACTGAACCAGTTTCCCGAAATTTAGCAAGCAGTTTGCTAACTGTAGCAGGGGAGATGGGTGGTCTCGTAGGGTGTCTTGCATTGAAATCTACTGCAATGACCTGGTTACTGCGTTCACCAGATATCAACACAATTTCGATCGGCTCCTCACATGTTAAACTCTTCGACGTGTCAATGGCTGTGAAAAAAGAGAAACTTGTAAATAACTCATGAAAGAATAAGGTTACGTTGAAACCAAGCACAACATTGTTTTTCTTGTGACACTACCAGTAAGTTTGATGTGTCAGATGGCCCTCTTCTTAGTGAAAAAACAAAAGTTGTATCCAAGATGGCCGACTTCTAAATGGCCACCATGGTCACCACCCATCTTGAGGAGTGTGCCCCATCACATATACTAATGTGCCACAAATAGGCCTTTAATATCACCAACCATTCCCATTTTATTACGGTGTATCCATATAAATGGCCCACCCTGTACTTAACATAATGCTTTCCTTAACGGCTAACTCATCAAACTTGAATACCTAACCCTAACTCTTAGCCTAAACCTAACCATAAACTAACTTACACTAAAACCACATTTTCAGTCTCCAAAATTCTTTCAAACTCTTGAGGACGAGCATTTTGTCCCCATAAGGCACTGTTGGTCCCCAGTAGTAGCATTCCAAGTTTTGGTCCTCACAAAAATATCTAAACGTGGCACGCACACACTGATATGTGTGCTGTTGGTGTTCTCACAACTCACAGCTCTCCCATGATATACACGCACTGGAGACACAGAGTATCTCATGGATACACTGAGAAATACACTAATCTTTTCCAGCACTGTCACTTTAGCTCTCTCATTGCCTCATGAGGCCCAGCTAGTCAAGCAGTGGCATCTGTCTTTGTAGTGCAATTGCTTCCACTGCAACACAAAACACCAATTGAACTGTTGCATCGTTTTTTACTGCTATTCATCAATAGCATTGTTATCACTAAGAACTAAACTAAGACCTACAGTGCAGTGGTGGGTGAATGGCTTGATGTCACTTGTGGGTAGATCTGATTAATTATGGCAGATTGTGTGAATGATGATGAAGTTGAAGTGTCGTTTTCAAATGGCAGATGATGTAATACTCCAAACCCATACAAAATGTTTTATATTTCATTACAGTGTGTAAAATCTCACCACTTGATGTCAGTAGATTTCAGATTGCAGTCACCTGAGCTCTGTTTTCTTACCCTCCCAATTCAATTGCATAATCATTGCTACACAGCAAATCCAGCATGTCCAAATTAACACTGTTGGATTTGATTTCAACACTATTAAAGTGTCTATACGGGTCCACACCAGAGAGTGTTAATTTAACTCTTTTTGGAGAGTTGGTACGTTAACTCTGATTTAGTGTTAAACACCAAATCTGTCTGGAGTTGATAATTTAACACTTGGTGTTAAGAGTTTATATATTAACTCTCAAAGAGTATTTTAGTTTAACTACGTAAGAGTTATCTTCTAATTCATTCTAAAAAGCGGGAATTTTACTGTTCTGAACTTCTAGAAATTTCTTTTGGAAATAAACATTTACTAAAAAGATGCAATGGTTTTTGAAAAACATTTATTCTGAACTGTGCACCACAATTTCAAAACATTTTCTGAAAGATGTAACAGTATACATGTTCTCACTTTCATTAGAATTTTGTTTATCAAAAGGTCTGACATGGTAAATGCAAATAACAGCATTCTCATCACTTATTTCTTCAATACAATATGCATGTCCTTCATTCATCCCTTTGTGGAACTTCAACGCACTTCTGCTCTCCCCCATATTCCATCTTCACAAGCATATCCTGTGCGGAGATTGAATAAAAATTAGTTGACACTAATTAATGGCACAAATAATCCAGTAATCAATTGCAGCACAGTAAAAAAAAAAAAAAAAAAAAAAAAAAAAAAAAAGGAATCCTCTTTGAGCCATTACTTGTGTAAAGTATTTTCCCAAAAGACAAGGACACAGGCAACAGGTAATACTGAACTAAATGTAAAACCTCAACCTTTTTGATTTTTACCTAAACCGTGTGCACAAAACTCTGGAGGGATCTATGCTAACGTAGAACCCAGTCAGGACGTCTGCTACTGCTGTTTGCTCGTGTGTTTTTTTTTGTTTTTTGTTTTTTTTTGGGCGATCGGTTTCAGGCTTCAAGTAGCACCATTATACCAACATTTCACATTCTACACATTGTTTTAGGTGTATTTGACCAAAAGTTTGACTGAAAATTCACATGCAAGCTTTTTCTCAAGGCTGTGGTATTTGCCCGCAAACAATACCTTTCAGCTAGCTAAAACAGAATGTTATGCTATCACCGAGCAACATGGCTAATGCCTTTCACACAGCTTTGTCTCAACTCCAAAGAGCCACAGAAGTAAAAGCTCATAATAATAATTGAAACAATCTTTGAAAAAATGACTTACCAAGCATGGCAAACAACTCAAATATGTAGAGCAAAATGTTCTGAAGCGGCTTCACTTCAGCTTCGATTGGAGCCGTGCTGGGGGCGGAATCTGTGAATTTACTCTATTGGTGTCATAGCCCCTCTAGGAGTTCAGAGTTAAGAGGTCAAGAGTTAATGTTTCCATTGTAACACCTCCAGATTTGACAGAGAAACACTCATTTTTAACACTCGATTTTAACTACTATCATTTTACACCTCAGAGTTACATTAAAAGAATGTGACTCTGCTTAGAGTAAAATTAACTATACTTTTGCAAGAAGACTATTAACACCAAAACATTTAACACTTTTGAATTTGCTGTGTACGGTGGCTGCTGTAGGACAAATAACTCTGTTGTGAGTTTAGACTTTCAGTCTGCTGTTTACCTCAACTGTCAATATGTGTCCATGTCTATTAACTCTGGAGGAGGCTGTAAATTTTGGTGAAAGGGTCTGATACGGGTTGATAAGTTAGTGTAGCTCACTTCTATGTTTTTCCTGGTAGCGGCAGTTACCATTTGTTAGGTCCAGTTAGTATCTGTTAGTTGATGTTAGCCTCTGTTAGGTGCTGTTAGCTGACATTAGTACAACTTTCTTTGAAGTGGATCAAAATTGTTGATCTTGGACACTTAGCGAATAATCTCTCCCACAGTGTGAGAATGTAATCAAACTGTTTGTCAGAGGGAAAGACACTGAGCTACTACTCATGGATGGATGGATGGATGGATCAATAATGGCTCTTAGTAAAAGCAACTTGGAGAGAGATGAGGTTTTAAAGTACAGAATATAATCTCCATGTCAAATGCTTTTCTGGCATTGCAGCAAGTTGACTAGTTTGTTCAGCAAATGAAACATCAAACTGCAGACATGTTGTCCTTACATAATTCAGATGGATTTTAAACATAAGTGGACTAATTTGCCTAATCTGTGAGGTTTTAGACCACGTGGAAATGCAGTCATCCAGTGAGCTGAAGACATTTTCAGGTCCTCTGTCTGTGTGCGTGAGAAACAAGGTTCAGGACTGAAAGTTCAAAGTATTTTTGGTGGAAATGTACTTGTATAGTCCTTGGTTGCTGAAGATATGAATCTCTCTACCTCGCTCTATCTGTCTGAAAAGCAATAGTGCTTTATGGTGAAGCAGACTAAAGAGATGTAAATCTTTGAACTCATACACTTTTCTTTACATTTTTTTTCATTGTATTTGGAAAGTACTTATGATTTATATGGTTATGATTATGGATTATGATTATGGTTATGATTAATTTTACTTATTTAGCATAAAGCAAAGACAGTCTAATAACATTGGCACTCTGCAGCTCAGCTCGGTACATAAATCTACACTGCAGGCTGTTTCTGTGAAATAATGATGTTCTTTCAAAGTGAGAAATGTTGCTCTTTACAGTCCCTCTATCTTACTTGTTATACAGTGATCATTTCTTTCCCTCTCTTTGTGTCAGATAACAGCTTTTGATGAGCTTCAGGCAGATTTCAAGGTGCCAATCGATCAGGGCAACCCACTCCATGCGGTAGGTCTGCTTTCCCTGTTCATTTTTATTCATACACCCTTCTTTTACAGATTTCTTTTCATGATTATCTTACTGTCTGTGTGTTGCGTTATGAGAAAAAATGGAAAGTCCCGTATAATGCAAAAACATTGCAAGAAGTGGTTCTCAGTCTTTCCCAGTATATTTTGACTGTTTCTTCTCTGTTTCTCTTTCCATTAATTTCAAATCAAGCAGTTGGCAACATTCTAGTTTTGTATGCCGTCCTCTTCTCACTTCCTGGCTGACAAGCAGACTCCTATTATAAGACTGCAGGCCCAAGTGTTAAGTATGAATGACTCATCTTTTACAAAAAAACAACCTTGAATATGGTTATAAATAAAATCGAAGTGACAAGCCACAAACATAGGTAAATGTGGCCCGCCAATGATGATTTTAACAATGCAAGCCATTTCTAAACTGTCAACTCTAAATCCTCAACCCTAGATGTTTAATACAAGCTCATTGCTAGACACATGTCTATGGCAATATTTGCTGACTCACAATTATAAGAGGGATGCTAATCAAACTATATAGCTTGTGACATCATTACCTAAGCTTTCAACTGATTTCAAATGATTCTTCACCTTCCACTAACATGAAGCAATAATTCAGAGTAAAAAGCAACTGTAATATATATAATCAAGGGTTTATTTTTAATCATGAAGGAAAATAAATGCAAGTAAATTTCACTTGACCATATTCCACTAAATGTAATGACTTTGCACTTATGTAACAAATTTGTGGAGTTTTTTTATGTAACAAAATCAGTCAATTCAGCATTTGAGGCAGAAATTTATTTGAGTGTAACTTTTTGGTTTTTGTTCAAAAATATTTTCTTTCTTTACTGCAGGACTTTTGTAAGTTGTGGGAGATACTATCACAGCTTAATAGATTAAAGTTCCTGCTGAATCATTTAGAAATATGATGTACATTTCAGCTGAATATGTGATTTTTTTTTTTTTTTTTTTTTAAAGCATGCAGAGACATCATTAAATTGTGTCATCGGCAGTTCTGATCTGGAAGCCCTTTCAGCAGGGCAGCATCATTTATCAGAGTTTTCCACAAGCAGCTTAACTTCAACCTTCCAAAGATGCAAAACATTGACAACCATTTTCTACACTTTACAAGTAAAGTTCAGATCTGTTGGTTGAGATTCTAAAAATGATTTTTGTGATACTATTTATTTCAAAGAGGCTTTTTCGGTGCTCTGATAGCAGTTTAACGTGCTGGCATTATGGCGCATTAGTACACTCTGCTAACGTTTCCATAAAAATAACAAAGGCAATCTTTTAACTCAGAAAAAGTCTTACAATAATAAATTATTGTTGTCACATTAATGCTTTTACAAAAGACTACAGTAGAGTCTTGTGTAAAATTATGAATAGAGGCTCATAATAATAGAAAAAAGTTAATACACAAAATATATAAATGTACACAATTTACATTTAAAATAAAAACAATAGAGAACAGAACCACAATAAATAACGTGAAAAATTTGCACTTTCTTCGTTTCAGCTGACCGTGAAAGTCTTTAATGTGCATGGCTCTTATTTGTGCGAATCTCTTTTTTCCTGCCCTCAGTTTTATTATTACTGCAGATCCACCTTAGTTTTTGAGCAGAAGTTAAACGGGTAAAGATCAGACGAGATGACAACAACTTATTATGTTAAAGAAGAGCAGAAAATATTCAATTCAATTTTATTTATATAGCACCAGTATCAATAGTCCCAGTATTTGCCTCAAGGTAGTTTGTATTTTAAGGTAAAGACCCAACAATAACAGAGGTAAAACCCACTTGGTGACAGTGGGAAGAAAAAAACTCCCTTTTGACAGGAAGAAACCTCCGGCATGACCAGACTCAGGGAGGGACAGCCATCACAATGGGCTGGCGGTTAGGGGAGGAAGACAGGAAAAGACAAGAATTACTAGTGACTAAATGCAGAGTGGTGTTTAAACACATGATCCCAAGAAGTGTTACCAAAGATATTGTAGTGTAAAAGAAGATGCCAGAGAAGTTCAGCTTAGTCTTTTAATTGCATCAGCTCACTTGGGCACCATGTGGCATTTTAGCAAATTAAATATGGAAAACTACATGCCAGAACTTACTGTTACAGCAATCGCAAAATATCTCCAAACTACTGATAGCTTTAATTTAAAACTGAACTGAATAGATGAGACTTTTACTGTTACTGATAGAAATCTTGCTTTTTGAGTGTGATGTGCTCTCCACATTTCAGACTGGTTCTTCCCTCATGAGAACCGAGGAGACACAAAGATACGAAGCTGCAAGCCAATCCCTGACAATGTTTGAAACTAATTGATTTGACTGTAAACATTAACTGTTTTGGACTTTTGGACTAACACACACAAAAAGAGCTTGAAGTTGGTCCAATCCCAAGATTAAAGATCACAAAGGTCATACACTTCCTGACTTGAGACTGACGTGTGCAGACAAGACATCTATGTTAACCTTTATGGCTTTCATTCTTCTACAAATGTGCCGCGTTTGAATTTTGTTACTGCAATGCTGTGATTAAAGGGGATCATTTTTTACATCCACATATATGCAGAAAATTATAGGCAGGAATAAAATCTCATGTAGGGCAACATATATTCAAAACATAGCCCTTTCGGATTTAGTTATATGGGTAAGAGTTTTAGGAACTCAGCGCCCAGCAGAAGCTTTACGATTGGTTGGTTTGTATAAATTTCTTTTTTTTAATCTAATTCATTCCCTTCTCTTTCTTCTTCCTCCCAAACATAAAATTATTCAGTGTTACCACTCCCAAAAGCAATCAGGAGACGTTGCAGAGAAAGATGTTCTTCGGGGTTGGTTAGCGTGGGAAACCTACTCTCGGTGAAATTGTTTCAGGATCAGTTCCAGGGCTCTAAACCCCTCTCCCCAGAGTATTCTGAGCTTTTACAGTTGGCTCTTAATAATGCACACTGCTATAGCACCAGCAGTGAGCCTGAAGGTGACATTGACTTAAAAGCTCTGGACTGTATAGCTTCTTAGGACTATTGACTTCTATACGTACATGCTTGGGGATGGGTGTCAGAAGCAGGGAGAAAAAGTTGCAGAAAGAGCAAGACTTCCGAAAAAAATTGCAAACTGGGTGAAAGAGTTTGAGATGGAAGCTGGTAGACAGAAAAGGGGAGAAATGGCTGAATGAGGATTTCGTAAGAGGCAAATGAAAAGGACTCTTCAGATTGAAAGGCATTTTCAAAACTCTGAAAACAGTGCATTAGACCAGATTTCCCCGCTCAGTACCACTTTCATATTTTGTCATATTTGCATATCATTATGCAATGCTGAACGTATCAAAGAAACCAGCGAGGGAATGGGTACAAAAGGTTCCATCTAATTTTCTCTTCCATTTTCCTTTCTTCTCTCACTCTCCCACATTTCCTTAACCCATCCCTCCCCCATTCTCCTCCTCCTTACATGAAACGCATCACTGCAGTCAATATTAACATGAAAATGTGGCCTTGAATTGCATGATTTCTTTCCAAAATACACATTCATTAAAGGCATTGTTAAAGTTCTGGCTACTCGTAAAAGTTTTTACGGTGAGTTCAACTTGATGTTTTAGTTTTCTGCTGGGTTCCCAGGGGCCTTGAAAATCTTAGAAATTTTGGGGGAACGGGAAAACCTCAGAACAGATTGTAAGAAAATAAAGCAACTCTCTCAAAATTACATTTAATTGATTAAGTCAGGAACTGCATAAAAGGAGGGGATGAGTGGAAGTGGGTTGCAAAGTGGGTATTCAACTCTTTTCAGGATAAAGTGTGTTAAAGAGCCACTGTATGACATCTGGTGCTTTCTTTTTCTTTCTTTCTGTGTGTGTAGTGTGTGTATTAATTTCTTTCTGGGGACCAAAAATTGGAGGTTTACGATACTTGTGGGGACCAACAGCCGTTATGGGTGACTAAGATCCCAGTCCCCACAAGTTTGAAGGCATTTTTGAGACTCAAAATGTTGTTTGAGTGTCAAAGTATCAGTTAGGTTATGGTTAGGTTAGAGTTAGGGAAAGCATTATATCAATGAGATGTCCCCACAAGGATATAGTGTGAGTGTGCACACTAATAAATTTAACTAGGCCATGTAAGCCTTAACTGAAAGGTTGAAATTACAATAAGACACAATACAAATTTTACTGAATAACTTACACAGTACACATAAATGTTTTGTTTTTTTCATTAAAAGGACTAAGAATACCAAATTTCCTACATATTTTGCACACATCTTGGTTTTTGGTATACAATAAGAAAACATTCTCTCATTTACCTTTCTGGCAGTTTGATGGTTTCATTCTGAACAGCCACACTTTTCCCTCCATCTCTCTAACACACACACGGCCTCTTACTGAAACTGTCCATGTGATCTGTCTCTCCCTAACTTTTGCATAATATCTCTCAGTTTTCTTTTCCTCCTTCCGCTCTATCTGTCTCCATCTTTCTTGCTTGAAACCAGCAAGTCTAATTAGCAGTTGCTGTCAGCCTGCTCCCTGAGGGAGGAACCTCACACTGGGCACATTCTTCATGCAGACACATGGTCAGGTGCTATCTCTCGGCATCACTGTCTATCCATCCCTGCTGCACAGTAAACTTTATGTAAAAGTTGCTCTCTTGTTGTTTCCCCTCTAACTGACACACACACACACACACACACACACACACACACACACACACACACACACACACACACACACACACACACTCTCAAATATGGAGTAGCAATCTGGGAAACTTGGAGGAATAAATTTATGAAAAATGTCACATCACATGGAGGAATGGCTTTTACCCATAAAACATATGGACTGTTTTTTACTGGAGGGTTTCTAAAGTTTTTTTTTCCAGAATTTGTATGTGTGTTTTTATCATTTTATGGCTGTTTTTCAATCAGGATAGCTTGTGAAAATGGAAGACCAGAATTAGGATTTTATTGAATTAGCTGACCTGCAGACAGCTGAGACTGAAGAAGTCACTTGTATGAGCGATGAAAAGTTTCTCCACTGAAAACGTTATGTCCAGATGAACAGAATTAACATTTTTGGAATACTAGTTCAGATCAAAGAAATAATTGGCTCAACAGATCTTTGGTCAAGGAAAACAGGAACAACCCTGGAGTCAGTGACAAATAGTAAGATGTCCTGGCTTTGTGGAGGGCTTTTTTTTTTTTTTTAGAGAGTAACAAACTATTTTAAATAGAGATCAAATAGGTCAAATAGAGATCTTTTAAATCTTTTACTGCATTGTGCAAGAACTCCATGTGAGAAAGCATTTTCAAGTAAGGATCAAGTTAATGTGGGCCTACAGCGGTGTCAATTAATATGGGTATTTTCAGATGTTGCTTTATTGTACAGTCCCAACAACAAACCTGAATGCGCAAGTTGCAAGTTTTTTGGCATGATAAAAAACCTCTTGCAGGCAATGCTTCGATGGGTATTCAGAGTCAAAGCAACATCCACATGAATGCCAGAGCAGAACACTACATTGTAAAGATTTAATGTTCACTGGAGTACATATTATCACACAAGAACATACTCTGTTCTACACAATCCTAAAAAACAGCTTGCTTTGCAATTACTGTTAGGAGTTCACACATTTCAGTGGTGCGCACACTGATGCACACAAACACAGATGTCCTGTGAGGAAAACACATTTTACTATTCATTACATTGTTGCCTTAAGTGGAATTTCCTCCCTGTGGCCTCTGATGCCTATATGACTGACTATAGTGAGGCTCCTTGTGCCACCATATTCCCATCCACTATTATAAAGGGAATAACCTGTAGCCAGTGGCACTGATAAAATTGTCTGAGTTGACATCAGAGTGATAAGTGAGAAGAAAGATGACAAAAAGAGAAACTGGGATTTTGTGGCTTTTGAGTGTTTCCAATATTCATTTTTTGCTCAGCGTCAGCATCACACCAAGCATGCAGGCAAAACTGATGGCAGCTTCTATAGCCTCTTCAGACTTCTTTAAATGCTACCGCAAGCCATCCAACACTTTCTCTCCGTTGCCTGTCACCTTTAGACACCTAGTGACAGGCAGAATTTAAACATTATGAACAAACTTCATCAGTTTATTAAGTGTACGCTAGGCAGGTCCTTTTAACATCCTTCAGGCTACAAGAAAACCATTTTAGGGTGTGGTAAAGTCATGGTTAGAAACTAGAAGATGTTCCCTTTAAGTATGAAAAATAGGTGAATAATACATATAAATGGGTAGCTGTGATGTAACTAGGACCCTTATGCTAAACAGGTCACTGGTGACCAGTGTTGGGTAAGTTACTTTAAAATAGTAACTTAGTTACATTACTAGTTACGTCTCTCAAAAGTAACTCAGTTACTTCAAGTTACTCGTTACTTTCAAAGTAACTAGTTACTAGGGAAAGTAACTTTGGTTTTACTCAGAATTCTCTTGTTAATGTGTTGCTTCCGTAACTGGATATCCAGCCAGATTGCCAGTCTTCTAGCTTGCTTACATGCCACAAGTGCACTGTGCCACCTACCAATAGAAAGGAAAAGATAATGTGCATATTTCCACAAGAGAAATCCCACGCCTGGACCGCCATTGACTGCTGCCATGATTCTAGCCTACGTCACAGTGTCACGTGCGCCTTTTACATCCAACACAAAAACTGCAGTCGTGGTGCTTTCGATTGTACTCAGAACTCGGAAATTCTGCCTTCTGAATAGGAAGATGTAGGTAACAACAGATGAGCTGCATACAGGGCTGGACTGGGACAACAAAATCGTCCCGGACATTTTGACTAGAGACTGGCCCACCATTATAGGAAAAATCATAAAGCCTTTGAATAAAAACAAACACTGTTGTGACAGTGATGCACACTGTTCTGATGGTATATATGCATTAATCTATCAATCGTTTGTTGTAAGATTCAGATAATTCTTTTTTAAAAGCGAGACATTTTAAATGAGAATAAGAAAGAAAAGTATTTCTTTGTGCCCACCTCTCCCTGTTAATGCCCTACCTGGCCCCCCTGGCAAAACTTTGCTAGATCCACACCTGCACAGTTACCAGCTGTCAGCTACCTAAAAAAGGATCCTGGGGTTATTTGTCTCTCAGAAACAGTTCATAACTTCCCTTCAACTCATTCATGTCAGCTAAAAGGTAAACCTGTTTCTCCATCACCTGTTCAGCTCTGATGATTCAGTAAGGACATCTCCTGGTTTCATCGTCATGTTTCCCTCTCATCAGATGTACAGTGGGGCAAAAAAGTATTTAGTCAGCCACCGATTGTGCAAGTTCCCCCACTTAAAATGATGACAGAGGTCAGTAATTTGCACCAGAGGTACACTTCAACTGTGAGAGACAGAATGTGAAAAAAAAATCCATGAATCCACATGGTAGGATTTGTAAAGAATTTATTCGTAAATCAGGGTGGAAAATAAGTATTTGGTCAATAACAAAAATACAACTCAATACTTTGTAACATAACCTTTGTTGGCAATAACAGAGGTCAAACGTTTACTATAGGTCTTTACCAGGTTTGCACACACAGTAGCTGGTATTTTGGCCCATTCCTCCATGCAGATCTTCTCGAGAGCAGTGATGTTTTGGGGCTGTCGCCGAGCAACACGGACTTTCAACTCCCGTCACAGATTTTCTATGGGGTTGAGGTCTGGAGACTGGCTAGGCCACTCCAGGACTTTCAAATGCTTCTTACGGAGCCACTCCTTTGTTGCCCGGGCGGTGTGTTTTGGATCATTGTCATGTTGGAAGACCCAGCCTCGTTTCATCTTCAAAGTTCTCACTGATGGAAGGAGGTTTTGGCTCAAAATCTCACGATACATGGCCCCATTCATTCTGTCCTTAACACGGATCAGTCGTCCTGTCCCCTTGGCAGAAAAACAGCCCCATAGCATGATGTTTCCACCCCAATGCGTCACAGTAGGTATGGTGTTCTTGGGATGCAACTCAGTATTCTTCTTCCTCCAAACACGACGAGTTGAGTTTATACCAAAAAGTTCTACTTTGGTTTCATCTGACCACATGACATTCTCCCAATCCTCTGCTGTATCATCCATGTGCTCTCTGGCAAACTTCAGACGGGCCTGGACATGCACTGGCTTCAGCAGCGGAACACGTCTGGCACTGCGGGATTTGATTCCCTGCCGTTGTAGTGTGTTACTGATGGTGACCTTTGTTACTTTGGTCCCAGCTCTCTGCAGGTCATTCACCAGGTCCCCCCGTGTGGTTCTGGGATCTTTGCTCACCGTTCTCATGATCATTTTGACCCCACGGGATGAGATCTTGCGTGGAGCCCCAGATCGAGGGAGATTATCAGTGGTCTTGTATGTCTTCCATTTTCTGATGATTGCTCCCACAGTTGATTTTTTTCACACCAAGCTGCTTGCCTATTGTAGATTCACTCTTCCCAGTCTGGTGCAGGTCTACAATACTTTTCCTGGTGTCCTTCGAAAGCTCTTTGGTCTTGGCCATGGCGGCGTTTGGAGTCTGACTGTTTGAGGCTGTGGACAGGTGTCTTTTATACAGATGATGAGTTCAAACAGGTGCCATTCATACAGGTAACGAGTGGGGGACAGAAAAGCTTCTTACAGAAGACGTTACAGGTCTGTGAGAGCCAGAGATTTTCCTTGTTTGAGGTGACCAAATACTTATTTTCCACCCTAATTTACGAATAAATTCTTTACAAATCCTACCATGTGAATTCATGGATTTTTTTTTCACATTCTGTCTCTCACAGTTGAAGTGTACCTCTGGTGCAAATTACTGACCTCTGTCATCATTTTAAGTGGGGGAACTTCCATAATCGGTGGCTGACTAAATACTTTTTTGCCCCACTGTACAAACCCATATCATGACCAGCAGCTTTTTTGCAGCTGTGGCTCCAGCAAACATCAGCTGATACTAGAAATTAATATTAAATAAATTCTAACAACAGCTGATCAAGCTTAAACGTGCTGCTGTTGTTTAGCGCGACATCCGCTGGTTTCCTCTTTCGGCGCAAAGTGGGCGATAAATAAACAACAGAGAAAAGCCGATCAGCTGATCATTGATCAGTTTTCATGATTGAAGTAGAAACGGGAGAGGGAGGGGGAGAATGAAAGAAGAAGAGGCAGCTGTGCAGCAAAGACACAGAATAACTCCAGCTTTGTGCCTTTTTCATTGTAGCTGAATTACGGGACAAACTGTTCCTTTTCACCTCAATAAGAAACGCGTAATATTTTCTCTGAATACCAGACGGGACGGTTGGCAACTCTAATAACTTATGAACAAAATAAAGTTCAACATCATTAACTTCATAGCACCCACCCAGCTGTATAGAAACTCCGTCATGCTAGCTAGTACGCAGTACGGAAAAAGTCAGAATAACGAAAATAAACTCCACCTAAACTTGGTTTATATCTGACCCAGATAGACTGCAGGTCATAACTTCTTACCCGAAGTTCAGTTCACACTTGGACCGGCGGCCGCCTCGGGTCTCTTTTCCTTCTGCGTCCCCTTTCCTTCATCCACCTGCTGGCCTCCACCACTTGCTAATGTTACTGAATCTGTGGAACCTCCGCGATAGCCACCACATGAAGTAACGAGTAACGAGCCTATCTAAATCCCAGTAACGACTAACGCGTTCCTGATTTTGGCATAATAACTAGTTACCGTACTCGTTACCACAATAATAACGTAGTTACTGTAACGCGTTACTTAATAACGCGTTAGTCCCAACACTGCCGGTGACCTTAAACTGCTCTGCCTCTTAAAATGAAGGTAACTTTAATTTCCCCACTCCATCTATCCCTCTCCAACCCACTCTCCCCTTCTTTTTCATTTCCTGTTTATACTTCCATGCTGCTCGCTTGCTTGTCAACCAAAGTAACATTTCAAAGAGGCATCAGCCTAATTGCTTGCAAATGAGTAGACAGTTGTGGGGGGGTGGGGGGTGCACACATACACCCACAAACACACATTACTGAACATATAATAGCAGAATATATTTGTCTTTCACACCCGGCAGGAGATGAAGGCAAGGGGAGACGGTGCAGAAGTGAATTGGACTGGTCCCTGATGAGATGCTCAGTTCCGGACATTAGCAGTGGAGATAATTGGCTATCAGACAGAGTCCGTCATGGCTGCTGTGGCTTGTTTATGTCAGGAAGATAGGACTATGTGCAACTGTCTCTAAGTCTAGTGATTGAGGTCACATCAGAGGACAGAGGGAGAGTTCAAATTGTCTGTTAATATAAATTCTTACCAAGAACTTTTCAGCATATCCTCAGAGTTAAAGTTCCCTCAGCTAAAACATCTTTATCTTATATTTTAAATTTCTAAATTAATTTTCTATAATCTCTATATCTCTATATAAAATGTAATTTATATTTAAAGTTTCCTTTAAATCCTTTAAAAAGTAGATTCCTCCATGCTTTTGCCTGTATCTGGAAGATAACACACTACTACCATAGACGGTGGTGATACTGTATCTAGAAGCGATTTCCTAACCACCATTAACCTGTTAACGTCCACCAGTGGACTTTGCAATCAACTGGGATTTTGTCTCATCCAGGCAACTTACGGCATTTTCAGTATTATGGAAAGGTAAGTTGTAGTGCAGATGTATTTGAGAGCAGGTTACGTTCAAGATTAGAGATCAGCAGGTATCAAATTATCACCAACCAGTCCTCCGGAATATAGTGTCATCATTCCTGGAAGATCCCTCAGACCCTCGTTGTCCAGGAGGGTCTAAAGTCCTGGCGTTTATTTGATAAGCATCAGTGAGTAATCTAGATTCTTAGACACAACTTTATTCATTTCTTAGCATCTCAGCATTTCTCAGAAGTATAGATGGAAAGTTTCATTACAAGTTTCATCAATCTGCAGTAAACTAACACTACAAATTGTGGATGAATTTCAGAATAATATTCCTGAATGTAAAAATATGAACACTCTGAATATCTTGGCATTGACATGGAGTCATGTAAGGTTAAAACAAACTCAGCCCTAACCCTCACCTCGTTACTGTTGATCTCATGGATGTTAAGAGCCTGAAAGGGACATGGCTGAAAATCACTATTGGATGACCGTAATCTTCATGTTAGGGATGCACTGATACCGATACCGGTATCTGGTATCAATACCACATTTTCTAAAGTACTCGTACTCGTTAAAAGTCCCCCGATACCGAGGACCGATACCATGGTCTGAGACCTGTCTATGTTTGAGCGGCATGTAAGGGGTTAATCACAGGCACCGAGTGCCCGCCCCCAGGCCCTGAGTGCCCGCCCCGGCTGCAGCTCAGAGCGGGGAGAAAGCGAGGCGAGACATATCAGCTGTGTGGAATTATTTCAAAGTGAACGAAGACGCGAAAACAAAGGCGGACTGCAAATTGTGCTCAGCGAAATTGTCCAGAGGAGGCTCTAAAGGTAGCGCATTTAACACAAGCAATTTAATCAAGCACCTAAAATCCCAACACAACAACGAGTACAAAGAGTTTACCCACGCTTATTTACCCACGCTTTTTAGCACAGAGGAGCATAGCTGATGCTATAGCAGTGGGACGGAAAATAGTTGGGCATTTTAAACATTCCACCTTAGCCTACTCCCGCCTTGAGGACATTCAGGGACAGCTCAACCAGCCAATAAAGAGACTGCAGCAGGATGTACAGATGCGCTGGAACAGCACGTATTACATACTCCAGTCCCTCATTGAGCAAAAGCGAGTGCACGAACTCCCTGGCTGTATCCCAATTCAGGGTCTGCAGCCTTAAAGTACGCAGCCTCAACGATCCTCAAGGGCCGCGTACTTAAAGACCGCTAAGGCCGGAAGTGCGAGGCTTGTGAAATGGGACGGTCTAGCCTCCGTTGCGCTGCCCAGGTTGCCTAGCAACCATGATATTAACAGCTGGAAACGTTTCATACAGCTTTATTTGACAGAAATGAAGGAGAAAATCATTTGTTCATTTGTTTGTTTGTTTCTACATGAGCTTTGATCATTCTCTGTAAGATTAAGGTCAGCTATTGAACGGCGTATATTTTAAAGTAAAGGCTTTAAAACCAAGTTTGTACAAACGTCATTAATGTCACATAACTTTGCCGACATGTGGCCAACAGTAATGTTTTAATGTTCTTCGTTATTAAACATTTGCACATAAATAAGTGACATAATATTCAGTACTTACTTAAAGTTTACTCTTCGGGCGACCCTGTCCACCGTTTTTTTCAGCAAAATTATCCACACCCACCGCCGTGCTATGCATTCTGGGATATGTTGGGTCACGAAGTCTACACCGCCACATTCTTAAAATTCAGGGAAATGAAGGACGCATTTGAGGGCCGCATTTCGAGCAGCCTTCGAATTGGGACAGCCTTCGTCGCGTCGCGGTGACGTAATCGGCCTTGAAATGTGGCCTTTAAGGCTGCAGACCCTGAATTGGGATACAGCCCCTGACTATCTCACCGCTCACCAATGGGCTCTTATGGAGACGACTGTTGCCATCCTCGCCCCCTTTGAGGAACTAACTAAAAAAGTGAGCAGCTACGACGCACTAGCCTCTGATGTCATCTCAGCTGTGACTGTGCTAGTGAGACTTCTAAACAGAGAAACAGACAAACAAATTTAAAATTAAATTTTGTTTTTTTTATAATTATTTATTCTGTAATATGTTGCATAGAAAATGCTTTTCATTTTAAATAAATGTTCTTAATTCCAAACTGGTCCCTTGTTTGTTTATTTGTTGTTAAATTATAGGACTAAAGCTGTTACCTGCAAATTTAAATCATGTTTTTATTAAGTAATCAGTATCGGCGAGTACTGAAATGCAAGTACTCGTACTCGTTTCCAAAAAAGTGGTATCGGTGCATCCCTACTTCATGTCCTCACCCAGCACTGCATTATTGATAGGAATGATTCTGTCATGGAAATCACTGCATGGACTCAGGATCACTTCCAAAGTCATTTACCATGCCATCGACAAGTATGTGTTAAAGTTCCATCAAGCAAAGAAAAACCTATTGGTGAACATGATCCAGAAACATCACCATCTTCTCTGTGCCAAAGCTCATTTAAACGGGTTTGAGGCAAAGTGCAAACATTTCTGTGGTTCACAAGAATCAAAATGTAAAATTCGTTTTCAAATACAAGGATTTTCCTCCAAACTATGAGGGAGAGCAATCAGTTTGTTAGCAGTGTTCAGTTCAAAAGCCTCCATCACTGATGTTATGGGGATGCATTAGTGCCAATAGAACTGCCAGCTTGCACATCTGGAGGGCACGTCAATGCTGAAAGGCATATACAGTTTTTAGAGCAATATGCTCCCATGCAGATCTTTTTGGGGAAAGGCTTGCGTATTTCAGCAAGATAATGACAAAGACCTAGACACGTTAAATGGACTGATTCTTATAAAGCACTTCAGCACTTGAAGTGCTTTATACAACTTGTTTCATTCATCCATGCTTTTTCTAAGTACTTTCTATCTAACATTCACACATATTCATAATCTGATGGATGCATCGGAGAGCAACTTGGGGTTAGTATCTTGCCCAAGGATATGTGGGGATCAAACCACCAACCTTCCAATCAGTGGATCTCCTCAGCTGCAGCCACTCCAGAATTGTTGATCTTTTAATTTCCAGAATCAGATGGATGTTAAATTCTCACCCCAACCAGTCGCAGCAGATGACCACCCCTCCCTGAGCCTGGTTCTGCCAGAGGTTTCTTCCTTTTAAAAGGGAGTTTCTCCTTCCCACTGTTGCCAAAGTGCTTGCTCATAGAGTGTTGTATGATTGATGGGTTTTTCTCTGTATGTATTATTGTAGGGTCTACCTTATAAAGCGCCTTGAGGCAACTGTTGTTGTGATTTGGCGCTGTAAATAAAATTGATTGAAATTGAATTGAATTAAATTGATGAGCAGATTGTGGAGAGTTTTTCAAGGAGTAGTCAAATAATTATGAGTATAAACAGCATCTATCTATAGAGGTAAAGTCCCATTAATCTTGGGAATGAGGTTCTTAACACCTAAATGCTATAAAGAGATACAATGGCCACCTTCATTTTCCCACCATGTTTTATTTATGTCCTACACTCTCATCTCTCGCTGTTCTTGCAGTGGTGTTACCTCAGAGCTGTTTGCAGCCTCCAACCCAGGAACCTCTGGTTTCATTATTTACAGCGCAGACATAAATTAATCATTTTCCTGAAGGAACCTCTGTTGCAGTCTGTACTTCTTAAAAATAATAATCAAATATTCATTTTACATCCTCATCAGTTGTAGGAATTGAGTATGTGAGTATTTATTACAAAGCGTGCTGCGGGGAAAAGCCTGTTCTAACGTTTGAGTCTAAGGTTTATTTTTCAACAGGATCTTGAGCTTTATTGTGAAAGGTTTATGTGGAAAATAAACAACCGGACACGCGATGGTTTTACCGTCATTATTGCTAACGACAACGCATAAAAAATCCGTAGTGTGGTTATATAAAATATAAGAGAAAGAGAGAACTTTAAGAAATTAATATAGCCACTACAGTGACCATCAAAACGATGAAAAAATATTGCTGTAAACAGTTTATTTTGCGACACCACGAAACAAACGATAGCGTAAAATGAAACGATAGACTTTTTTATATCGTCATCCGATATATATCCTTATATTGAACAGCCCTAGTATGAAACCAATTACAGACTAGGGCATTGCCAAAGTTTTAGTGTCAAGAAGGTAGCTAAGTCCTGGCACTGGACAGCAATAGTTACGTCAAATATCTCATAACACAGAATTTTTTTACATGTTGATATGATGTTGATACATATGAGATATCACTGGCATATTTTAAGTATATGGAGCTCATGTCAGAGTGACTTGCTTAATGAAATGGGAAACTGGATTAATACATAAAATAGCACTGAACCTGGTAAATTACCAACAAATCTAGCTACAGTGATTTCACTCTTCTGAATGAAAGATGGCGCCGGTGAGGTCAGCTGCTGTCACGACTGCTCCGACCACTTTTTCTTTGTCTTTGTTTTTTAAGTTAGTTTTCAGCGTTTCTAAATCGGCAAAATCATCACCATTGGGTACATTAGGTATGACAGTGACACTCTTGTTTCTATTGGTATACAATGTACTCACAATTAGAAGTTTTTAACTCCGGATCCGAGCTGGCCGAGTGAGATCTTGAGGGAGAACAAAGGGAAGCGGCGGCGGCCTAGAGGGAAGCGAGCCGGCGTCAGGAACAGGCTGAGAGCTCGTGCACACCGCACACCTCTGCCTGGCATCCTGCTCGCCAACGTCCAGTCACTGGAGAACAAGCTTGACGACCTCAGGGCCAGGGTAAAGTTCCAGAGAGACATTCGGGACTGCAATCTCCTCTGCTTCACCGAGACATGGCTGAACCCAGCGGTGCCGGACCACGCCATCCAGCCGGCCAAGTTCTTCTCGGTTCACCGCATGGACAGGACACGGGACGTTGTTCCTCTCACACGCTCCTGCACACCAAATATGGAACTACTGTCCATCATGTGTCGTTCTTTTTATCTACCTCGGGAATTTACATCGGTCATTATAAGTGCCGTTTATATTCCACCACAAGCGGACACGGTCACCGCCTTATGCGAGCTGCATGAGGCACTCACACAGCACCAGACACAACACCGGGACGCTGCACTTATTGTGACGGGGGACTTTAATAGCGCCAACCTCAAACGCGCAGCGCCGAACTTTTATCAACACATCACCTGCCCCACCAGAGGTGTAAGGACACTGGACCACTGCTACACTACGGTCAAGGACGGCTACAAGGCACAATCCCGCCCTCCGTTTGGCAAATCTGATCATGCCGCCATCTTCCTCATGCCAAAATACAAACAAAGGCTGAAACAGGAAGTTCCGGTTCAGAGGAAGGTCGCGTGCTGGACGGATCAATCGGTGGCCGCGTTACAGGACGCACTCGATGACGCAGACTGGGGCATGTTCAGAAACAGCTCCGATGATGATGTCAATGTGTTTACGGAAGCGGTTGTGGGATTCATCGGGAAACTAGCAGATGATACCGTGGAGACAAAGACTATCACAACGTTTCCCAACCAGAAGCCGTGGGTAGATATCCAACATCTCTTTATCTCAGTCGGTGATCCCCACATGCTTCAAAGAGTCCATCATTGTTCCTGTCCCGAAGAAACCCCACCCTGCTTCTCTCAATGACTATCGCCCTGTAGCCCTCACCTCAGTAGTGATGAAGTGCTTTGAACGCCTGGTCAGAGACTTCATCATTTCTTCACTACTAGACACACTGGACCCACTACAGTTCGCTTACCGTCCAAATCGTTCCACAGACGATGCCATCTCTCATCTCCTCCACACATCACTCACTCACTTGGACACTAGAAGGGGGAATTATGTTAAAATGCTCTTCATAGACTACAGCTCTGCATTTAACACCATAATTCCCTCCACACTCACCACCAAGCTGGAGCATCTGGGACTCAGCTCATCTATGTGTCAGTGGATCTCCAACTTCCTAACTGGCAGACCACAGGCAGTAAGGATGGGCGGACATGTCTCAGCCTCGACCACTCTCAGCACTGGCGCCCCCCAGGGGTGTGTTCTGAGCCCCCTGATGTACTCTTTGTACACATATGACTGTGTGGCCACTACCAGCTCCACCACCATCATCAAGTTTGCTGACGACACCGTCGTGGTGGGCCTGATCTCTGATAACAACGAGACGGCCTACCTGAAGGAGATTAGGAATCTGGAGAACTGGTGCCAGAGGAACAACCTCCTTCTAAACGTCAGTAAGACAAAGGAGCTGATAGTGGACTTCAGCACTAAGCAGGAGAGGAACTACCAGACCCCCGTCATCAACAAGTGCCCAGTGGAGAGAGTGGACAGCTTCAAATACTTCGGACTTCACATCACACAGGACCTGTCATGGTCCTGTCACATCAACACCATGGTGAAAAAGGCCCGTCAGCGTCTCTACCACCTCAGACGCTTGAGAGACTTCCAACTGCCCTCCAAGGTGCTCAGGAACTTTTACTCGTGCACCATAGAGAGCATCCTGGCGGGAAACATCTTAACCTGGTTCGGGAACAGCACCATGCAGGACAGACGAGCTCTACAGAGGGTTGTGCGGTCAGCTGAACGCACCATCCGCTCCGAGCTCCCTGACCTGCACTCAATCTACAGCAGGCGGTGCTCGACCAAGGCCAGGAAGATGGTGAAGGACCTCAGCCATCCCAACAACAGACTGTTCTCTCTGTTGAGGTCAGGAAAGAGATTCCGCTCCCTGAAGACCAACACAGAGAGACTGAGGAGGAGCTTCTTCCCGCAGGCGATACGGTCTCTCAATCACACCACCACACAATACTGACCCACACATATAGTTCTTACACACACACTGGACATTCTGGACATTGTTTTCACTTCATCACTTAAATCACTTTAAGCATATTTGCACTGCACAAGACATAATGTGGATTGCACAACACTGGTTAATACTTGTACAGCTGCTGTTATTGTGTGTGTGTATATATATATATTTATTTATATTTCTTCATACATTCTTATATAGTTCTATATTGTGTATTTTGTTGTACAGTTATTTTATTTTCAACTTTAATTTATATATTTTATCTTATTCTTTCCCAGTTAAATTTACCCTTCATTCTAATTTGTGTTGTACAGTTATTTCATTTTTAACCTTAATTTATATTTTATTCCTTCCTAGTTAAATTTACCCTTTTTAATTTTTCATATTTATTTCCTATCTTATTCATAGCTTTTTCCTTTTTTGTTTTCTTTAGGTCACGAGCAGTTGTCCAAGCATTTCACTACATATCGTACTGTGTATCACTGTGTACGTGACAAATAAAATTTGAATTTGAATTTGAATTTGTTCATTGACTATATTCTAATAATAAGCAATTCATAATAACAATAAGAATTCTATTAATAATGTTGTTGTTACTAATGATAAGCTCAAGTTCTGAACTAAAATTACATTCACAAAATGAAACTCCAACATTTCAAACAAATTACAGTGAATATAAGAATCAAAGTTAAGCCTCGGGCTGAATACAAATCATATTTCATGGTGTTGCTGTGTGTTTGAAATAACTCACCGCCAGAACGGACAGAAGCCACTTCTCACTGCCTCTGTGAGGCAGTGAGAAGCGCGCGCGCGCGCACACACACACACACACACACACACACACACACACACACACACACACACACACACACACACACACACACACACACACACACACAGCATCTTGTCTCTCTAAGCCTATGTCTTTCCAATGAGAGCCTTCTTCTGTCTCTGACACAGACACACACACACACACACACACACAGGGAAGGGTTCTCGCTGACACATTTTTGCAGAAAAATCTAATTCATGTGCTCTCCGCCTGCAGTAAGCATTAAAAAATGTGGTATAAAAAATGTGCAGGTAGGTTAAAAACCGCAAAGGGCTTAAATTTAGGTCAAACTATGCTGTAAACAGATGCAGAGACTGCCCGTGGCTTTCAGTATGTGAGGAAGGATGACAATAAGCAGCGCTGCAGAGCAATGTTCATAAACTCTGTATTCATAGGCACCCGAGTGTGTTTTCACTCCAGTTATTTCAGCTCATTTTCATGCATTTTATTACCGTTTTTCTTATGTGGTAACTAAATATCGGTTCAGCTTTTGACATGCTACCTTTGATGTTCTGCACGTGGATAAATAATTTTTCATATACTTCATCATTCCCACAGAGCCTCTGTTGTTGACATTTGCAGACGGTATATGAGGCGCACAGATAAACTCAAAATGACTGTCCACAAGCACAAGCGGGCTGACACTCGGGTCAATACATGATTTATAAGCAGTCGGTATTTTGCATTGCTCCCCTGTGGACTTGCAGCACCGCCAGTCAAATGCAGGTTGCGTCATCCATAGGAATTGATTAATATTTGATCATGATGTTAAAAGCAGTGGTGAAATAGCTGCTTTTAGAGTCAGCATTGTGGTGAGTGCTGATTTAAGCATCTTGCAGCTTAATATACAAGCTGAGAACACTCAAATATTAAAACTTATATAAACAAGTAGCAGCCACCATTAATGCTGGGAAAAAGCTCCACAAATCAGCTATGTATGAATGAATAACTTTCTCTATCAATGTGGAGAAAAAATGACCATAGTGCAGGAGAACGTGATCTCCAGACTATATGTTTCCTGTTCTTCAACTGGGTACAAATTCAAATGTTTTCAGAATTTATATGTTACCCACCACTACCACGTATCACAGGAGCATCAACTGAAGCCAAAATGCACAGACTTCGCCCAGTTCTTCTAGGGTGGATACCAAAGTCAAATAAAAGACATAATTTGTCCACTATATCCAGGACTGCCCTGGGATCTTCTCCCAGTTTTACATGACTGAAACACATGAGAGCTTCCAGAAGACATTCTGCTTTCGATTTGGGGGATCAGTGACTCTCCTCTGATCCTGAATGAGTGAGTTATATACTCTTAAGGTGAGGCTAGATGGAGGAAGCAATTAGAAATAAGTGAATTGAAAACTTTGTCTTCAGCTCTCTCTTCAACATAAGAGCTAAATTCATTGACCAATAATTTTCTCCAACAGATTTTTCTGTAGAAGGAAAATGAGCACATCTTAATTCAGTCATCCGTCCATCCTCTTCCGCTTATCCAATTCAGGGTCGTGGGCTGGGCTGGAGCCTATCACAGCTGTGATAAGGCAAGAGGCAGGGTACACCCTGGAAAGACTGTCAGTCTGTCACAGGGCTAACACAGATGGGCCATTTAGAATAACCAGTTAACCTAACCCCTAACTGCAGTCCAAAGACTTTAGGGGGAAGCTGCAGTACCTGGAGAAAACCCAGACAGACAAACAAGAACATGCAAACTCAACACAGAAAGTCCCTAATGGACCTTCTTGCTCTGAGGGAACAGTGCTAATCACCACGCCACCATGCTTCCCCACATTATCTTAAATTCTGTGCAGTAGCAAAATTGGGATAACCATTGATTTTTCACCTTCAGCACTGGCTCTCAAAAGAAGTGCAACTTAACAGTGCAAGGACAAATGTGCAGTATTTCTGTAGTTTCGTCTTTCATCATAACTTTTCCGTTTGCTCCTCTTACAGAGGGAGAGACTGCGAAACATCGAGAGGATCTGCAACCTGCTGAGGAAGGTAAGCAGTGAACAACAATTTTCATTCATCTTGTGCAAGTCCTATACATGGTCAGAAACAAAGCAGATTGGAGACTGGTAGGGAAGTGCACAGAATAAGAGGGAAAGAAGAAATGCATCTTGTAGTGAAAATTCCGTTTTCAGGTGACATCTGATACAATGTATCCAGAAAGCTTTCACAGCACTTGACTTGTTCCACATTTTTTTCATGTAACAGCTTTATTCCAAAATGGAATCAGTTCATTTTCCCAAAAAAATCAACACACAATACCCCCTGGGATGATCTGATATCCTCGTGTTGGTGTTGTTCCCAGACCATCATGAAAATGTTGTTCCAGGTTCAACATTGCAAGTGACCAATCACATTGTTGTGACGTTATTCCTTTGCGCGCCAAGCCATTCGTGCATTTATGAAATTCCAATGTTGCAAGGACAATATTAATTCTGCTTACTGTTTATTAAAGGGTTACGGTTAGGGTTAGGGTCAGGGTCCGTTGATCGGTGGACAGAGGCGGTTTCATGCAGCTTAAGTACAGTTTTTTGTTTTACGCTAGTTTTTCCCGAAGTCGCAAAAGTATGACGTCACAGCATTCTGATTGGTTACTTGCAATGTTGATCCTGGAACAACATTTAGTATGATGATCTGGGAACAACACCAACATGAGGATATCAGATCAGCCATACCCCCTGATGACACATTGAAAAACCTTTGCTTGAAATTCTTACATATTTATTGAAAATAGAAAGCAAAAATAAATTGTGTACATAAGTATTCAAAGCCTTTGCCATGACACTCAAAACCAAGGGTGTCGAACTCCAGGCCTCGAGGGCCAGTGTCCTGCAGGTTTTACATATCACCCTGGATCGCAACACCTGAATCAAATAATTAGTTCATTACCAGGCCTCTGGAGAACTTCAAGACATGCTGAAGAGGTCATTTAGCAATTTGTATCAGCTGTGTTGGATCAAGGACACATCTAAAACCTGCAGGACACCGGCCCTTGAGGCCTGGAGTTTAACACCTGTGCTCTAAACTACGCTCAGGTACATCCTGTTTCCACCAATCATCTGTCAGATTTTTCTACAACTTCATGGATGTCCACATGTGATAAATTCAGCAGATTGGAATATATTTGGGAAGCCACACACCTGCCTATCTGTTGTCCCATAGTCGCCAGTGCCTGTCAGAGCATGTATATAATATATTTTTTGGTTTCCAGGGTTGTGCATCACTGTTTTACAGGTTTTAAATGAATTTTTCAATTTGAACAAGGATGCTTTGTTTATTATCTTTCCTCGCAATGTACTGAAATCAAATGGTAGACACACATTGAAAGGTTCTGCATTGTGTTTTGCAGAGCTGTGCTGTCTGTTTCAGGTTTTGTGTGCCTTGAGGGCTCAGTATGAGGTTGAGAGAACTCCTCCCAGCTTCAGTTTGGCATCTGTTTCTCCCTCCACCTCTCTGAAACGCAAACCACATACTGTTTGAACTTGTGCATGCAAGCGTGTGTTTGTGCATATGTTTGTGTCATGCTGGAGGTTCACTGGCTGAACAGCTGATCTTGATCATCATTGTTGTTAACTCCAGCACCCAGCTCCTGCACTAGTCCCCGGAGAGGACATTTTCCCCTACAGATCATATGCTGAGATGGATAAACACACTGACATACTTACACAGACATCCAGACATGCTGTGCTTGGAGCTGTGACATACTGTGCAGGTAACAGTGAAGGTTGCTGGACACCATAGGCTGTTTAAAAAAATGGATGTAGCTTGTGGAACTAAAAGGGATAGCAGGGGATTTATATGTTGCAGTTGCAAAAACAAGTGTAGTTGTATAGAATGACCTTAGTACAACACTTTTCCTTAGTCACTGTTATTTATTTATCCTGTTAAATAACTGCATATTTTATAAATTCCGATTGTCAAATTCAGTATTGTCAATTAATTTCCAGAAGGACAATAAACCAGTGGTATGCTGTATAGGGCAGGCTTATTCTATGGTTTAAAAGCCGCTACTGTTAAATCACACATTGTCCCTTTTTGTATATAAATATATAAATCTTAATCTTGCTAGGATTTTGTTATGATAGCATAGTAACAATAAAGACTGTTGAATCTTCAGTCTTAAGGTGGAAACTCTATAAAAGGGGTTGTTTTTAACTAAATCCAATGCCTACACTGCCATTAGTGACCTTGGTGCATGATAAAAAAGTCATGAATCATAGTATAAAGCCTTTAAAGGCCACAGAGGCCTAATACAAATAGAGATATCCACCTCAAAAAAGTGGTAAAATCCATAGATTAACAAATGTATTTAATCTGTCAATACATTAATCACCATTTTGTCTAACCATTATTCAGCATATGAGGTGACTGACGATTATGCACTGGCTAGTGAACTAAAGCAAAGAGAAGCAGCAGGAGAGGAAATTCCTGCCAAGTGCCTCAGGCGACAGCTTCTGATTTCATACATTCAGACAGAATCACACATTATGAGTTACACGCTTTTAGAAACTATATTTCACTGTCTTGCATACTGAGCCTGTCAGCATGATTGCCTAAGGTCCTGATGCATGAGGATCTGCTGCATTGTGGTGCTTTTTAAATCCTTTTTTGAGAGCTCTTCTTTCCCCTTCGAAAACTGTTCAGTTCACACCGACTGGCACGCTCACAGCATGTTGGTCCTGACTGATTTGGCTAAAAGCTTTGGCTGTATTTCTTTATGTTGGCATATGCACTTGGCAGTTTTCACTGCACACATTCACAAGCAGGCACATGGACACGTGCCATTTTTGTTCTCAATGGAGTGTGTTGTGTTTGATGGGTTTTGGATGACTGGAAACCCATGCAGATGACAATAGCTTGAGGGGATGTACTGTGTTCTTGTGTGTGTGTGTGTGTGTGTGTGTGTGTGTGTGTGTGTGTGTGTGTGTGTGTGTGGTGTTCATTAGATGTGCTTTCTTGCGGCTTGAAGCCACTGCGTTGTCACAGCAACTGAGCAAACCTGAGCGTACTCATTAGTGCTCTTCCTTTATTTTTGGGTCTGTCTTGGGCCTTTCTTCTCTCTCTCCTCTATTTTAACATTATTCTACCTTTCTCTTTTTTATCCCTCTCACTCTAGCCTCTCCATCTCTCCTAGTCCACAGATTCACAAGTGTAATAATGAGAGAATGAGTGAGGTATTGCCGAATCAGCAAAGGCAATTTTTTCAATCCCTCTAGTAGGTACTCATCATAAATTAAGATAGTTTACAAATATCCAGGAATAGCTAATGCTATCAACACAATCAGAAGAAATAATGAATGTGATGTATCCCAAAAAAAGCCCTGCATTCAGTTTTTGAGATTGGCTCAAAATTTTATAATTAGTTGTCACATGATGGAACAGATTCTATGTAATACCAATTTTGTTGGAGCACAAGACACGATGACGATGGAAAAGCAGATGGGGAATGACAGAGATATCCTAGTCAATGGGGAAGTTAAGAAAGGAAAGTGTTGGAAAATGACTTACTGCCATCAGCAAAACCTCTCTGATAGAACGTTTGCTCGGAAGCAACGAAAGCAGGACCAAATGACTAAACTCTACAATAGTGTTCACCCCGGAGACAGCTCTTAAAGCAAAGGAATAAATGATGAAAATAAGCTGTTCTAGACTGTAAAGACTGTTAATGCTAATGTTTGCCATGTGCTGATATATACTGACAGTGGAAAAATTCCTACCAGAGGAGCGGTTAAACTAAATAGCTGTGAAAGGGATGCGTTGGATTGGCCTTTACTTGGAGATTATGTATCGGAATTTCGGGAGCGCGACCACGCCTCCAAACACACCTTTACCTACTAAAACACTCTCAAACCTAAAATGAGGACGTGGGCCCAGCTAGTGAACTACTTTAATGTTATGATGTTGTGACTATGATGCTAGCTGTATGGTAGAGCTAGACAAACAGGTAGCGGTAGCTGGTTTATGTATAAATACAGTGAATGATTGAAAGAGAGAAAAGGGGGCTTTATTTTGCACTCACAGAGTGAAGAGAAAGGTTATACCAGCGCTCTGAGTCACTGCGAACTGTGTGCACACAGAGAAATGGATTAACTCCACTGTATTTAATTAGTGAACTTAATTGGACAGATCACCAAAAGAGGCAAAACTGTTTTTCTTATTATTGTGGCAACACTTTTTTGACAAATATTTTATGCATATTTTTATCATTTATTTTACACACATATAATGAAAACAATGCAATGATTTTCAAATCTTACAAATGCATATTTTATTCTTATGTTTAAACTGAGGAAAATATTACCAAATATTTCAGTAATTGATACTAGGAAGAAACATTTACAAATTGTGGAACAATTTCAGAATAATGGCAGACAAGCGAATGCTTTTGGCAACATAGTGTATATTTTTACACAGCGTCCCAACTTTTATGGATTTGGGGTTGTTTAAAGTCAAATGATGCTGATTTAGGTTAGCAATACATCATTAAACAGGAATAGCACATATATATTACATATTGTTGTTGTCTAAAATCCTAGTGTTGAGGCATCTGGTGTTGGATTATAAAGGTGTCATTAATAACAAAGACTTTTCCTGTACTTAAGCTGAGTTCATCTACATGTTCTACGGAATGCCTAAAAAAGCTGTATTCGGACAACTGGAAGAAAATAACTACCCAGTCAGGAGCAAACTTACTAAAAAGCTTCAGAGTTCAAATTGAGAGAATTGAATAAATAGGCGTCATGATAGGGTAATGGCTGGTGTAGACACAGCATGTTTTGTTTTGTTTTGTTTTGTTTTTTTAAAGTACAAGTATGTATGTTTTCTTTTACATGTGAATGCATAGCACACATAAACCACTGCATATTATTCTTGAAGAAGTGACTGTGCCAGAGCTCACTCATAATGACATCCAGTCTATGCAAAAGCACTCTCTAAAGCCACCAATATTTATCTCTATCACTAAAATGGTGAGCTGTCTGCAAGAACTCTGCATGTTATTGGGTTGAAGGTATTTGTAGAGTAGTTCCTTTGGCTAAGTTGCCACAAGCCATTTGTGCTTATTAGCATATTGTAGGTTAAATACCAGAGGCAACTTTCCATAAGAGTCAATCAGTCAGTGGTCTAACAAAGGAATGATGGCACTTATTTGCCTATTGCAGTCTACTGACATCCTGTCTGTATTAACATGACTCACCAAGCTGCTTCACATAGAATAACTCAAAACTGAGACTGTGATGATTTAAATGGTTTGGACTTGATGAAAGTTAACCCACAGTCTAGAAAACAGACACGGATACATGAAGCCAGTATAGCCGCGTCTGTACACACATAGTAACACATAACACATAACATACTTGTTACTGTCTGTTAATCTAAACTGCAATAAAAGCATTAAGTAGTTCATTTCTTGGCTGATAAGGTTAAAAGCAGATACAGTCAGTCTTTCTGTCCCTTCAAATTGTATCATTGGTCTCCAATGATTTCCTTTACTGGAAAATACAAAAACTATTTTAAAGGGCATTCAAAACTTCACTTCACAATGTCTTCGTTCTAAATAGATTAATGTCATCATTACTGTGATATCAGCAGCACAAAATGTGGACAAATCTCCCAAATAGTACCCAGTCCTGTCTGTGCTAAAATCTGCTTTGGCCTCCAACTACCAATACTCAAGGTCTGGGACAGGCGGGTCTGGGTTTTTCAGAAACTGCTGATCTACTAGGATTTTCCCACACAACTAACTGGGGTCCAAAAAAGACCAGTCTGAAAAATGTGTACAACTTCACATATATTTAAAGTTTAGCTTAGTTTTAAACTGCCTCAGCATGTGATGACCAACAGAGACATATGGGGAAATTAATAAAGAAAGAAAAATTATGCAACTGCCATACGCTAAACAAGTCCAAGCAACAACAATGCCATCCAGTCTTCTGCAGAAGAAAAACACTGTAAGTACAGGGCAGCACTGCAGAAACAGTGTAAGTTCCTTGTCAGTCACAATAATGAGCTTATATGCAAAACGCAGAGCTTCCTGCATCCCACACACTTTCACCGGGAAGGAAGATTGGGGAGGTGGAGAGAAGGGTGGAGACCTGGATGGGAAGGAAGTAAGAGATAAGAGGAAGAAAACAATTTAGCATAATAGCACTTGCCTTTATGCTGGAAAGAGTCAAGATTTCACAACTTTGTTTTGTATTTTTCTCTGTTATAATTAGATAGAATATTCCACATTTGTATTTGGTATTCAACAATTGTAAATCAATCTAGCTTTGTTAATGTTATACATATGACAGCTGGTAGATTTTGAAAGGTTCAACCCATTAAAAAAATAATTATTACTTCCTTTAATATGGCTAGGATTGGCCAACCATCCATCGGTCTTCTTCCGGCCTCCGGTCTTATTTGGGGCAGCAGTCGCAGGGGCAGCAGTCTAAGCAGAGAAGCCCAGACCTCCCTCTCCCCAGCCACCTCCAAAGCATTCCCAGGCCAGCCAAGAGATATAATTTCTCCAGCAGGTCCAGGGTCTGCCCCGGGGCCTCCTCCCGGTGGAACATGCCCCGAACACCTCACCCAGGAGGCGTCCAGGAAGCATCCTTGTCAGATGCCTGAACCACCTCAACTGGCTCCTTTCAATGTGTAGGAGCGGCAGCTCTACTCTGAGCCCCTCCCAAATAGCTGAACTTCACACCTTATCTCTAAGGGAGAATCCAGCCAGCCACCCTTCGGAGGAAGCTAATTTCTGCTGGTTGTATCCATGATCTTGTTCTGTAAAATTTGGCAAACTTTGGCATTTCTGAGAATGCACTGGTATAACAATTCTTATGCCAGTGCATTTTCAGAATTGTTTTGTTTTTGTTTCCTTTGCATTTCTTCCATTTTGCTTCTCAGCCTTTATTTTAGAACTATTTCACTGTATCAAGTCCTGTTGTTATTTGGATCATATGCATTGGTAGGATACTGGATTGAACGACAGTAGCTAAAAGTTCATATGAATGTATTCCAAGAACCACAACAAGTTGCCATGTGAACTGTGGTTTTCTTTCTGTTTATAACTAATCAGAATAGATCAACCTCACAAGCAAATTTATGAGGGTTGTTAGATATTTACAGAACCTGCTGGCACCAAAAATGTATTGCAATTAAAAAATGGATCTGATTTATTTGTTTATTTTTCCCCCCAAAGTGATAAATATTGACATTTGGGGAGAAAAAAAACAGAACATTTCTTCAGAAATCTTTAATTCCGTCTTAGTTTGATTCCTCCACTGAGTCAAACATGGTAGCAAAATTCTTTCATGAGGTACAACCTCGATTCAATCATCTGTCCATCCGAATGCAGCTTGTAGACCTTTTCCATTCATCCTTCCATACGTACATAAGAATGCAGTTCTCTTACAAAGAACCTTTCCCAAACCACAGCACAAGGTTTCTGTAAATGGCATGGAAAGCAGGATTTCCAAACTGGAACACTGCAGACTTACTCTCAACAAGAATATCAACTCTGCCTGTCACCCTGCTGAAAGTTAACTCACTGTGGATTCAAGCCCAAGGCAGAACAGCACTCAATGCATTGGGAATATTTATTAAATAATCATGGGGGTTGCTTGGTTAACTGTTTTGCAGGCATATGGTGGGGCAGTAAGTTTCCATCTGCCGAATGAAACAAGATACATTAGTAGTTCTGCACATTTGCAAGTTATATGGAATGCAGGTTTGCCTTTTCTTCTTTTAAAGTTAAATTACTGTTTTCCCAGTCAAGCTGATAAGACGGCATGTGTCCATGAAGCCAGTTACATATTACTGATACATATATCGTGCAGTATATGGCAGGTATAGAAAATCAGAACACTGGTTATTTAATTTGTCAAAAAAGTTCAAAGTAATGGATGGTGTTTGGTTGTAAACGGCATTGTGTTAATGTGTGACCAATCCCAGATTGTGTGCTAATAAAGGGTACTAGTGTCATTTAAGTTTGAATATGGTTCTAGCCATATTCAAACTGAACTAGCAACTTAAAAATTTTGGGAACATTTTTAAAATTAAAACCCAATGAGATCCTTTGTCACGGTTAGCGATGCAAATTGTGTGGAAATAGGAGTGACAGGACCCAAGTGCAGATACACGAAGATGAGGTGGGTTAAACAAAAAGCAAGACTTTATTGTTGGCTGCAAAAACACTTTCATTGTGAAAGGACTCTTTAATCTACCTACTGTACAAAAGGCTAGCAGAAAGCTGGGTTGTAATGTTGTAGAGCTTGTCATTTCATACAGACATGTGGATGCCCTTTGGCTTGCTGTAGTTTTCTTTATCTTAGTTGAGAAATAATATTTCTAGCCTAATATTTCAGAAACCAACTGAAATACTGCAAACTTGTTTTGGCATTCAGCACAATTATCAGTAACTTTTATGTCAGTTAGTACAACTATGTTAGCAAATCTATTTGCATGCTTGATTGAAATATTCTCATCCCTATATTTTACACAGGAAAGGAACTCAAAGTACATATGCAACAAGGTAAATTGCAAAAATCTACGCGTTCCCACCTCTTGCATGCCATCCTGTCATCACGCTGTCTTTGTAGATACAGACAGTACTCTTTTTATGCCAAAACCCAGTTTGCTCATCACGTTAGCAAATCTGGCCACTGATTAAAGTTTGTAACAGTTACTTTGACTGTCGTGATAAATGAATGATCTAAAAACTAACTAACCTCCCATCCAAATCTTCTTTTTTACACCATAACTATTCCTAATGAAATGATATTTTTTGCACTTCCTATAGAGTACAATTTACATTGGGTCCTCTTTCACGTTGACTTTCCCACACCTTGAAGACTGGTCCTAATATGTCCAAGTAATATAAAATGGGATTTTCATAGATCAATAATCTCATCTCTACTTGCCTTCCTTCTCTTCTACATGTTACTGATGTCTAGGTAAAGCTTGCTCCGCGTTCGAGTTAGGAAATGGTGATGCAGAGAAACTGGATAAGGAGTAATGAAGCTAGAACCAATGTGTGCTTCTAATGTTGCTTTTGAAGTTTACAATGCCTTTCTTCTTCACTTACTTTGACTCAGTCACTGTCCCTCATGCAGGTGACATCCATCTCCACATCTCACACTTGCCCTCCTTTGCTTTTGTACTCCTACACAATTTTGTGAGTATATATAAATATATACACGGCATGAAAGTCAGCATCTGTGTACACAGGTGCTGTAATCTGTGTGATGTCTGTTGTGTGGCCACTAAGGGCCTGTCCTGCATACTCAGATAAAACTCTCAAGTTTGTCAAGAGACTGAACACAAAGCAGCGATAGGTGCACTGCACTTATCTGTTTCTCGGATTCTAGACAGATAGGCAGAATTCTGAATTTACCAATAATCATTCAGAAATGCACATTTTGTATATCAAAAAAAGCAACTGCTCATGTAACTGCTAATTTCATTGACACTCCAACTGGTCATCCCTATTATGACTGGTTTAATTTTACGGTGGCTGATTTCACTTAAACTTTCTCTAGAAAACAAAACAAAAAAAGACCATTTCATGTACATGTGTAATAGTTTTGCTTGTGCCAACACGCTGTGATGAACAGTGTTGGGGAATACATGTACCAGCGTATTTAAAATACAAAATATGAGTAACTGTATTCTGTTACAGTTACAGTTTAAATAGGTGGTAATCAGAATACAGTTACTTTGTTGTAATAAATAGAATACACGGCGGTCATTTGATAATACGTTGTGTTTCGGAGTTTGGAAAAATAGCTAAATTATATAATGTCATTTTATGGCATTTTGTGCACTTCTGAAAAAGAAGTTGAAAAAAGAATAAAAATATTAGATCCAAAACTGTAAATGAAAGGGAAAAATCCCCCCAAAAAAGCAGAACATCTTCAGTGATTCTTAATTACATTTAGCTAATTACACCACTTTATGTTAAACCTTTACTAGACCCTGTGCTGCGGTGCCAGCTTTTTATTCTAACAGCAAAAGCTGGTTGTCAAAAGTTTCATCCATGATGCCGAGTGTAATTCTCTGGGTTACTCAGCTGTGTGCACATAACCCAACATGTAGTTTAGTAGGAAGAGCTGTCACTGTTTGAATATGTGTGAAAATGACCTTCTGCTTTTGAACAGCGAACCATGGTGGGAAATAACCTAACACTGACAGCATCCTGGATGCTGCTGCTGCTGCCTAGAAAACAGTTGTATTGTTTATACTGTATTCAGTGAAGATGGTACAGGTAGCCACTCACTGTCTAACAGCATGTTTACAGAAAAGCTGCCCTGTATATGTTTAGTCAGTCATACAGTAATATTACAGCAACAGTCACATACCAACTCGTTTTGTCTGCACGTATGAGCTTTTGCCTTGTAACTGTTACATTCATACATTCAGACTCCTTTGCCAACATCTGCTATAGCAGATGTGTTATTCTGTGTGATCATGCGGGGAGTGAGTTTCTCTACGCTTATATGTCCTCAAGCAAGACACTGAATGCCTTTCATGTCCAGCTCTGTTGCCGCCACTGACTTTTGATAGAGGAAAAAAAATCCTAACTAGGGTCCAAGAGAGCAACATTATCATTATGTGCGATTTGTAGTTAATTTGCTCCCTTAATGACACAGTGCTTCAGATCAGGGCCAAGGCATTCAGTGACAGAGGTTTAGCTGCATTACTGTTTCACCATGCTACAATCCCAAGGCTGATTTAAACAGCAACATATTCATAGTCATTTAAAGTCACAAGTAAGGGTGCTGCTAGAATATGCGGGCCATTTGAAACAATGTTTCTCTGGGCTCTGGTTAATTACTGTAATTTGAAGATCCCAGTCGAATCTTTATTGGTCGTCTTCTTCAGCTGGCTCCTATAATCATTATCATGTTTTACCCAAATAGCAACAGCAGTGGACTCAAAGAGTGGTGACTATGTTCACCAATTCCACTGTGATAATGCCGTGCTTAAACCTTCACATTGGTTGGATGGTCATAGACTCTGACACTCTGAAAATACAGTGACAGACAAACAGATTAGTGCAGCGTCTGCAGTATTATAAGTGCTAACATTCACTTATGGTGAGGGGCGCTACGAATGATAGCAAAGCTGCCGGTCTACTGGTCAATCTACATTCCCACCCTTAACTATGGTCACAAGCTGTGGTGGTGACCTAAAGAATGAGGTTATAGGTAGATGGAGCGGAAATGAGCTTCCTCTAAAGGGCTTTCCCACAGAGATAAGTTAAGGAGCTCTGTCATTCAAAAAGGGATCAGAGTCAAGCCAGTACAGAGTCCTTCATATTGAACTGAGACAGTTGGGATGGTTTGGGCACTGGGATTGTCAGATATAAATGTTTTAGTCATGTCCAACTGGAAGGAGGATGGCTGGGAAAGGGAGGTTTGGGGATCTCTCCCCCGGTCAACTGGACCCAGTTAAGAGGCAAAATATGGATGGATAGAAGTAACAATATCACTGCACAGTTGGGATAATAGTAGAACTTTTGCTGTGACTGCACGGTTAGAAATATGCCTTAAAAACAGGTGTTTCACTTTTAAATGCCCTAACATCCCCTTTCCTGCATTAAGTAGTATCGTCAACAACAATCAGCATAACTTTTTCCAATATATGACAGGGTATAATCAGGTCTGCCAAAGTCGAGGGTGTGCAGAGAAAAGAGTGGGAGAGGAGGACTCATTAACTTGTCAGAGAGTCTTTGAATCATGGAGCAAAGAGACTAGGCGGGGGGGGGGAGGGAGAGAGTAATGACTAGAAGCACTGACACTGTGAGGAAGCCCATTGCTTCCACACAAATTCCAGAATATTTCAATCAACAGAAAATTCTCACTGAAATGTTACCAGGAATTCTGTTCATATGGATGATGCCACCACAGTTTACCTCCAATATAAATGTTTAGTGCGAGTTTAAGAAGCGATGCCATTTTAATTTTAAGGTAAATATTTATTGTCATTCCACTAATACTGTGCAGTGAAATGCTAGCTAGTACTAGCTTTAAGAACTAAACCGGGGTTTTAATGTAAAGAAACGGCATTAAACTTATTTATAGTTTGAGGGCCACACAAGGAATAATAACCTTTATTTTCTTTTAAGCATATCCCTACATTTTTCCTACAAGTAAATTCTGTTTCGGCCATTTTCACTAGACACCCTTATCCAAGAAGGCCCTGCCAGGGTTGAACAGGCCCCGGAGTGTCCCACTGGTTTATGTTAAATTGTTATTTCTCTTCTTCTTTCTTCTGTTTCGTTTTCTACAGTTTATTTTCTTCTATCTCTTCACTGCAACTAAGAAATTATACTTATCTCTTTAAAATTTATGGTGCCTCACTTCTTCAAAGGGATAGAAAAGGTGATAAAGAGAAGTAAGACAAAAGGGACAATATAGAGAGCAGAGAGGAAAGCCGGAAGGGGGGCGCCCGATCTGGCTTCCCACACCTCTCCGCCGGATCGGGCTGTACACTCTACCTCCCCACTGCCTGCCAGAAAAGGAAAAAAGAGCAGAGGGGAGAAGAGCAGAACATTTTTCTTTTCTTTTCTTTCATTGCTCCTTTTGGTTTCACTACCATGAGGTTAACTGCACAGTCCCCAGGAGGCCCTGAGACAGCTGTGTCACTCAAGCAGCGAAATTTCTAATGTTATGTTTTACCCTTTTGACGCCCCCTGTTGAGGCAGGTCCACCACGGGTTGCTCAATCTTGAGTGTGTGTTTTGTGGTTAGCTGACTGCCTTATCTGCCCAAGTGATGTCAGCCCTTTTTAGCCATAGTCAGTAACTGGTCCTCTCAGCAGTGTTAGCTAATTCTCTTATAACCTGCCGTTGTGCCTTTCCTCTGATCCCAATCTCTCTAAGCAGTTTTGCTATTGTACTGGCAACAAAGCCCACTTCTACAGGGCGCACCTTGATCTTCCAGCCTCTGTCCTCTGCCTCAGCGGACAAGTTGGCATACCGCAGCTTCTTACGCTCAAATTCTTCCACAATTGCTTCCTCCCATGGTACCGTCAACTCAATGACATACACAAGTTTTTGGACATTAGACCAAAGGACAAGGTCGCAGAGTAGTTGTTACGATCTCTGTGGGAAAAATTAGCCTCTGATCCAAGTCCACTTGCATCTGCCAATCTCTGGCAACCTTCAGCGGGCCCAGGTCCAGGGTTGAGGGGGCTTGCCCTCGGCTTGTCTCCCTCCCGGACAAATGTTGATGAAAACTGACGCTCCTCTTGGTTCTTTTGCACTCAACTTTCTTGGCTAGACACCTGTGGACCTGGTTGTGTCTCCATGTGTATCTGCCCTGAGGCTAGTCCTACAACCAACCAAGATGTGCTTGAGTGTGGCTGGGACTGTACACAGCGGGCATGGACATTTGGGAAGTCTGAGGCGCTTCTTACCGTAGGAGCTCACTAGCTTCTCTAGTCGATTGGCACGATTGAGTGAAACCTCGTACATTGTCAATGGTCTGGGCAATAACCCAAACTGGAAGCACCAGAGCTTCAGTTTCCCTGGGAGTGCTGTGTTGTTAATCCACTTGAGGTCATTAGCCAAGTTGTTCTTAGTTGTTCTACTTGCCATGTATCATTGAGGTCTGCATTATAACACCGTCTCAAGCTCTTTATGGGCTTCTCTAAGATTGTTGGAATTGGTTCTCCACTGATATAGAATTGCTCAGCTATCAATTTTCCTTTAATGATGGAGATGCTGCGAGATTTACTTGGCTTAAACTCCATTCTTGCCCATTCGATGTTTTCCTGGAGCTTCTGTAGCAATCCCCAGTACATGGTTTTGTTGTTGTAATGATGGCCATGTCATCCATGTAGGCTCTAATGGGAGGAAGACGAAAGCCACTCTTGAGTCTCTCACCTCCCACTACCCACCGGGATGCCTGCATGACCAACTCCATTGCCATGATAAATGACAGAGGGGAAATCGTGTAGCCTACCATAACTCCAATTCCCAGTTGCTGCCAGGCTGTGGTGGTGTTCTCAGCTGTAACACAAACCTGTAAATCCCAAAGTAGGTCTTGACCAGACCTGTGATGTGGTTTGGTATGCTGAAATAGTTGAAGGCCATCCACAAGATCTCGTGCGTAACTGACCCAAAGGCATTGCCAAGGTCTAAAAAGGCAACATGAAGGTCTTTGTTCTTTCTTGGCAGTGTAAATCTGGTGCCAGATGACGCTGGCATGCTCAAGACTTCCTGAGAAGAAGTAGATAGTCTTTGGGCCAAGACACTGAAGATCTTCCTCTACATTCAGCAGGCTGATCTGGCGAAACTGGCTGATGGATAAGGAGTTCTTCTCCTTAGGGAATATACCAGAATACCTCCTGCTTTTCGCCAAGCCTTTGGAATCACTCCTTTCTGCCACAGTACTTTCATCAGCATCCACAGGTATTTGAAGATTTGTGGGGTGTTTTTATAGAGCCATTAAGTCCTGGGGCCGATGCTCCTCTTGCCTGCTTCACTACCTTCTCCACTTCACTCCATGTAGGTGGTCTTGTGTCCATTTGGTGTTCAGGTGCCTGGATAGGTGGCATATCACTCGGAATAGTAACTGGCTCATGCCTCTGATCCTCAGAGTAAGTTTTCCTCAGATGACCTTCCAGGTCTTTTATGGGCATTTTGAGGCACCCGCTCTTTTCTTCGACAAAAGGGCCCTTAATAAAGTTCTATGGGTTGCTGAAGAACAGGGTCCTTGTCCGTTCTTTTTTCTTAAGTTGTCATTTGAGGTGTTCTTTTTTTCGTAGCTTAGTAAGTTGTTGCTTTATTCTATAGGGCAGGGCAGTAAGTCCCTCCCTTTCTGTCTCATAGGCTCTCCTCCACTGTTTCATCAGTTGTCTTCTCTCTTTCACTAATCTGTCAATTTTCTGCTGTCTCCTGGACTTTAAGTGGCTTAAAGGGCCTTCTGCTGTCTCTGAGTCTTGCTCTTTACCTCAAACCACTCGGCCCCATAGCTGTAGATGATGGTTCCCAGGTTCTCTAACTTTCTTTGAACTGGACCCTTTTGTTGATCTACAGGGTGGGCCATTTATATGGATACACCGTAATAAAATGGGAATGGTTGGTGATATTAAAGTCCTGTTTGTGGCACATTAGTATATGTGAGGGGGCAAACTCCTCAAGATGGTAGGTGACCATGGTGGCCATTTAGAATTTGGCAATTTTGGATACAACCTTTGTTTTTTCAATAGGAAGAGGGCCATGTGACACATCAAACTTATTGGTAATGTCACAAGAAAAACAATGTTGTGCTTGGTTTCAACGTAACTTTATTCTTTCATGAGTTATTTACAAGTTTCTCTTTGTTCACAGCCATTGACATGTCGAAGAGGTTAACATGTGAGGAGCCGATCGAAATTGTGTTGATAATCTGGTGAACGCAGTAACCGGGTCATTGCAGCCAATTTCAATGCAAAACACCGTACAAGACCACCCATCTCCCATGCTACAGTTAGCAAACTGCTTGCTAAGTTTCGGGAAACTGGTTCAGTGTTGGATTTGCCAAAATGTGGACGCAAGAAAACTCACTCAGAAATCAGAAATCAGAAATCAGAAAGGGGTTTATTGCCAAATGTTGAGCAGGTTTACAACATTAGGAAATTGCTGCGGTGCTTCAGTGCAAACATAGTGTCATAAATAGCACTTAAATAGACATGAAAAAATAAAAGTAGGAATAAGAATTAAAAGTGCTACGTAGAAAGATATGTGCATGAGATATACATGAGATATATACATGAGAATAAGAATTAAGAGTGCTACGTAGATAGATATATACATGAGTGCAGGTGGTGATCAGTGCCAAACATGGAATGATGCAGTGACACAGCGTAGGGTCATGTGTTAGTGGCGGGGACAGTCATATGGTTATTGTTCATGTGTCCAACAGCAGAGGGGAAGAAACTGTTCTTATGGCGAGAGGTTCTGGTGCGAATGGACCGGAGCCTCCTGCCTGAGGGTAGCAGGTCAAACAGACACTAATGAAGAAACATCAGTGGCTGTCCTAGTTTATTCAGCAAGAGCCCACAGTGTATCACTCGCCGCATGTCACTGGAGAGTGGCATTATTTGAACATCCCTTCGGCGGATATTAGCTACTCACAAATGGCACCCTTACAAACTCCATCTACTGCAGCATCTCAATGAGGATGACCCAGATCGGCGCACAGAATTTGCAGAATGGGCAAAACAAAAATTGGAACAGAACCCTCAGTTCACGCAGAAGATTTTATTCAGTGATGAGACAAACTTTTATGTGAATGGTGAAGTTAACAAACAAAACCACCGCTATTGGTCTGACACTAACCCACATTGGATGGATCCCTCCAAGACTGTTGGAACAACAAAAGTGATGTTTGGTGTGGTATATGGGGTACAACGATAGTGGGTCCATTCTTCATCAATGGTAACCACAAGGCCACTGGATATTTGAAATTGCTCTCTTTATGCACTGAAGCTGGCACGTTCCCTGAGTTTTTCCAGCAAGATGGTGCACCACCATATTATGGGTGCCAGGTCCGAGCATTCCTAGATGAACAGTTTCCTGGAAAGTGGATTTGTCATCGTGGGCCAGTTGAATGGCCCCCAAGGTCTCCCAATCTGACCCCCCTAGACTTTTATCTTTGGGGTCATCTGAAGGCAATTGTCAATGGTGTGAAGATATGACATGTGCAGCACCTGAAACTACAGATACTGGATGCTTGTGCTGGCATTTCTCCTGCGGTGTTGCTATCAGTGTGTGAAGAGTGGGAGAAGAGGGTTGCATTGACAATCCAACACAATGGACAGCACATTGAACACATTTTATAAGTGGTCAGAAACTTGTAAATAACTCATGAAAGAAAAAAAGTTACGTTGAAACCAAGCGCACCATTGTTTTTCTTGTGACATTACCGATAAGTTTGATGTGTCACATGGCCCTCTTCCTATTGAAAAAACAAAAGTTGTATCCAAGATGGCCGACTTCTAAATGGCCACCATGGTCACCAACCATCTTGAGGAGTCTGCCCCCTCACATACAGGGAGTGCAGAATTATTAGGCAAGTTGTATTTTTGAGGAATAATTTTATTATTGAACAACAACCATGTTCTCAATGAACCCAAAAAACTCATTAATATCAAAGCTGAATGTTTTTGGAAGTAGTTTTTAGTTTGTTTTTAGTTTTAGCTGTTTTAGGGGGATATCTGTGTGTGCAGGTGACTATTACTGTGCATAATTATTAGGCAACTTAACAAAAAACAAATATATACCCATTACAATTATTTATTTTTACCAGTGAAACCAATATAACATCTCCACATTCACAAATATACATTTCTGACATTCAAAAACAAAACAAAAACAAATCAGCGACCAATATAGCCACCTTTCTTTGCAAGGACACTCAAAAGCCTGCCATCCATGGATTCTGTCAGTGTTTTGATCTGTTCACCATCAACATTGCGTGCAGCAGCAACCACAGCCTCCCAGACACTGTTCAGAGAGGTGTACTGTTTTCCCTCCTTGTAAATCTCACATTTGATGATGGACCACAGGTTCTCAATGGGGTGACTTCTTTTATACCCTTTCTTGCCAGCCACGCTGTGGAGTACTTGGACGCCTGTGATGGAGCATTGTCCTGCATGAAAATCATGTTTTTCTTGAAGGATGCAGACTTCTTCCTGTACCACTGTGTAACCCAGTGTTAAAAACGGGATTAAAAGTATAAATAAATATTGATAAAAACAAAGTTAATTATAATAAATACTGATAAAAAGCATGTAAACATAAGTTTAATTAATATGTACATATGTATATGTAATGTATAAATGGTGTGGGGGCAGGACTTAGTCCTGTAGAGTGTGTTTGTCAGATCCACTGAGCGACCAATCATTGGCCGGTCTGACCCTCCCCCAGTCTGTGCGCTGCTCAGACACCTGTGTGTGCCTTCGTGTGCCAGTCAGATACGCCAGAGACACAGACGGTGAAAGATCAGTTTACCCGTGCGACGAAGAAGCTAGCTGGATAGTGAAAGTCCTTTTTTCGGCGAGAATAATAAGAGTGATACTGTATTCCAGAGGCCGTGAGCCAACGTGAGCACTGTGAAGCCCCGTGTAGCATTTGTTGCTTCGCATGGTCAGGTTTTTCCCTTTGCTTATTTGGATTGGATTGGTTTTGAGGACCTGAGAAGAATCGAGGATCCCTTTTCCAGTACTGGATGGCGAGCCCAGCCCAAAGAGCCGGATGAACTGGTAGATTGTAACCCGACTGGTTACAAACACACTGAGTGACTCGTGAACATTGAAAGACTGAAATTGACTTTAAAAAAAGACATAAAAGACAATATATCCTTAGGTCGACTATTTGTGGGGTTTATTTCATTTTATTTTGTTTTCAAGAAGAGCGCTCTACTTTTGTTAAATGTGCACAACTTTAATAATTGTTAATAAATGCAATTGTGTTTTCTGCACCTACTGTGTACAAGTCCTCTGTTGTCATACACCCTTGGCTCCTACGAATCTAGAATCTGTCTGATCTGGTCCATATTTCCCTTCTGTCCTTGTACTGTGGTTAAAGGTAACTATACTGCCGTACTACATGCAAAGAAGGCAAGAAGTAGCACTAACAGGTCTAGTATTGCACCACCAGTGTTACAACTGCTTGAAGAAGGTGTCTTCCAGAAACTGGCAGTAGGACTGGGAGTTGAGCTTGACTCCATCCTCAACCCGAAAAGGCCCCACAAGCTCATCTTTGATGATACCAGCCCAAACCAGTACTCCACCTCCACCTTGCTGGCATTTGAGTCGGACTGGAGCTCTCTGCCCTTTACCAATCCAGCCACGGGCCCATCCATCTGGCCCATCAAGACTCACTCTCATTTCATCAGTCCATAAAACCTTAGAAAAATCAGTCTTGAGATATTTCTTGGCTCAGTCTTGACGTTTCAGCTTGTGTGTCTTGTTCAGTGGTGATCGTCTTTCAGCCTTTCTTACCTTGGCCATGTCTCTGAGTATTGCACACCTTGTGCTTTTTGGGCACTCCAGTGATGTTGCAGCTCTGAAATATGGCCAAACTGGTGGCAAGTGGCATCTTGGCAGCTGCACACTTGACTTTTCTCAGTTCATGGGCAGTTATTTTGCGCCTTGGTTTTTCCACACGCTTCTTGCGACCCTGTTGACTATTTTGAATGAAACGTTTGATTGTTCGATGATCACGCTTCAGAAGCTTTGCAATTTTGAGACTGCTGCATCCATCTGCAAGATATCTCACTATTTTTGACTTTTCTGAGCCTGTCAAGTCCTTCTTTTGACCCATTTTGCCAAAGGAAAGGACCTTGCCTAATAATCATGCACACCTGATATAGGGTGTTGATGTCATTAGACCACACCCCTTCTCATTACAGAGATGCACATCACCTAATATGCTTAATTGGTAGTAGGCTTTCGAGCATATACAGCTTGGAGTAAGACAACATGCATGAAGAGGATGATGTGGACAAAATACTCATTTGCCTAATAATTCTGCACTCCCTGTATACTAATGTGCCACAAACAGGACTTTAATATCACCAACCATTCCCATATAAATGGCCCACCCTGTAGTATAAGAGCCAGTTCCGAGTCAATGGTTTCCTACTCTCTTTTCTCACTGGATCTGGGCCACAGAATCTGATCTTTCCTACCTTCCATCTTCCTTTCCCTTGCTGGTAGTGGTTGGCTAGACTCAGTGTTGGAATATTCTGTCAGCTGTTTCTGGATGGGCTCTGGGCTGGAACATGGTGTTGATTGTGGCTGGCTTACATCTATACAAGAATGTGTTGCTAGCTGTTGGTGGCTAAACTCCAAGCTAGGGGCTGATACTAAACAGCTGGACCCTGAGCTAGAATCTAATATTGGATGTGGCTGGCTAAGCTCTAGACTGAGAACTGATGCTGGCTGGATTTGATTGAGTTCCATGTAGGCTTATTGTTTTTGTAAACATGTGGCCTGTCACATGTTTACAAATGTTTACATAATTACCGTATTTCCCGGACTACAAAGCGCACCTGAATATTAGCCGCACAAGCTAAAATCAGGGGAAAATCCTGTTTTGTACATAGATTAGCCGCACCTGACCAAAAGCCGCAGGTGTTTCAATGTTGACTTATCATATGTAAGAGAATATGCACAAAGGGAATTGTCAGGAAAGAGATGGCTGTTTGGAGACACACCCCTTTTATTAATATTTTGAAAAACAAGTTATGGGTACATATTTGCACATGTAGTACATAACAGTAACCTACAGCACACCAGAAAAATAGATTCGGACTACCTTTTAGGCTCAGGTGCAGTGACACAGCTTTAACAAGAAGAAAAGTCAGTCATTCACCACCATCTTTCTCTTCTTCCTGCGCACTAAAACCACCAAAGTCCTCTTCTCCAGTTTCGGATACAAACAGGCTCAGGATGGCTTCGTCATCCACTCTCCGCTTCCCTCCTTCGTTGTCACTTTCAAAACCAAAGAAATCCTCATTGTCAGTGTCGGAGTCCTCATCTCCATCATGCAGCAGTCCAGCCCTTCAAAATCCGGTGGTGATCGTGGATGTTTTCACACTTTTCCACGCTGTCAGAATCCACCGGTGGAGTTGGGCATAACTTGCTTTTCGCAAGTTTATCGCCGCTCATCGTCCACGCCTCCCGCTGAACGCGTAGCGCTACTTTGAAGTTTGTTTTTCGCGCTACTTCGTATGGCACTACGTTGCCTGGTGGACGGACATGTGACTAACATACCACTCTTGAACCCCGATCCTTCCGCCAGGCAACGTAGTGCCGTACAACAGCGGAACAAACAAAACAAATCGTCTTACGATATGACAAAAATCATGGACAATTCATAGAAAAGCCGCACCTGACTAAAAGCCGCAGGGTTCAAAGCTTGTGCAAAAAGTAGCGGCTTATAGCCCGACAATTACGGTAATTGTTTGAGCAAATACAAAAGCAATTTATATGCTTGTTAGTGAAACATAGTAGGACATTCACATAAAACATTTCACACCCTTTTCCAGCTCATTCATCATTTTTGTCCACATGTCCTTGCTTTTACTTCCTGTCACTACAGCATAACTAACATTGATAAAGTGGAACTGTGTAGTTAGTTTTATTCCGAGCCCACATTTTGACATTTGTCAAAATGACATATGTTTGGTAGCAAAAAATAAAAGTGTGAATATCCAGTCTCATCTACTGCTGAATAAATGTTCACGCAATCATTTTCTGCAGTATCAGTATAATTGAAATTCACTAAATCCATTTTGCAGTGATGAGTAAAAACATAAAATATGAGGAAATTCTTTTAAAAAAAACTTTCGATCGTTGTATCAACACCATATGTGTCTGTGTGTGACTTATGAAAGACAAAAAAAAATCTTTACAACTTGAACACTCAGCCATTTTTTATTACAACATGCCAGATATTGAATATGCTTTAAGTTACATACTAAGAAAATCACTGCTGTTGTCTGAAAAGAAAACAGAGAGGCTTGGATTTATTGTAGTTTCCAAGATATTTGGTAGTATTTCCAAGAAAATCCAATCCTTTTTTTCATAGGGAAATCTCAAAATGACAAGCAGTAATTGGAATAAACAGATGTTTTTTTTCTCTATGTGCAGTTTTGTCTCAATGACCATTTTAATTTTTGTTCCAGCCGAAGGCAATATCGCATATGTCGCGAGTCTCAAAACTCCACCCGAGTATATGAGGGTTTTTAGAATATACAGAGGCCTGGGGCAGCTGTTCCTTGCCAACTCATGCAGAAGGAGAATTTCATCAACTCAGTTGCAGAAAGACTTCCAATTTCCTGCCTATCATTCCTGCCCTTGGGGTTAAAGGGCATCAGCAGAATACTGTAGTGGGCTCAGTTTATTTAAGCTGAATAAGAGCACACTTTGATGTTTCAGCTCAAGGGGAAGTGGACTCTCAGCAGTCCAGCACTCCATGAAAGCAGTTCTTGGGTTGGTCTGTCATAGTCTTGTCCTTATATTAATGATATCAGTATAAATAGTATCAATAATTTAGATTTAGTAATTCATCCAAGAGCATGTGTTTTAGATTAAAAGAAATGTATGCTGTATTGTAATGTTTCCCTTGCATTGTGATTATGCTTATATTCATGGATGATGGGATCATTTCTAAATAAAATTTGATTCTGTGCCCACCCAGTGTGTATATTTCGTCTTTAAGTGATGATGTATGAACTCCAAACTACTCTGCGTTTATTAAGGCTGTTGTGTTTTTAACATGTTTTAATGGTTTATATCTTGTATTTAATCTGAACAAGCCCTAAAAACAGTCCGTGATCACTGTCGGCCTCCCTCGGTTTTTATTACCGCTATTCATTTTAAAGCTCAGTTTTTAAAACCTTACGATGTAACTACAGCCCAGCAGCAGTATATTAATGACTAACCTCATATTGTGGCTGTATTATCTCAGTTGTTCTCCTGACTGAAGTTTGGTCTGTTTACAGCATCCTGCCATGCAATTGCATTTGTCCTTAACCTCACGTTAACTTTTATCAAGTGGAAAAAAGTTAGCGTGCATCCTCCAGCTTCACTGTATTTATTTTATGCTAACCATAGCTGTGTAGCTAGCCACCACGTAGCACATCATTATATACCAGCTAGTCCAACTTCAGTAACCCTACAAACGTCACTGCTGTTTAGTTTTCTGTCTTCATTTATGTCTGAAGTGATACTAGAGCTGTATGTTTAAAATTTTTCAGAAATCCCTCAGTCAGAACATGGTATATTATGTTTAGATGGAAACTAGCAAGCTAACTCCCTGTTAACTTCTAACTCCGTTAAACTTCATAAATTGTGTTTTCATGGATGCCTGGACGTTAAACTTAGACAGTTTGTAACTCAGTGATGCCGCAGTGTTCGTTTGACTTTGGGACCTGAAGTGGAGTTTGGACCCAGAAATGGTTAATGATATCAGAATTAAAGACCAGATAGTGTTGCAGTTACATCTGTCTTTATCATGTTTTCAATTCCTACTCATTTTGTTAATTTCAGAAGTTTGATTTCTCTTTGTATATTATTTGTTTTGTTTTTGTTTTTTTGTTTTCTGTATTTACACTTTTCTGGTTCACCTTTATATGCATTTAATTAAATCCCTACCAGCTGTTTAATATCAGCCAAATTGTCCTCTTGTGTTTATCTGTTATTACTGTTGTACTGTTTTCTGTCTGAAACCATTGACTCGGGTCTCTAAGTTTTCCTTCTTTCATTCTGCTGCTACAGTTTTATCTAATTTCATCATTAAATAGCCTGGCATAGCTTTTTTGGCCTAACTGACACAATAGCCACTTATTTTTTCACATACACTAGGGGATGCTAAAGTAAGAAGCTCGAAATATGACATGTAAAAGCTTTCATTTAAATAACCTGCTGGCTTTTAGCAGGCATTTCACATCTTAAGTTTAATTTACCAAATACAACTGCTAACTAGACCAGATAAAGGTTAGTGATAGTACATCCCCACCTAACAGGAGCGTTCTGAATATGGCTTTAATAATCTGAAATCTGTTTGAGAAGCTAAAATGATCCATGCAGGTCTCTGCTACATGGCATCTCACAGGGATATGAATCATTTAAAGTTAGTAAAAATATACACATTTATTTGCCAAACTTAATTACAGTTCCTTTCTCTTTTTTTTTCTTTTTCCTTTTTGCCTGTCCCGTTTGGCTCTTTTGCCATCAGAATTGTTGTCTAAAGGCAAAGAAAGATGCCCAACGGATTTACTTTACCAAATTGACCATCCCAGCCTTGCCGTAATGGTCCATTTGATTCACCTTTTATTGTTTATTTTATTTTCACTTACTGAATACGGGACAGACTTGACTGGGGGAAAGAAGGGGAGAAAGAAAGAGGGAAAGAGAAACAGCTGAGAAGAGGGACGGGGGAGAAGGGCAAAAAAACAAAAACCAACAGAATGAGCAGAAAAAAAAAGAAAAAAATGCATATATCAATCACCTGGATCACCTGCTGAGAAAGAAAAAAGAAAACAAGCAGAAGAGAACAAGAGTAATAGAATAAACAACATCACAATGATATATGGGAATATGACAGTAAATACTAAATATTAAACATTATTGTGCAGCACATAAGATCAACAGAACACAGTGTGCTTTGAGGTAGGAGCCAAAAAGGGTGTAGTTTGTGGGTGTGATCACCCGTGTGTACACCTGTGAGCATGGACGCGGTTGTTTTTTTGTTTTTTTTTAAAGGTTCCTTCATGTAATGATCTGCTAGAGGGTGTGGGGGGGCCACAGCCCCGTCCTCCAGGGCATGAAGCAGGTATGGAGGAGATCAAAACTCCAGACATCCAGAGGCCCCCAGAACACAAGAGACCAAGGAAGACCAACAGAGGGGCAGCCGCGCCACTGTCCCAGAAAGAGCTGAGAAGAGTCTCAGATGAGGGCTCACTCAGCAGCCGCGGAGCAGAAGCCAGGGGGAGTTGCAGTGACGCGCCCGTGAGCTCCGCCGGCAGCCAGCCGTGCCTGAGTGACCGAGCCCCAGGCTGAGAGGCCGGGGGCACCCCACCTCCGAAGTGGCCAGAGCGAGCCCCAGGCTCCAGGCCCCGATAAGCGGCCGCCAAGGAGTGAGCCGGTGTGTACCTGGACGCCCATCCCCGGACACAAAGAACCACCAATGCACCGATGTCTGAGGGAGTCCGCCACTGGCAGGGGAAGTGGTGGTAGGGGGAGATAGGCCTCCAAACCTTGGAGGGCCTAAGATGTCCCCAGAGAGGTGGCGCCTGACACCCAACCTGACATATAGACACAGACATACAGGCACACACAGATACAAACATCCATTCCCACCCTCATGCTCTCATATGCACTTACTCCACACTCAACCAACGTGGAGACAGACATAAAGAGACGCTGTACACACGATCACACTCCCCAAGCGTACTCTACAAACCGGGTCTAGGTACCCTTGCCCCTGGAGGGGGGAACTGCACCCAGACCCAGGTGGTGTTACCCTTTTCCCTGCGGTGGGGGGAGGCAGACCGCCCCGACTCCGCAGCAGCAGGGAGGCCCCATACTCCAGACCGCAGTCGGACGGCCAACTCCTCCTCCTAGCCCCCCCACTCCAGCAGGTTGCAGAGAATGGGGGTGAGAGAAGACTCCAAACCTCCCTCCACCTGCTCATTGTAGTGTTGATGCATGTGTGTTCTAAGGTGCATTTAAAACCCAGGAGGGCATGGAGCTACCTGCCAGAGAGCAGCAGGTAAGCGCATGGTCCCTCCTGCTAGCCCTCAATGTCTACGTGTATTTAAAATTGAAAGGTGGGCAAGGACGCCAGGGGTGGGGTGTACACCCTGATGGTACTTTGGATTCCGTGTATCGTGCCCACCCCCAAGATCCTATATGTATGTGTAATGAGAGTGTGAGTAATGTGAATGTCTAACTTGTGGGATAAAATTGAGGCAGAGGCAGCCAGAAGGGGAAAGAGGGGGGGAGGGGGGGTAGCCTCCTCTGCACCCTGGTGACATACCCCTACTCCAAGGTCCTGCATGTGTGGGTGGTTGTGGTGGAGCGGGAAGAGGGAGGCAGCTGGAGATGGGGAGGGAAGGAAGGGATGGGCAAGTGACCCCTCCCTGGGGCCAGCTCCCCCGCTGACCCCAGTAGGCACCCCCATACTCCGCGACCCGCCAGGAAAAGGGGGCCCAGGCCCATCCAGACCGGGGCCCAGTGCAGCAGCGCCTCCCGGCCCCACAGAGCCCGGGACAGTCCACCCAACCCCACCACAGAGAAAACTGCACCCACCCCACCATCCACTCATCTTCCAGACTACATAAGACAATAAACACCCAGGCTGAGATCTTCCTCCACCTCTCCTGTATCTCCCCCTCCTGCAGAGAGAGCTCCTGAGGAGAGGAAAGCTCCTGCAAGATGTGACAATCTTCCCCACCAGTTGAAGAGCCCCCCAGGTGGCTCGATGCACCGGCGGCACCCTGCTCCAGGGCTGGGCCCCCATGCACCCACCCGCCCACAACCCCGGCAACACACCAACCAGGACCCAAGCCCCCGAGGCCCGGCCCGGGCCCCAGCCCAGAGACGGAGCGCCCCCAGAACCTCACGCCCATCCCGGACCCACCCAGGGGCAGCCAGGCTACCAGGTCAGTAACCCACGTCCGTCAGCACATACCCTCCCCTAGCCCCGCTGCACACAGCCGCGAGGAAACAGTCACCTGAGAGCCAACAGAGCCCCCAACCGGACATGACCGCTACCCCGGGTTGAGCCCCCCAAGGAAGATGCCTCCGGGGAACCCCCCGACGCCCTAAGCCTGTCCCTACCCCCACACCAATCACAACAGTGAAGGCGGGACCAAACTATGACCCCCCCACCCCCACTAGGTGATGGAGCTGATCAAAGGAGCCCAGAGCAATTGATCTGATGTGGTGGCAGAGGCTGTATCAAGACTAATGTAATCGAATAGATAATTTCTATATTGGTTAGAATTAAGATTGTTTTTATTTTTCCAGTTCATGAGGACTGTTTTCTTGGCTATGCATAGGGCAGTGAAAACCATATGGGCGATATTCTTTTCTGAAGTGACATTATCTAAGCTGCCCAACAAACACACTAAGGGGGAAGTTGGAATGTTACATTTCAGACACTTCGATAAGTCTTCACATATCTCGCGCCAAAACTTCTGAACTGGTGGACAGAACCAAAGAGCGTGGATATAATTGTCCGGTGAATTGGTTTGGCAGTGTGAGCAGTTGTTGGTAGACGTAAAGCCCATCTTGAACATCCGATGACCTGTATAGTGCACTCTATGTAATATTTTGTATTGAATTAATTGAAGACTGGGATTTCTAATTAGATGAAAGGTTTTTAAGCAAATCTGAGACCAGAAGTTTAGGTCTAAGTTAACTGATAAATCCGCTTCCCATTTTGCAATAGGAAGTGATATTGATTCATCTGTTTTAGAAAGCATTCTGTATATTTTGGATAGTAATTTGGGGGTTTTAAGAGTAAGAAATTGAACCACACTTGGTGGTGTTTGTAGTTCAACTTGACCCGGTTTAAATTTCTTTTTTACTATGGATTTAATTTGTTGATATTCTAAAAATCTTTTCTTGTTGATCCCATATTGTGTAACTAGTCCGTCAAATGAAATAAATTCTGTTCCTTCTAGTATATGTTCTAAATATTTGATTCCTTTACCACTCCAATCTGAAAAGTTTATCATATTATTGTTTTGTAATATGTCAGGGTTGTTCCAGATAGGTGTACGTTTGCATGGGATTAATGAAGACGCCGTCAATTTTAGAAACTCCCACCATGCTGTCAGAGAAGAGCTGATGTTGATGCTTTTAAAGCATTCATGTCGTTGGATGTTTGAGCTGATAAATGGTAGGTCTGAGATCTCTAGATTATTGCAAAGTGCTTGTTCTACATCTAGCCAAGGTTCATCTAAGAGGGTATGTTTTAGCCATCCTGAGATAAACTGAAGCCTGTTGGCTAAGAAGTAGTGCTGAAAGTTAGGCAGTTCTAGTCCTCCTTTATCCTTGGTCTTTTGTAGTGTTTTTAAGCTTATACGTGGGGGTTTATTTTTCCAAAGGAATTTGGACATACATGAATCTAGAGATCTGAACCAATCTTGTGGCGGTTTAGTTGGGATCATTGAGAATAAATAATTTATTTTTGGTAAGACCATCATTTTTATAGCGGCAACCCTTCCCATGAGTGATATGGGTAGACATTTCCATCTAGCCAGATCATCTTCTACCTTCTCTAAAAGTGGGATATGGTTTAATTTAGTTAGATCTGCAAGCTTGGGAGAAACATTAATACCTAAATATTTTATATTTCCCGATTGCAGTGGTGTAGAAGAGGAATTATGGAGGGAGCAATTAATCGGTAGAACTGTAGATTTTGACCAGTTAATTGAGTAATCTGATATTCTTGCAAAAGAGTTTATCAATTCAATCACCCCAGAGATATTGGTTTGTGAATTTTGGAGAAAGAGTAACACATTATCCGCATAAAGGCTGATTTTATGTTCCACGTTCTTGCATTTTATGCCCTTAATTACTGAATTCTGTCTAATTGCTGCTGCTGCTAGTGGTTCAATAAAAATTGCAAACAGTGAAGGGGAGAGTGGGCATCCCTGCCTGGTGCCCCTCAAGAGACAGAAGCTGGAGGATGTCTGGTCATTTGTTCTAACACAAGCTGTTGGGGAATTATATAATATTTTTAACTAGTTTATGAAAGAGGATCCAAAACCAAATTTGTGTAAAGTTGCAAATAGAAATTTCCAGTTAACTCTGTCAAATGCTTTTTCTGCGTCTAAAGAGAATATTGTAGTTTCTAGGTTTTTACTGTATGAGTAGTCTATCAAATTAAGTAATCTACGTGTATTTGTTGATGAGTGCCTACCTTTTATGAAACCAGTTTGGTCAGGATGAATTAAGAGGGGGGTTATTTTCTCCAGTCTCTTTGAGAGAGCTTTGCAGATTATTTTAAGGTCTACGTTTATAAGGGATATTGGACGATAGCTTGAGGGATATACAGGGTCTTTGCCTGGTTTTAGCAGGAGATTAATGTTTGCAGAATTCATATTTGATGGAAGTCTGCCCTTTTCTTTAATTTCCACCAACGTTCTGTAGAAAACTGGTGCTAGAATCGACCAGAATTCTTTGTAGAATTCTGCAGGAAAGCCATCTGGACCTGGAGCCTTATTATTGGGCATACTTATCAGGGCTTCCTGGAATTCACTTGGTGTCAGTGGTGAATCCAGTGCCATTGCTTGAGTATCCAATAATTTTGGAAGAGTTATGTTGTCCAAAAACTGATCAATTTCTTTTTTAGATGGGTTTATTTGTGGTGAATACAACGTTTTATAGAAATCCCTGAAAATGTTGTTTATTTGTATCGGATCATATATTGTGTTCCCAGATGAATCTTGAACAGCACATATAGTTGTTTTTTCTTTATTTATTTTTAGCTGGTTTGCTAGAAGTTGACCGGATTTATTACTATGTTCATAATTTTGTAGGCGTAGTCTTTGTACTAAGAATTTTGTTTTTTTATCAATTATCTCATTTAATTCTAGTTTTGTTTTGCGTATTTTGTTCAATGTTTCCTGATCTTGGTGGGACGCATAGGCTTCTTCTAGTGATTTGATGTTTTTTTCTAATTCCTGAATATTTTTGTTTTCTTTTTTCTTTTTATGTGATGAGAAATAAATTATTTTACCTCTCATCACAGCTTTCCCTGCTTCCCATAGAACAGAAGCTGATGTTTCGGGAGTGTCATTATAGTCCAAATATGAAGTCCACTCTTTTTTTAAAATATTTAATAAAGTCTTCATCTTTAAGTAGTGATATATTAAATCTCCAGTTTTTTCTTGGCGTAGTATTATTCTTGTGCATTAGTGTTAAAGATACAGGACCATGATCGCTGACAGCTATAGGGTGAATCTCAGTGTCTGAAATGTCGTTCAGCAGTGAGCTGCTGACCAAAAAATTATCCAGACGAGAGTAGGAGTGATGGACATTTGAGAAAAAAGTATATTCCTTACTGGTGGGGTGAAGGGAGCGCCATGCATCGCAAAGACCAAAGTCGCTCATATACTGTTTGATTATATTTGTGGACTGCCAATTACGCTGAGTTCCCGCTGTATTGAGCCTATCCATGTCTTCATTTAGTCCAATGTTGAGGTCGCCTCCAAGAACAAGTGTGCCATCTAAGTGTTCAGAGAGTGCACTGAAAAAACCGTGAAAGAATGAGGGATCATCAACATTTGGACCATATACACTTGCAATACATAGCTTTTTATCAAGTATAGATAGTTTAATGATTAAGAATCTGCCCTCTGGATCTATAACTGTATCGAGTACTGTGAAATTAATATTTTTATGTATTAAAATTGCTACTCCCCTTTGTCTAGAATTATAACAAGCTGAGAACACATTAGGAAACTCAGGTGTTTTAAGTTCATTCGAACCTCTAAGAGGTCTGTGGGTCTCTTGTAAAAGGACAACATCTGCCTGTAGTTTTTTGAGTTGGTTAAATATTTTTAACCTCTTTACTCTGGAGCCAGCTCCATTTATATTCCATGTAATGAACCTCAGTGTACCCATAGATGTTTGTGTATAACTAGGGATGTATGCTGTGTGCGTCACTTAGACAGGTGGAGAGAATACGTCACTTGTTCATAAATAAAGAGAAGGAGAGAGAGAAAAAATGTGTGGCGAGATGCTCCCTGAGTCTGACTTTGTGTATGCATAGTTACTAATATGAGTAGGCTTGGCTTAAGTGTGTGTATCCTAAACGACTGTGTGCGCTGTCTGACTGAAGTAAATGTGCTGCCGTTGTGCTTCACGGAGACATGGCTGTCCCCCACCGTGCCGGACCAGGCCGTAACTCCGTCGGATTCATTCTTTGTGCTCCGCGCGGACAGAACGGCAGAGTCAAACAAAACCAAAGGTGGGGGAGTGTGTTTCATGGTAAACAGAAAGTGGTGTGATGCCAGGAGCATTTCTACTCTCTCCAGCGGCTGCTCGCCACATCTGGAGTTCCTGAGCATTAAGTGCCGCCCTTTCTATCTGCCCCGTGAGTTCACCTCGGTCATCGCCACGGCGGCCTACATCCCACCCCAAGCGGACACAGGTATGGCTTTGTCCGAATTACATGATGTGCTGAGCTCGCTTCAAAACAAGGACCCGGGCGCAGCCCTCATTGTAGCAGGAGACTTTAACAAAGCGAACCTCAGACAAGTCATGCCAAACTTTTACCAGCATGTCTCGTGTCCAACGAGAGGGGATCGAATTTTGGATCACTGCTACACGCCATACCAGCAGGGCTACAAAGCTGTCTCACACCCGGCTTTTGGGAAGTCTGACCACAACGCCATCTTCCTCATCCCCCGGTATAAACAAAGCATACGGAGGGAAGAAGTAACCACGAGGGAGGTAAAACGGTGGACTGCCCAATCAGAAGCTACGCTACAGGACGCACTCAACGACGTCGACTGGGACATGTTCAGAGCATGCGCAGTTGACATCAACGAGTTTACGGAAGTAGCAGTATGCTTCGTCAATATGCTAGCGGAGGAGATTATCCCCACTGCGAGAGTCACCACATTCCCAAACCAGAAACCGTGGATGGACAGATCGATCCGCACTGCAGTAAACGCCAGGACCGCCTCCTACAACGCGGGTCTCGCCACTGGCGATATGAGCGCCTACAAAGCGGCCTCATACGGCGTGCGGCCCGCGGTGAGAGATGCCAAACGCCGGTACCGGGAACGTGTGGAGTCCCACTTCCACCAGGGCGACACACGGAGTATGTGGCACGGACTACGCACCATTACGGACTACAAAGCCAGGGACACTGCGCTGATCAACGGTGACTCTGCATTCACCAACGAGCTGAATCAGTTCTACGCCCGTTTCGAGGTTAGCCAGGCGGCTAATGCTATCTACCGCCTGACTACCGAGGACAGTGACGTCATCAGCGAGAGACCGGTGACCAGCATCGCGGAGCATGACGTCCGAGCGGCACTGAGGAGAGTGAACACAAGGAAAGCGGCGGGGCCAGACGGCATCACCGGCCGTCTGCTGCGCTGCTGTGCTGACCAGCTAGCAGGTGTGTTCACTTACATATTCAACGAGTCCCTGGCGAAGTCTGTGGTCCCCACATGCTTCAAAAGATCCACCATCATCCCTGTGCCCAAGAACAGCATACCCTCATCCCTGAACGATTACCGGCCAGTTGCACTGACCTCGGTAGTAATGAAGGTGTTTGAGAGGCTGCTGAAGAACATCATCTCCTCCTCCATCCCAGACACCACAGATCCGCTGCAGTTTTCCTACAGATCCAACAGATCCACAGAGGATGCCATCGCCCACGTCCTACACACCACTCTCAGCCATGTGGACAAGAAACAGGGTAACTATGTGCGAATGCTGTTTGTTGATTACAGTTCAGCGTTTAACACAATAGTGCCCTGCAGACTGTTCACAAAGCTGAGGGATCTGGGACTTAACAGCTGTCTGTGTGCATGGGTGTTGGACTTCCTCACTGGCAGAACTCAGGTGGTGAGGGTGGGCAGGTGCTTCTCCAACAGCATCACCATCAACACAGGAGCACCTCAGGGATGTGTCCTCTCGCCACTGCTCTACTCCCTCTACACTTCAGACTGTGTGGCCACCCATGGCTCCAACACCATTGTGAAGTTTGCTGACGACACAGTGGTGTTGGGTGCCATCTCCAACAACGATGAGACGGCCTACATGGATGAAGTGAAGAATCTGGCATCGTGGTGCCAGGACAACCACCTCCAGCTGAACGTCAGCAAGACCAAGGAGCTGGTGGTGGACTTCAGAAGGGGTCAGCACAGAGACTACAAGCCCATTATCATCAATGGAGCTCCACCAGAGAGGGTGCAGTCCTTCAAGTATCTTGGTGTCCACATCTCCTCAGACCTGACATGGGCTGCCCACATTCAGGTCCAGACCAAAAAGGCTAGGCAGCGCCTGTATCACCTACGACAACTGAGGAAGTTCAGGGTCTCTCCAAAGATCCTCAGGATTTTCTATACAGGCGCTGTGGAGAGCATCCTCAAACAGAACATGACATCGTGGTTTGGGAACAGCTGTGTGAAGGACCAAAAAGCTCTCCAGAGAGTGATCCGTACAGCAGAACGCTGCTGCAGGATTGCTCTCCCCCCGCTTCAGGACACCTACACCAGGAGATGCCGGACTAGAGCAGCGCAGATACTGAAGGACCCGTCCCATCCTGGCAACAAACTGTTCCAACTTCTGCAATCTGCTAGAAGGTTCCACATCTTCCGGGCAAGGACAGAGAGACTCAAGAGGAGCTTCTATCCCCAAGCCATCCGTGCCCTAAACACACACACCCGCCCTCTCACATCATCTATAATTGACTGAGTCAGGACTCTTCCAGACACTAAACCAAGGCACAATGTACATTTCAATTCCTTTAATTTTAAATATGTTTATATTGTCTATCCTGTAAAATAGTCAGATGTCTATTCATATTAATGTACAGAATTCACCTGCTTGCTGCTACTACTGCACATTCACCCAATGTATATACTACATATATATATATATATAATTTTTTTCCTCTACACCCCCCCCCCCCAATTGTTTTGCACATGTCGAGGAGCGTGTCAGGCTACATTTCACTGTGTGTTATACTTGTATAACTATGCATGTGACAAATAAAGAACCTTAACCTTACCCTTAACCTTGAGCGCATGGTGCGTATGTGTCGAAATAAAGGATGTTTGTGGATGAGTGTCGAAGCAGGTGATCGAGGCAGTGAAAGGAATAAAGAAAGAAACCAAGGACAGGGGTGAGCAGCATAAAACCAAGAGGGGGAAAAGAGAGAAAAAAAAACGTGAAGAAAAAAAACAAAAACAAAACATAAACATTCCAATTAAATCACTGACGGAGAGTGACGGTGTTAATTCTGCTATGAAATCACACTTTAAGATGCGATTTGATACTGGTAAGTTAAACAGATGTTAATGCAAGTTAGTGTGAGTGGATAGGGAAATGGTGTAGCTGATTCTTATCTGGTGTGAGGTTAATACAGCCACGGAGTGATGTTGGGGTCTCGGTGGAGCTGTCCGTCCACGTACAGCCGGTCCACAGCGATGACAGCGCGGGAGACCTTCTGGATGAAGCCGCGTCGGATTGGGAAGAGGACCCTGCGTCGTTGGGGAACTGGTCGTTCACGCTGAAGTCCGTTCCTTTTAATACCCTGCCGCGGCTTTTCACATGTTGCTTTTGTTTGAAGTGGCCGAATTTGGCCACGATAGGACATGGTCTCCCGGCAGCGCCCGAATGGGGCCGAGGCGATGTACCCGATCGAAGACGATGTTCTTCACAGTGTCCTCCGGCAGCTTCAGGTGGGTTTTGATGAAGCTTTTTACCGTGGTCTCCGCGTCCTCTCCAGCGGCTTCTGGAATACCAGAAAATACAAGATTATCACGCATGCTACGAGCTTGTAGATCGATAACTGTTTCTTTTATTTTTTTATTTTCTCTATTGAGCTGGGTAACATTATCTGTGAGACATTTCACCGACTCCCTTAGCGTGGCATTTTCAGCAGCAAGCGTTTCCACCTGCTGCTGGCTGTACTCCAGGGATTCTCGCAAGCATTTAAATTCTCGGTGAAGAATCTCCACCAAGGACAGCCTTGCGTCGAAACTGGACAATCGCTTGTCGATTGACTCCAGTATGTCAGCAATATCTTTGCCGGCTGGCGATGTTGAGCCGGGGGAATCTGCTGGGCGTTGTCTTTTCGACGACGGCGTCTCAGGTTTGGCCGGGGAAGCTGCACACTGGGTCTTCTTCATCACGAGATCCTGAAAGCACTGATCAATATAATCTTGGAGAACCTCTAAACTCTCCTCGTTGTTCTCCAGGGTGTTGGAGATTATTTAGACAAATAGTGTTAGTTATAAGACAATTGATAAGTGTATTTGGTAATACTGAAGCTTAAATGAATTTGTTCAAATCTAAACTACCATTTGCTTTAATTTTCCGCCAAAATCTCCGGCGTCTGACGTCAGTTACAACATGAGTCGCTTACCTTGTCCGTCACTTCCGTCACCTCAGTATTCTTCTTCCTCCAAACACGACGAGTTGAGTTTATACCAAAAAATTCTACTTTGGTTTCATCTGACCACATGACATTCTCCCAATCCTCTGCTGTATCATCCATGTGCTCTCTGGCAAACTTCAGACGGGCCTGGACATGCACTGGCTTCAGCAGCGGAACACGTCTGGCACTGCGGGATTTGATTCCCTGCCGTTGTAGTGTGTTACTGATGGTGACCTTTGTTACTTTGGTCCCAGCTCTCTGCAGGTCATTCACCAGGTCCCCCCGTGTGGTTCTGGGATCTTTGCTCACCGTTCTCATGATCATTTTGACCCCACGGGATGAGATCTTGCGTGGAGCCCCAGATCGAGGGAGATTATCAGTGGTCTTGTATGTCTTCCATTTTCTGATGATTGCTCCCACAGTTGATTTTTTCACACCAAGCTGCTTGCCTATTGTAGATTCACTCTTCCCAGTCTGGTGCAAGTCTACAATACTTTTCCTGGTGTCCTTCGAAAGCTCTTTGGTCTTGGCCATGGCGGCGTTTGGAGTCTGACTGTTTGAGGCTGTGGACAGGTGTCTTTTATACAGATGATGAGTTCAAACAGGTGCCATTCATACAGGTAACGAGTGGGGGACAGAAAAGCTTCTTACAGAAGACGTTACAGGTCTGTGAGAGCCAGAGATTTTCCTTGTTTGAGGTGACCAAATGCTTATTTTCCACCCTAATTTACGAATAAATTTTTTACAAATCCTACCATGTGAATTCATCGATTTTTTTTTCACATTCTGTCTCTCACAGTTGAAGTGTACCTCTGGTGCAAATTACTGACCTCTGTCATCATTTTAGGTGGGGGAACTTGCACAATCGGTGGCTGACTAAATACTTTTTTGCCCCACTGTAATGCTGCTGAATGTAGCAGATTGAAGAAGGATAAGGCCATATGTTTCTCAGTTGGCAAGACAGCTGCTGTACATCTGTGGTTTTCATCTACAGTCAGCTTGCTCCATGCAGACAGGGCAGCAAGGAATCATGCCTGGATCATCAAGTTACAAGTTATTTAGACAACTTTGTTGGAAAACCAGGCTTTTAAGAATCAGAAAGCCTGATTCTTATGTCTTTAAGACAACCCAACCCATATATATATATATATATATATTAGGGGTGCAACGATACACAAAATTCACGGTTCGGTTCGATATTTTTTCGATACAAAAAAAATGTTCATGCCTTTTTAATTTGTCATTTATTAAAATTATAAATATACAGTATATTTTAACTCAAAAGTACAGTTTTTAAATTTAACCCTAACCCTTGTGCGTGTTTTTTATTTTGACAGCGAATGCGCACCTGCGGACCACTTATGTGCACCCCTGGTTATATAGCTCATCATATTGCAGCCACAAAAATTATTTTGTCCATGAAACCATAAAGCTGCACTTTCTTTTTGCCTTAAAGTCTGATTTGTCATAACTTCTCCATTTTGTGGTAAGCTTTTCTTTGGCTGTCACTTCTTCACCCTGACCTGTCTGATTTGGCTCAGCAGAACTAAAATATATATCCTGCTGCTTTTACACACACACTCACATAACGCTCAGCGATTCTCTGCCCGATCAACCTCTCACATGTTTAAGCTTGCTGCGGGAGATTTCACTTGTCATGTTTGCATAGTAAGCTAACGATTAATAAGACGATGTCAGAGGAATTGGTGCACAAATTATCATGACTCACCAATCAGTACTGTCGCTCTCTATACACAGTTCGCGCGATTGCAAAGTGAAAGCAAAAAAACAAGCGCAAATTCAAACGCAATTTCAATATGTCACATATTGACAGTGGCTCACCGATGCCAATGACATAATTACCCAGCTACATTTCCGAAAGAATGCAAAAGCATTGACATATATTTTTCCTTCCTACAATAGCCCTACGGGCAGGGCAGAGATAGATTTTGGTAGCCTGACTGGAAAAATCACTAACCCCAGGACGTCGGGCTAGCGATATTGCGAGCCCTGTATCTGATTGAGGAATCACTCATCTTTGGAAAAGAGAGTTTATTACAGAGAAATGTCTCTTTCCAAAATAAAACCTATACTATACGCTTCTTCTGGGCTATATTCTCAGCAGCATATTAAACATATCATGATAATTTGTATTATTATTATATTATTATATATTAGAGAGAGCAGGCCGATATGACCAAAAATATTTATCATGATATACGTTTGAAAATTTGTGATATAACTGACGATATATTGACACTAGACAAAATACTTTACATCTCCACAACTTTATTAGTGCAAAAAAAGCCCCGTCAATGTATTTTCACTTAAACAAGCAGCTGTTTTATATGTGCATTAAAGTTATATAAAAATTTAACAGTGCAAATGCAAATTCCTTGCTGACAGTTTAACCAAAAGGCATTTCCAGTGGAAATTGGCCGACATATCCTCAGCATAACCATGTATAATATCCACAAAACTTAAAAAGAGGTTATGCACACACAGTACAATAGGGGGCGACCGTGGAACAGGGGGTTGGGAAGCGCATCTCTAACCGGAAGGTCGCTTCGCTTCTGTCAGTCTGCCCCAGGGCAGCTGTGGCTACAACTGTAGCTTGCCTCCACCAGTGTGTGAATGCGAGAGTGAATGAATAGTGGCATTGTAAAGCACTTTGGGTGCCTTGAAAAGTGCTATATAAATCCAATCCATTTTTATTATTATTATTATTATTATTATTAATACGGTAATATTATGTTGAAGCACAGTATGTATCACTCCGCGAGGTTCCTGCCTACCATAGCCATAATCTATCAAGCGGTGGGGGTTCATAGCTTAGCAAAGTCGTACTAAAACATTTGACAGATTTTCAAGCACCGTGTACCACATAAAATCGTTTCGAGGTCAGTAAACACAACCAGAATTCCTTGATAAGGCACACGGGATTATATGGGACACTGTCAATTTTCAGAAAAATCAAAGGATTGATTTTAAGTGTGCCGTATTTTCCAAAAAACATGGTAATAACGACGGCCCGCTAGCATGCTCTACCAAAAATAGTGCTTTGTTGTGTATCTGACGGACGAAAGCTAAACCAGCTCCACACCACTGAAGTTGCAGCATTTTTACAAACCAGTTCTGGTTCATCCGTTTCATTCAACAATCCGCTTTCACCCTTCTCATTCTCCATCGCCGCCATGTGCGCATGTGCGTTTTACCCATATTCTATCACGATATTTCATTTTCTTATCTTTGCCCAACATTATACCGGTATTACCGTGAACGGTATGATATGGCCCAGCCCTATGTGTGTGTGTGTATATATATATATATATATATATATATATATATATATATATATATATATATATATATATATATACACAACACCCAGCACGCCCCTGCGGGCGGTTTATCCTTCAAGCTCGGGTCCTCTACCAGAGGCCTGGGAGCTTGAGGGTCCTACGCAGTATCTTAGCTGTTCCCAGGACTGCGCTCTTCTGGACAGAGATCTCCAATGTTATTCCCGGGATCTGCTGGAGCCACTCGCCTAGCTTGGGAGTCACCGCAGTGCTCCGATTACCACGGGGACCACCATTACCTTCACCCTCCACATCCTCTCGAGCCCTTGGTATTTCTCCAGCTTCTCGTGTTCCTTCTTCCTGATATTGCTGTCATTCGGAACCGCTACATCGATCACTACGGCCGTCTTCTTCTGTTTGTCTACCACCACTATGTTGGTTAGCCACCACCATTTTGTCCGTTTGTATCTGGAAGTCCCACAGGATCTTAGCTCGGTCATTCTCCACCACCCTTGGGGGCATCTCCCATTTTGACCTCGGGACTTCCAGGTTATACTCGGCACAGATGTTCCTGTACACTATGCCGGCCACTTGGTTAAGGCGTTCCATGTATGCCTTGCCTGCTAGCATCTTGCACCTTGCTGTTATGTGCTGGATTGTCTCTGGGGCATCTTTACACAGCCTGCACCTGGGGTCTTGCCTGGTGTGATAGACCCCAGCCTCTATGGATCTTGTACTCAGAGCTTGTTCTTGTGCTGCCATGATTAGTGCCTCTGTGCTGTCTTTCAGTCCAGCTTTGTCCAGCCACTGGTAGGATTTCTGGATATCAGCCACCTCCTCTATCTGCCGGTGGTACATACCGTGCAGGGGCCTGTCCTTCCATGATGGTTCCTCGTCTCCCTCCTCTTTCTTGGGTTTCTGCTGCCTGAGGTATTCACTGAGCACTCGGTCAGTTGGGGCCATCTTCCCAATGTATTCTTGGATGTTCGTTGTCTCATCCTGGACTGTGGTGCTGACACTCACCAGTCCCCGGCCCCCTTCTTTCCGCTTAGCGTACAGCCTCAGGGTGCTGGACTTGGGGTGAAACCCTCCATGCATGGTAAGGAGCTTTCTTGTCTTTATGTCAGTGGCTTCTATCTCCTCCTTTGGCCAGCCTATTACCCCAGCAGGGTACCTGATCACGGGCAGGGCGTACGTGTTGATGGCCCGGATCTTGTTCTTGCCATTCAGCTGACTCCTCAGGACTTGCCTGACCCTCTGCAGGTACTTGGTGGTTGCAGCTTTTCTAGCGGCCTCTTCATGGTTCCCATTCGCCTGCGGGATCCCCAGGTACTTGTAACTGTCCTCTATGTCTGCAATGTTGCCTTCTGGTAGTTCAATCCCCTCAGTTCTGACTACCTTCCCTCTCTTTGTTACCATCCGATTACACTTCTCCAGTCCGAACGACATTCCAATGTCATCGCTGTATAGCCTGGTAGTGTGGATCAGTGAATCGATGTCTCGTTCACTCTTGGCATACAGCTTGATGTCATCCATGTACAGGAGGTGGCTGACAACTGCTCTGTTCCGGAGTCGGTATCCGTAGCCAGTCTTGTTAATGATCTCACTGAGGGGGTTCAGGCCTATGCAGAACAGCAGTGGGGACAGAGCATATATATATATATATATATATATATATATATATATATATATAAATGTATGTGTGTGTGTGTGTGTGTGTGTGTGTGCGTGCCTTAATGAAAATATGAAAAGGACCCTTCACATTAAAACTTTGCTCTCACGTAGGCCAACCTTACATTGACTGGAAAATGAAGGAGCGTGTGTGTCTGTGTGTTTTCAGAATAATATATGCTTATTTTTTTCTATTTGCTTCTTGGATGGGCCGCCAACTTTACTATACTATACTATATGGTCATATTCCGAAAATGGCATCTGGATAATCCAACCCAGCTGAACATGGGTCTCTTTATCATAGTTCAGTGTTATGGAAGCAGTTTTATGCCACAATTGTGGTTTTATTACATATTGTGCAACAGTAGAGAGGGAGAACGAGAGCTTGCAGAGATGATTCGGCACTGTTCATGCAAGCTTTTTCGTACTGGTTTCATCATATGAATCCAGGAATGAATGCATCTGGACTGGAGAACATCTCTATGGATTGTATTGTGAGGAAAACAATAAAAGTGTAAATTTCTTCAATGAGGAGTCAGAAATGGCCCTGTTCTTACATAGCACTTTTCTACTCTACCTGAGCACTCAAAACACTTTACTCAACATGTCTCATTCACACAAGCGCTTTTTTAATGCTTTTTCTGTGTGAGTGCTTTACATCTAACAATCACACACTGATGGAAGCATGAGAGAGTAACTTGGGGTTATTATCCTGCCTTCATGCAAACTGGGGCAATCAGGGATTGAGCCATCAACCTTTATCATTAGTTATATATTATGCACTACCTCCAGAGCTACAGCCACCCCACTGTACAAGTGCCCCAAGTGGTCACAAATGAATAAGCTACTGTTAAGTAGAATTTGTACTATTTCACCATTCAAAAGTGTATACATAGTTATGTAGGTTTGTAGAGAAACTGATTACTGTGCCCTTGTTTTGGAAAGTACAGTATATGAGCTGTTGTAGTACAAATTGAGCTGTGTTTATTCAAAAATTTAATGTGTCCTACTAAAAATCCCAAATATGTCATGAATGACAAAAAGCAGCATAAAAGGTAGCTGGGGGAAGTAAATGGTTACCTTTGTGTTCTGCATTAAAATGAAATATCAAAAATATTTAATAATAAATATCACTAATTAAAAGAGTTTTGGTTAATTAAGAAATGGTTTTAGCCATTTCCCTTGTTTCAGTTTCCATAGCTGCATACTGTCTTCCGTGATCCCTTGGTGTAGACTGCCTGAGAGGCTGTTCACTGTTCCACTAAATCTGATAACCCTTTTGATATGATCATGGTTCTGTATCACTCCTTTCATTCTGTTTCTGAAGATGGAAGTGTAGCTCTTGGCTCCCCTAATCTCTGTCCCCATTAAACATTTTACTAATGAGTTTCTGCCTCTAATCTCTAGATTCAATGAACATTATGTATTTTGTAAATTATGGTGCCCATCAGTATTGAAGCTCTTTACCTCACAGTGGAAAGCATCTTGAAGCAACTGTTATTGTAATTTGATTGTGTAAAAAATAAACCTGTATTGGATTGGCTTTAAAGCATGCCCTTCTGGATGATAAAGTAGAGTGTGTTTTATTGTGCCATTATTGCATGCTATTCCATGCTCATGATGACTGACTTTAAAAAGCTAACATGGCAACAGCTAAATCTTTCTGCTTCAGTCTTTTTGCTAACAGATGGGTGTTGCTACGGTGGCTACATCCATCTTTTATATAAAGTCAAATATCAAAGAGTGAAACGGAGCAAAAACAATATAAGAATGTGATATGGTGAAAGTAACATCAGAGTCAGGAGCTGTTTTCAACCCACCTACCTAGATCAGATGGTTGAACTCAGTCACCGCATCAAATTCCAGTCAGTGAGTAAATCCCCGCATTGAAGTGCACTGTTCTGTGTGCTTTCAGACAGTCTGCTCAGCATAGTCAGGCGGGTGACAAACTAGGCGTCAGCATGACTGAGGTGATATGAAGAGTGGTGATACTTGCTCAGCTTCATCGTTTCCCTCTCGTTCTCATGTCTTTTATCCTCTGATTTATTTCCCTTATTAGCTGTGAGTATTGCTCTGTGACCTGGCATTCTTACCCTGCATCCCTCAGTGGGACTGCCTGAAAAGACAGATTTTCTAAAAGCTGTTGTGAGCGAGCACACTCCATGGCAGGTGGCCTCACTAATTGGACAAGGAGAGGTTGAGGGCGAGTTTGAGAGAGCCCTGACAGGCTCCACTTGGGTTCTGAAAGAAGCGTGGGCAGGAGTTTGCATTTACCACATTGGATGGCAAAATGCAGTAAGGCGTCTGGGAGCTATTTGCCTCGGCGTAGGGGTAATGAGAGGGAAATGGCGCCTGTAAGAAAATAGGCTGTTTTCCGGACAAAGTGACAGTGGATGGAAATACAATGGATGGAGACACAAGATGAATGTGTTTCTTACAAATGTCCACTCTAATATAATGACATCATGAGGTCTTGTTAAGGCCCTGGGCCACCACATTGTATCAGAGCAGTTTCAGCTTCTCTCCACCTTGTCATGGTTTCTCCAAGTTTCTTAAACCAGAGAAGAGCGGCTCGCCATTCTTCCCAAAGATATTTGGTAATTTGATGTGAACAGTGAACTCATAGGTGTTTTGATTCATTCTCATCAAAGCATTTACTGACAGTTGTACCCTGGGAATGGGTGCCATTTTAAGAGACCACTCCCAATCAGAATAGTAATGATTCATCACAGGATAAAGATCATTGATTAGTATTGATTTGCAGTAATACTTACTTCTAAGAGGACAAGTACAATACAGAAAATAATGCAGAAATAAACAGCTGGAGCGATGGCAAGAACTACCACTACCACCTTTGCTATAATACTCGTATCACAACCTACAACATAGTTTATCACCACGACTAAGTAGTGGTGTTCACTCAAGTGGTGTCTTTACGAAAAGTTGTTCATGTGCTGGAAAGTTAATAAATAAAATCCAATTGTTTCCCCTTTTTCAATTTAACATTAGCATTTGGTGGCCAGCGTGTTAACTTTTCCCTGATTTTTAGGTCCTCATTTTTAGGTCTGTTACTAATTAGCTGACATAAACTAATGTAAGTCTATTGGCCACAATCAACCAACTAACCCACTGATATAAGATGGCACTTGTTTTAAAAACTTTAAGCCCTTATATCCTAAATCCAGCTCCACAGACAGAGTTACATCACTGTTAGTTTTTGAGAGCAGGGCTCCATGATGTAACTTTGCCTTTATACATGTAGTGTTTCACGTCCACTTTAAGGCTACGTCAACACGTACCCGGGTATTTTTGAAAATGCAGATTTTTCTATGCGTTTGCACCTTTCGTCCACACGTAAACGGCGTTTTTGGTCACTGAAAACTGAGATTTTTAAAAACTCCGGCCAGGGTGGATATTTTTGAAAACTCAGTTTTTGCATTTACGTGTGGACGAGAAAAACGGAGAAAACGGAGAAAACGCAGCGTCAAAGGTGTGCACCTTTTTTGACGTCACACTGTGCGCCACGTTATTGTTTCGGTGAAATGAATTTCTACAATTCTGTTACTGTTAATTGTATTCTCTGCAGTGTTTAAATGCTTACATATACACACACAGTTACTGTCCCTCCACACGACTCGGTTCTGCTTCTATACCCCATCCTTGTTTACTATTTCCCACCGAGGCTTCTAGACTTCTGATTGGCCAACATTTCTACAGGTTAGGAATATATCACCACCTGTTGCTTTGGCATGTTCCTAGCAGCGTTTTCCTTCATTTCAGCGTTTACGTGTGGACGGGATTATTTTTTAAAACGAAAACGGAAAATCTCAGTTTTCAAAAATACCCGTGTACGTGTGGACGTAGCCTAAAGCTTTACAAAAAAACCCCGCTAACTGTGATTATTCCTATGATATTTTTCTATCATTCTTTTTTAATCCCTTGATTCTTTTACACAATCAATATAACACAAGGGTCGGCAACCCTGGGCATGCGTGCCACAGCCGGCACGCGTGCCCAGGGTTGCCGACTGGGTTAACTGATGGCATGCACGACACGCAGTGAATTAATCTGAGAAGGTGCATTAAAAAATAAATGACCGGGCCAGCGTTGCACATCGCAAATTAGCTCGCATAGACACATTAGTTATGCCGCTTCTTGATGACGATATCTTAGCTAACAACCCCAACTACCAGATTCAACTTGTAATTGGCTAAAAATAACATAGCCTACCGATGAGAGGGATGTTGCTAGCTGGCAGTTTTTTCAAGCGACGTTGAAATTTCTACATTCCGGCCTTCAAATGCTTCAGGAGCTGTCCGCTCAGCGCAGCATCAGCACCACGGAAATACACTGATACATCCGTAGACTCGAGACTGATCAAACCAGAAAGCTTTAATGAGCAGCTGGGTTTGTCTCACATTAACTGGCTGGACAAAGAGGACATCAAAATGCAGCTGATTGAACTGAAAAGCTCGACTCTGTGGGGGTCAAAGTTTACAGAACTACGAACACAGCTGGAATCCATAGCTGTGCGTGTTCATGGAACTTGCCTTTTCACCTGCTGGACATCACTACCTGACAAGTTTAACTGTCTTCAGAACATTGCAGAGGCCTTATTGACAGTACTTGGCTCTACATATCTGTGTGAGCAGATTTTCTCTCACATGAGTGTACTCAGGTAGCCGTCTGAATGCTGGACACTCGGAGACCTGTGTCTCTGAGTGGGAGACCAGAGATCACATTAACACGTGTATCCCTGTATTAACAAACATGCCATATTAGCCCAGTTTATTTTTCTTATCATTGTTGTGAGGAGACCATAAATAGCATTTGCATTTTCTGTTGTACAGTTAATTTGCTGTTATGAAGTTGCTATGGATAAAAAAGTGTCTTTTTTTGTTTCAGAATAGCTGATAACTATTCACTGATAGCTGCCAACATCTGCGAACAAATATAATTCTATAAAGCTGTTCTATATAGTGTGTAACTGTTAATATAGAGCGTTATTAAATGTATTGCTAATGCAATCATATGGCACATTGACTTCTGAGGAAATTTTAGATGGCACTCATCATCAGAAAGGTTGCCTACCCCTGATATAACACAATCTTTTTTCGTGGCAATTTAACCAGTTTTCTTGTGGTTCAGCAACCCTAATTTAACAGTCATTCAGTACTGACTGTTAGAAAATAAGACTGACACCTACAGAGAAAGCATGCTAAATCCTCTTTATGTATAGCTACATAGATAAATAGATAACTGTCGCTTTGATACTAGAAAAAATGTGATCAATCTGAGTTAATTTAGATCATCCTCATCCTATGTTTTTACAAGTATGTGAGGGATACTGGAGCTAAGGATAACTGAGAAATGAAAATCACACGGTTTATAATTATACATTCTGGGGGAGGTTTAGCTGAGTGGTAACTTCAAGGAGTGTAATTTCTGATGCAACTCTATAAAGCTGTTTTTAAACTTTCTAAATATGATGTAAATGCTGCAGCAAATTATGATGAATTCTTGACATACTAATTCAATCCAATGCAGTAGCTTTGCATATACATAGATATTCTATGTATGTATATGTATATATAGAAAACAAACTTCGAAACCAGTGGGTGGCATCATGATGGCTAAGCATTTTGAACCTTGACATTTTCTGTTAGGGTTTTTTGGCGCTAGAAGCAGCCTTATTAGTAACAGTGGGCGGATTTATCAGTGAACTCTAGGGAGCTTGACTAAGAAGCTTGCTAGTGCAATCATTCATAAACTGTACAGTTGCAGTGCACTGTCAACAAACACTTGCTAAATCTTTGCTTAATAGGAACTGTGCAAATACTACGATAGCATTCTCGCACACTGCAGCACAAATGTATTGGACAGGTTAGCAGCTCCAGTTAGTGGAAGGTGAGGCCTAGCAAACAGCTAGCAGCTACAGTTTCCTGTTTAAGGACACCTGTGAAACAAAGTGTCTACACACTGAACTCCAGTAATACAAGAAAAAAATCAATCAACATACAACATATAGTTGACATGAAAGGCAACACTTCCAATATCCAGGCTAAACAAGACTACAAACGTGCTTTTTTTATGCTGTAAACCAGGGGTCCCCAATCCCAGTCCACAAGGGCCGGTGTCCCTGCAGGTTTTAGATCTCACCCTGGGTCAACACGCCTGAATCACATGATTAGTTCATTACCAGGCCTCTGGAGAACTTCAAGAGGTCATTTAGCCATTTACATCAGCTGTGGTGGATCAAGCACACATCTAAAACCTGCAGGGACACCGGCCCTTGCGGACTGGGATTGGGGACCCCTGCTGTAAACATTTCGAAATGGGAATCCATGGTGACTGACTCACTATTGGTGACAACTTCAAGTGGCAATCAGAAGAAGTGCAATCCTTGGCAGCTCCACAATGGCTTCATGTTTCAGCCCTGGAGACGGATGCTTGGTTGGACATGTGTTACAGGGGTGTTGTTTCCTACCAATGGTAATGTCACATATTGCATCTTCAACTTGTGCCTGTTATATTTTAGTCACAGCAATAAACATGTTCGTGCATTTGTGTATCCATTAAGTGTCATAGTACAAATGTCATGAGTGCTCTCTGCTCGGTGTGGAGGAAGCTCTACAAAGTGTTCACATGGGGGTAAAATCTAGAGCCCCATGTGAAGACTGACAAACAATGGATCAGATGGTTGTAAGGGTGGCCCCTGGGCTCCACAGCTAGAGAAACAGATCTCCAGTCCCTGCCAGGCAGTCCCAGATGGGTTTTCAGTCAACACATACACAGACACACAGAGCTTCAGAAAGATATAGTTTGATACCCATTAGCATGTAATTTGATTGCATATGCTCCAACACACACATTTTTTTTATATGTGTATGTGAAGACATCCGATGGCTGATGAATAATGTGTTCTCAAGCGTACCCTAATGTTAACCATCACAACTCTATATCTGAACCCTAATTCTAAACAAAACTCAACCCTTGAGTGCATAGCGAACACAAAAATGGTGGCAATAGTCTTGATTTTTTTTTTTTTTCAATTCAATTCAGTTTTATTTAAACAGCACTGAATCACAACCTCAGTCGCCTCCAGGCACTTTATATTGTATGGTAGACCCTACAATAATATATATACAGAGAGTGAGCAAGCACTTCGGCGACACAGGGAAGGAAAAACTCCCTCTGTGATATGGGTCAGTGTGTAGTTCATAATCCTCACTGAGGCATACAAACAAACTCTTTCTGTATTGTGAACACATTCACTGAATTCAAATTAATCACAGCAGAGTTGCCAACACTTTATAATGGGTTTAATAATTATCGCTATTTGCATTTCTCGTTATTTTTCTGCATTTCCATTCTGAGCCATGAAATAAATTATAAATCTGTAACAGATTCATGTATGTGGTTGCAGTAATGGCAATCTCAGTAGTAAGCTCTATGCACTTATGATTGTGAAAAAGCAGAAGCTACCATCACAGCAGGAAGCTCTACAGAGTTGTCATTGCTTCCCTTTCTGACATTGGCCCAGAGGGGATTTCTGTCTCTGGTTGGAATTGAACCAACTACCTTTTATTTGTAATGCAAATGGGTAAACCACTATACTATGTGGTCACCAAGTTGGATGTGACAGCACACAATAAAAAAAATAGTAGTTTATTAGGATGACAAATTCCTAAACAGCTGTTCATACAAATATAGCTGACTCCTCAGCTGACCTTGACGAAGTAGTTTGTGATCAGACCATTTGATTTAACTCTTTTGTTTGTCTGAATGCCCATTTGTAAGAATGTAAACAGATGCTGCAGTGCCTGGTTGCTGTTTTTTTTTTCCAGCTGTAGACGTTAGAAGGTCAACTAAATGTGTGTTGTCACCTGAAACAATTTTTGTGCAGTTTTTTAAGAATGTCGCCACTTTAGCAGCCAACAGGGTGTTCTAGTAAGAAAAAGAAATTAAAAACAAACAGACCAAAGAAAAGACTTGTTCACACTATCATGGCTACTGGTTTCTAGTGGGATTCCCCCAGTAGAAAAATCTGAGTTTTATACTTAGTTGCCAACCTTCTCCAGAAAGAGAGCTCTTTCTTAAGTTTGATCCCAAACAAATCTTCCAGCATGTAGAACGCCCTCCTGATGTTACCTGTAGTTTTCCTCTTGTGGTCAAATTCCTGTTTGCCCAGATATTTACACATTTGTACGCACAAAAAAACATTTAAATACCTTTGAGAGTATTCAGAATTACACATAATATATTTTATACATTTGTTCGTCTGAGTTTACTCTTGTTTTACAATTTTGCGACCAGTGTCACACCATTAAACAAGGCCTTTAGGTACATTAAAATCCTTTTAAACATTGAGAGAACAGGAAAAAAGTTTTAAGTGCTTAGTTTTCCTGCGTGTCTTCTGCGCTGATGGATTGTGTTTATACTGTCATCTGTGCTGTCAACCAACATGAATTAAGGATTTGAACAAGAGGGCTGCTGTTCAGCTCAGTGTCACTCTTTGTATTTTAATACGTTGTTATCCCAGGTGGGAGCGGAGCGTGTGTGTGTCTGTGTTGTTGTCAATGTACAACATGAATGCTGCATTGGCATGTGCGTTGTGCATTGTGTGGAGCATCCCTTCCCAATGTGTGAACTCGAATCGATATATTTAGGTTTTGTCTTAGCAGCATATTTCTGGTCTCCTGCACTTAAAGAGCTATTCAATGGAAATGTGTTTCTCCTTTATTAGGAAACGTGTAGCAGTCTGAATAATGCATCCTGAACACTGCCTCTTTATGGCAGCGTACTGAGCAATGTTCAAGGCCAGGCGGTTTTGAATTCATCGCCCTGTATGCTGTTAAATATACATGAAAAGTGAAGTGGCTTTCTTTGTGAATTATATTTCGTAAAGTGGTAAAAAGCTGCCACTGATTTCAGTGGACAAAAATACTGGGTATTCAGGTGTTCACAGGGATTTGCATGACAAGCAATTTTAGCCATGCTGATTGCACGCCAACTCCTTTGGCAGGCAAATATATATCTGTTTAGTTTGACCTAAAGTAACTTAAGTAACTGAACCACAAAAAGCAAAGGATAAATAAAGATACTTTGACATGTTAATATTTAAAAGGAAATTTATATGTATTTCAATATTTAACAATTATGACAATAACAATAACAACGAAGCTCTGCCATCACTATGAAATAACCATTATGACGCAAAGCTCTCCGTATTATGAATTGGGGGAATTGCATATAAGCAGATTTTTAATGGGTAAATATATGTTGGGTTAGGGTTTAAATGCTAACAATGAAGTGTTTTCCTGCACTGTTGGGAATTAAAATGATAATGTGGCATCTGCTCACCAACTGCCATTGTGTTTAATTAAATATAGTTCTGGACTATCACTCAGTCCTTGTCTTAAAGCAAATGCCACTCACCCAATATCTGATAACAATGGTGCCAAATAATGCAACAAGGAGACATAAGCCTGCTGAAAAGGTCTTTAACTTTAGCAATCGATTTTTCTCCTATTTCTCTCTGTCCTGTAGCTGGTGCTGCCAGAGTACTCCATCCATGTGTTGTTCTGCATCATGTTCCTGTGTGCTCAGGAGTGGCTGACTGTGGGCCTCAACATTCCCCTGCTCTTCTACAACACGTGGAGGTAACTATCCAATCCATCGTCCCGTGTGTATCTGTGTGAATGTGTACACTTTGCCCTGATTTTTCAGATGGCATCTTATTGGCTAAGGTTGTTTTGACCCAAAGACATTTGCATTAAAAGATGAGGCTTATGATTCAGATATTTTATTTTATTTATAAGAAAATCTGTTAGCAAGAGACTCAAGCAATGAATTTTTCACCTAACATATACAATATACAGTATGTAGCCAGACATTAATGTTTTATTTCAGCACTATTTGAAGTGAATCCCTTATCCTGCTGTTATAAATACTTACTACTGCACAATATATGTATAAATCCTGAGATGGAAACAGTAACCAACAGATGTACTTTTTCTGTCATTTGAGCAAAATTTCTCTGTAAACTACTTATACCGAGCCTTTAAAGAGAACTAAATAAATGATAATTGTATTGCGCAATAGTGGCAATACAACATGAATAAAAATGCTACTTAATGCTATAAACCTCTTTTATGTTAATGCACAATTTTCAACCATTGCTTAAGAAGAAGTCTTATAGTTTACCACTTTAATTCTACAACCCTTTTTTCTGTCTGGATGTACTCAAAGTACTTCTCTGTAGATGTCTTTGTGAAGCGTTTGGGCAGTTTTAAATCTCCTATCTAACGAATGTCATAAAATCTATAACTTTGCTTTAATGGTCACCAGGGATATTAAAAAAATACATATACAGGGTTTTCAAAACCTGACTGCTTATTAACAGCTCAGTACAGAGCGCCAGTTCATCCTACCAGAGCCGAATAAATGCCATGCAAATTCACATTACGAATACATTTATCCAAGAAAAATTAAAAGTAAACTTACCTCTTATTATTATGGTAAGGAATGATAGCAAGTAGATGTGGCCTTGACCACACAGTTAAAACTACCTTGAACCACAACCCCATACCCCAAAAATCTTAAACAACAGTCAAACAGTTAACAATGATCTGAAACCAAATCGTGTTCTGTTGTTTGACTTTTGTGGTAATCACAGTTTGTCTATAATGAACGCCACATTCAAAAATAAGAGTATTCATAAGTGCACGTGGCACCAGGAGAACCTAAGCTTAAGGTTAATGATCGAGTTTGTAATTGTATTATCAGATCTTCACGCGTATGTTCTAGACACGTGAGTGAAGAGAGGAGCAGAGGTGTCAGCTGCAGGGGAGAATACTGGACAGGACTGACACATCCAGATGTGAATAGTGAGGATGTGCTGGCCCCGGTCTGCAGGATCTTCAACTCCCACCTCTGATAGAACTTTGAAAGCATTCTGACAGAAGCTTGGTACGTTGAGTCTGAATGGACCATCTTCAGCACCTCTATTGCAGAGGTGACTTGAGGCTGTATGTTATGCTCCATGTTTTGGCTGTAATCTCCAGATGGTGGATACTGGAGGTGAAGAGAGCTGTCAAGCTGGAGAAGTGGTCCTGTTGAGCATGGCAACTTATGTGATTCCAGAGTGCAGCTCAAGGCAAAAACTCCAGTTAGGCACTAGCTCAGGGAAGGGGAAGGAGCTCCCTATCCACACTGTATACAGTAGGAATGGGACTCTGCTAACCTCAACCTCAAGAACATAGTCAAATGATTGAAGAAATACTTGAGCATCTCTTCAATCCCGCTGGCACTCCTTCGTAGTGGAAGCAGAGTGTGGAGACGAAGAAGCTGATTCACCCTTCACTGGAGGTGAAGTCACTGATGCAGTTAATCAACTCCTTGGTGGATGAACTCCTAAGGTGAATGAGATTAACCCTGAGTTTCCCAAGGCTCTGGATGTTGTGAACTGTCAGGGCGGACACCCCTCTGCAACACTGTGTGGATGGTGCCTCTGGATTGGCAGACTGAGGTGGTGGTTCCCCTCTTCAAGAAGGGCATGTTTCAACTTTAAGTGTATCATACTTCTCAGCTTGACTGGGAAAGTCTATGCTAGGGTACAGGTGAGGAGAGTCCATCTGTTAGTTGAACCAGCAATTCTGGAAGAACAATGCATGCTGGTCATTAAACACTGCACCAGTTCTTAATCCTGTGTAGGATATTTCAGGGTGCTTGGGAGTTTGCCTAACCAGTTTATATGTGTTTTGTGGAGAATGCATAAAACTGTGTCCCCCATGGTGTCCTGAGGGAGTCACAGGAGTATGGCTACAGGCTAGCCGATCCCTGTTCAACCATGGCCAGAGCTATAGCTGTATTGCCAGCAATAAGTTGGACTGCTGGAAATTGGACTGCTCTCTGTCACTAATTCTATTCATAATTTCTGTGTATGGAACTTCTAAACACAGAAAATGAGTGAAAGGAGTCTGGTTCAGTAATCACAGTGGTCATATCTGTGCTTTATCGATGAGATGGTTATGTTGGTTTCGTTGAGCAATGACCTCCAACTTGCACTGGGGCTATTTCTGGCCTGAGATTTGTGGCCAAAAAACGGCTTTGTGCTCCCTTTTTCTTGGACCACATTAAACACTCTCCTGATGATTTTATCGACTCAGTTGCTAGTTTAAGTCATTGATAAAACAGCATGATTTTTAAGGGTAATTGTGAGTGTAAGAAAGGAGGGTAAACCAAGGTATGCTGATTGGCTAGTGACCGTCACAAATTTTTAGAGATGGCTAGTATGGGACTTCACAAATTAGTGGATAACATAATGCTTGCTACGTTCAGATTTTCTATTTTCTTTCTATTTTAGTCCATGGTTAAATACTGCTTTTTGCAGCACACTTCAGAACCCTCACTTCATCACCTGAACAGAGTTTAATAGTCAGAAATGAAAAATCATGTTATACCGTGATACCATGATATTGCCTAAGCATAATTGACCATATTTTTGAGGACATCGGTTTTGTATAAGCAAATCCATATTTGTTGCAAGTACATTTTTCTTTGCTTTTCAAGACTCTTAAATGCAGAGTCTAAAAGATGAGTCACCACTCAGTGATTTTCATGTTTCCTTTGCTGCTCCCTCTTATCTGTTGTCATTTTTGTTGCTGGTCCTCCCGCTGGTTAGTGGGATAGAAATGGACTGCTGGCAGCATCATTGGTTCAAGCTCGTGTGCTCAGCTGGTTGAAGTTACAGAAGAAAGGAGGAAAGAAGAGAAAACATTTTGCTATCTCATTAACTGCAGAGTTTGCAGATGCCCACCAGCTACTGATGTGTGAGCTGAAAGATGAGTAGACAGGGAAAGGAAGATGGGGAGAAAGTAGGGATTGGCAGGAAGTAGAACAGAGAAAGTGAGTGAGTGATGGGTGAAAGATCAATTATTGACAGGGTGATTCAGAGGAGAGTGAGGGATGGCGAGAGGACAGTAGGCTGTGGATGGGGGAGTGAATGTATTAATAACTACTGTAATGAGATTTCTCATAAAAACAGCTGATAGTAAGCTATTTACCAATACTTAAAGATGGCTTGGAACAGTTAACCATGTCATGGTTAACTTTCATGTCAGGTAGTTTCAAGTTTCTTTTGAGATTCTCACAAAACCTAATTAGTCTATCTAAATTCTAAAATCTTGGATCTTATTCTAGTCACGTGGTTGGAGAATTACAAATTTTCAACATTTGCAATTTAACCCCCAGAAAGCGTAAAGTATTTAGCTAGGATCTTGGACTGAGTCTGTAGAGAGAAAAGAAATAACTGGAGAAGGTTTAATTTTGTAACAAATAATCTTCAAATGTCAGAATTCTTGTAACTTAGTTGAAATAATCTGTAGGACTGCCTGTCTACTTTTCAAATTATCCTTTGGATGTTAAAGTCACAGTACAAAAGTAGATCTACATATGCTACAAGGAACATTAAGGCCTCGGTAGAGCAACCGTAATTACATACAGCCTGCAGTGATGTAACTGACAACTTGTCCATTCGTGAGGGATATTTTCTTGATTATTTAAAAACTAGTTTAGCATGCAATAATATCAATGTAGGGAGTTGTAGAGGGAATTCCAAGACAGCCTGGCCACTGTAGTGTTGTTGTTAAAATTCTTTGCTTGCCAGCTGAATCCTTCCCAAAGAGTGTGTCTGTGTGTGTGAGTTAGAGAGCAAGCGAGAGAGTGCTGTTTGTTATGTGTGAACAAAATTATTAACACCAAACATCTCTATGTCTAGCATAAAGGAAGAAGTGTGTCTCAAATGTTTTCATGTCTCATCTGTCACCTTTACTCGAGGGACTTCCATTTATTATTCAATTATTAATGATATTTTTAGTATGTAAATTAGCTATTTAGTAGACTCTTAATGATTACCCAGACATGTTCACCTCATCCTCAGTAATGTATAGTTGGGACATTACTGAACCCTTGTGTGGTGCTCATTTTCAAATGCATTGTTGAATATTTCATATATGCATGACATATCAGCAAACATATGTAAATATGTGAATTTACAATGTAATTCATTTTTGACACCTAAATGTACAACCATCTCAGAGCTGTAAATGGCAAATATACATGGATTACCATAAAGTATGAACATAAGCCATCTGTTAGCTTTGGTTCGAAGCAGAAATACCAGTTAAATGGTAAATGGCCTGTATTTGTATAGCGCTTTTCTAGTCCCTAAGGACCCCAAAGCGCTTTACACATCCAGTCATCCACCCATTCACACACAGGTGATGGCAAGCTACATTGTAGCCACAGCCACCCTGGGGCGCACTGACAGAGACGAGGCTGCCGGACACTGGCGCCACCGGGCCCTCTGACCACCACCAGTAGACAAAGGCTGAAGTGTCTTGCCCAAGGACACAACGACCGAGACTGTCCAAGCCAGGGCTCGAACTGGCAACCTTCCGATTACAAGGCGAACTCCCAACTCTTGAGCCACATAATGATGGCAGCTTCCTGGTTGGACTTCATTTCCCATTAAATCCTGCAAAACACAGCAGGAGACAGAAAAATAACCTGAAGCCAACTCTCTTATTGCAACTGGTCTGGTGCATTGTTACACAGCACTCCATGTTACAGATTGCTGTGCATTTATATCAGTTCTGGTGTCGTTTAAGGGAAAATTACCCCATCGACAATGTGCATCAGTAATAGCTCTCCCTTAAAGCAACAGGCAGCAATTCCTTACTCGTGTCTCGTTTCCTGTATAGAATATTTTTTCCATGTCATAATTTGAACAGCCATCCTGAAGTAGGTCTCACTGGAAAGCTCCAGGAAACATCTTACAATTCCCCTATCACACTAAGTTTTGTGTTCTGATTACACTGCACATCTTCTTTGTACATAGCTTTAAGGAAGAGAACTGTTAGTGTTCACAAGTATTGGTTATGTTAAAAGCACAGCATTGGGATGTGTAGATGTTGGGTTGAATTTTCTCTTTATTTTGTGAATCAGTCAGTAGGTCTCAGTTGAAGAAAGGAAAAATTAGTGGAAAATTCATATTAAAGTTTATATATTTAATCTATCTTAAACCAACCTATGTATCCATCCATCCATTCGCTTCCGCTTATCCTTTTCAGGGTCGCGGGGGGCGCTGAAGCCTATCCCAGCTGTCATAGGGCGAGAGGCGGGGTACACCCTGGACAGGTCGCCAGTCTGTCGCAGGGCTAACACACAGGGACAGACAACCATTCGCACTCACATTCATTCGCACATTCACACCTAGTGACAATTTGGATTATCCAATTAACCTATCCCCACAAGCTGCATGTCTTTGGACGGTGGGAGGAAGCCGGAGTACCCGGAGGGAACCCACGCAAACACGGGGAGAACATGCAAACTCCACACAGAAAGACCCCGGCCTGATGTTGGAATTGAACTCAGGACCTTCTTGCTGTGCGGCAACAGTGCTAACCACCGTGCCACCGTGCTGCCATATATTTAATCTACTGCTATTGAATTTGTTGTTAGCTTAATGAGCTACAGTAACTGAGTTGAAAAACCCCAGCCCTGATACTTTTAGAAGTGCATAACAGACCTGGGTGAAAATATATTTGGATATCTATTCAAATATGATGTCATATTTTGCTCATTTGTTGAAAATGGGAATTCCTGCAAGATAAGTCAAATTTCCTGGGATATTTCCAGAGTCAAGTAGCTGCTAAACCTTGCCTCCCTTTCACAGCTAGCACTGCTTTCCTACAATAATATGTAAAAATGTAACACTATTAATAACAGATAGTAAATCAAGGTCAGATTTCTTCCCAGCGTAGAGTGATTAGGAACATCCGTTTAAGCTTTCGTCAATGTTGTTAACTATCACGTCATAGCAGATCATTGTTTTCTAGCTAGCTTATTAGCATTAACACTAGTTAGCATTCTTTATTGAATTATTAGGTGCTGGACTATCATGTATCAGCTCTGCCATATCTATAAAAAAAAATCATCTTTTATTTCTATATGAATCACACTGGAAATGCTCACTCTGAGGCCGTTTAAAAATTACCAAATGGCAAAATACATGACTTTTGAAGCAGTAGTGGTTTTGACTTCCTCAGTAGATAATTTGCACATTTGTTAAAATTCTCTTAATGTTTTCTTCAAAAAACTTTGGATGCTAGCTGTATAAACTCATTTATAAATGTGTTTTACTTTGAGGATCTTATTATTTAACTCCAGCATTAAAAAGAGAAAAAATGCGACCAGTAAATAACTCTGACCCATCATGCTCGACTAGTTTCTAATCTTTTAGGTACCTTTTGATAAATGCCTTGATTTTTAAAGGTTGTGAGCAAGCTAGAATGTATCATTTGCTGCTAATAGGGCAGATAAAGTCCAAACGCTTGACAGGTTTTTCATAGCTAGAATTAATTGTTAAACCATGAGCAATCACTATGAAGGGGAAAGGTTTATCAAAAGATTTGTTTCCATCAACATATTCAACTGCAATTTCACCCACGTCTTCTGCATGATGGTGTACCTCAAAACTCATCATGCCATCTTTTTCCATGCTGTCTTCTCCTCCACTTCCACCCATCATCTCTCCCACATGTCCCACCCCTTCTCACGTGGTCTGGAATGGGTCAACTACCCGTGGTGTGGTCTTTGCCCTCTGTGGTAGGTACTTCCATTCCCCAACGGACACTAAGGAGCTGCTGTACGACCCAGCGTCCGTGATGAATGGCGACACACTCAAGTTCTGCCTGAAGGAGGCCTGGTGCAAGCTGTCCTTCTTCGTCCTTTCCTTCTTCTACTATCTCTACTGGTGAGCACAGGGCAGGTGGTATGGGGAGATAATTGGATTACATGTAAATAGATTGCATTAATCTAATTACAACACATAAATAAGCAGTAAAACTGAACTGAAGCTACTTTTTAAAAAAGCTTGGGGAGAAAAGGATCAGTTGATGAGGTGTTTGACTTCCGCCCAGACTAAACATCAGCAGGTCATGTAACATTGGTTTGATTTCCCAACTGATGAAGCAATGTGAGTGCAAATCACTGAATAAAGTAACCATTTCTCCAGCAATCACATGCAACTCCCTGTACTCATATGACTTTGTGAAGTCCAGTTTGCCATGTCAGGCTAGTAATACTGCTAATGCATGTGATGTTAAGAGAATTTGATTCTTTACTTCACTGACAAGCACCACAATAATGCTGTGTGTAGCTGATGGGTAAAACTACTACATACTGGTTCAAATGTTGTTTGTGTGCAACAAGATAATTGATAATATTGATGATATATTCACATGTCTATTGTTGTATAATTTGTCTGCCATGTCCTGATGTTACTGCTAAAATCAATTTTCTTGTTCATGTCTAACGATGCTGTTATTATTAACCACGGATTCTTGTTCCATGTGTCATGTGGGTGCTGCAGTGTGTGGAACCTGGAAATATCCCTCTAATAGGTCTTATCAGTGGAAACACTTAAAGGTACAATCCTTATATTTTTTGATATTTCATTCTATGGTAGTATATTGAGGCAGAACAGCATTGTTGAGAAGAAATCTTGACCATATGACCACCCCAGTATTTGCCCTTTTCTCAATCTTGATATGTTGGACTGTGAATGGCTGTTGTGGTTATATGGATTTGATGATTTTGACCAGACTACATAAATTTTTCCAGTTCTAGTTATAGAACTCAGAAGACGGTTTTCGATGACAACTAAAGAAGGATTGCAACTTTAACATGGAGCTGCTCTTGTATGTGTGTGATAATGCCGCAACTTAACATTGCAGTAAGGTCCTCATCCTGTTGAAAAATGCCATTTATGTATCTGCTTGGGGTATAAATACTTTGCTAACAGCAATGTTTATCTCAGCAATACCACCAGGGGCGGAGCGTGGGGGTGGCTTACGGGGCTTAAGCCCGGGTTGTTTTGTCAGAAGCCCGGGGTATTTTGGAGTGTAATTTTTTCATAGTTAGATGCCTGGCTGACAACTGTATAAAACAAAAAGTACACACAATATTCGAAGCACATAGTGCACACTGTGGGAATTTACGACTGTGCGTGAATCCCCCCCTGATATTGGTATGATCCAAGCTCAGGCACTAAGCGACTGAGCGAGGGGGCGGGGGGAGCTGCTGCCCGTGAGTGCGCTGTTGGAGAGACGGAGCCAGCCATACTAAGGAGAGCTTAAGTTTGACCAGGTACCAAAGCAAATCATTCGTACCGTACAAATAATGTAAATATGACGGTGCATCACGAAAGATTGATATGAAACTGATCACTTGACCAATATTATTTTACTTGCTCTTCAAGTGAATCAACAAATGGCGAAATGAAAAGCCGAACAAATGCTATTTTTTAGAGAGTCTTAGCTTACGTGTGTTTATTTCATATTTTCAGTTCTTACCCTCCCCGACTAATTCGGTTTCAGTTATGTACTGAAATATAAGAATGGACATTAGAGGGTTCTTTCAAAGAAAAAACTCAGGTAAATGTTATTTTATATATTATGCTTTGCATGTTGTTCAGTATATTTCTATGCAAAACAAGAGGGATTTCAGTACACAGCAGGATATTCACATTTGTGACCAGATATTTACATACACTTTAGGGAGAAAACATAAAACATTTTTACTGTACAACATCAATTTAGAGTAAACTTTTGTTTTAGATAAATATTGAAATATATTTTGAATTAGTTAAATGTCAGAATAAAGAGAGACAGAGCTGTCTATTTTTTATCACTTTCATTAAATTTAGGAGTACATATACACTAAGTTTATTGTTAATTAATAAGAAAACTCCAGAGGATTCCATTCTGAGCTGAAGAAGCTTCTGATAGGTTCGTAGAGTCCATGTGAGTAAATTGGTGGCACAGCTGTGGATGCATATAAGGCAAAACACAAAGCCTGTTTCTGTGACATGGGAAAATCAAGAGATGTCAACCAAAACACCAGGAAAAGAACTGTGGAGCTCCATAAGTGTGGCTCAGTTTGAAAAGAATTTGGTGCCATTTGCAATTAAAAAACACAGACAGTTTCTCTCTTTACTCTTAAAGTTAACAAATATGTTTTTATATTTATCAATCTAAAAAAATAAACATTTAGTCTGATTTGATGTTACAATTAAAAAAGTGTTTGTTTTGATCTGAAGAGTTTGTAAATATCTGGTTTCAACTGTATATTTGATGATTGTCAGCACAAAGAGAGGGAGATGGAGAATGAGGACAGAACAGAGATGAACAAGAGCAGGTGAGACACACATGTTAGTCAAATGGTTGCTTACTAAAAGTATCACCATATCATAGGTACTCATGTATCTCGTACCTAGTGTTTCTTTTTAGGTTTGCTATTTTTCAAATTCTATATTTATTAAGTTATGCAGGCTTGTTTGCACAACAAGGCTAAATAATTATATAAACTTTTCTCAATCTAAATATTGTACTTTGGTAGAATTAAATAAATAAGTGTAGTGCAGGTCTATGATGATTTTTAGTGCTACTATCATCTAGTTCTGATTGTGGTTATGTCTTGGTTAAGTCCCCCCCCCCCTCTCAAAAAAAAAAAAAAATCCCACATGCATACTACCCTTTAGGGCTAAGCCCCGGGTGTTTCAAATGTCTGGCTCCTCCTCTGAATACCACACAGGTAGAAAAGCAACATCATGAGAGTGTTGAACTTAGACTCTCGCACAAAATCCTGATGTTTGTTTTTGAGAATGGCTGCAATTACTCAACATATTTTAGAGATATGAGGCGATACTTATTGTCCTTAAATTTCCAAACACATTGAGCTATTTAAACACAGTCTATTTAAAGTTTCAATACATGACCAATGGGTAAATGTATACCACAGGCATGTGATTAATTGGATTAAGGACGTGTGCAGCATTTTGCCAATGCAGGCTTAATTTGGGAGAAATTATTAAATATCACTTCTTGCCCTTCCTGCCCTAATGCAGGACACATGGCATGAACCTAGTTATATCCAATAAGAAAAAGCTAATCTCAAAATTTTTTCAGTTTTAAAATATATCCAAGATCACAAAGGCAGTTGGATTGTAATGCATTCCCTCCTGGCATGAAAAAGAAAAAGAGCTAATGTGTTACGCTCACATGTATCCCATTCATTTTCATACCAGAGCCTACATCAGTCAGTAGATGGAGTAACTTGTGTGGAAGGTTCAACCAACAGAGGTTGTCTTTATTAAATAATATTACAGTATAGGGACAAACATTTATAGCAAAATTGGTTGGCTATCAAAAATGTATCATCATTTTTAAAATAACTGAATTAGGTGCCTATTGTTATAAAGACAGTGTTCATCTTAAAGTTTAATCATCTTGCTTTTTCATCTCACTTCATCCTGTCCTGTTCTAGCTCATATTGGACTGATCTGCAGCAGCAGCAGGTATTCTACAATACAAGGTGATGGTGGATTCACTTTCAAATCTAAAGCCAAAGACATATTGAAGAGAATTTGTCCTTGCCTCTTTTCCGCCCAAGATTTTTTGTGTGATTTCTGTAGCGACTTGCTGACCTTTATGATCCTCCCTGTTTCTACACTCTTGATCAAGGGTCCAAGGATTAAACAGTTTGTTTGTTACAGCATCAGGAAGTTCTGCTGAAAGCAAAGCAAGCCAAATTTGAGTAGGTTCAATCCGGTTGCATTTGGGTAAAATGCTACCCCTTTCCCAATGGCTAGCCTAAGAGGGAATGTATGAGGGAGAAATCTGTTACTATATTTTGAATGGCACTGGCTTATTAGAAATCAAATTGCACAAATTATGCATCAACCAAAAGAATAAAACCTCACGAAACTATTACATTAATTTGTTTAAGTCCCCAGTACAACAACGGATTCTTGAGGCTAATAAAGTTTCCACATCTTCATGCCTACAAGGTGAGTGCGTGTAACATAAATTCATTGTCAATTAGATGAGTAGCAATTCTGAAACGGAGACTTTTTTCAGCCCTTTTGTAGTTACAAAAAAGAAGGGCTGGTGTTAACTGGTCAACAGCCTTAACAGTGGCATGTAACACTCTATAAGCAGGACTTATACAATGTTACAAAATTTATTTTTTCCACTTAAAATAGGATTTCAACACACAAAACCATCCAAGGAAGGTTTTATCTCCTCATTATGACTTATGAATCTCAAAATTACCAGAAAAAAAGGACATACTCTCCTTTTAAACAAATGCCATAAATATCTGGCAACTGAGAAGACTGCTGGACTTTTGGGTGAAGAATCTTGTCTCATTCTGGTCCAATATCATATTCTAGCTGCTCAACAGCCCTGTGTCTTCTTTGTTGTATTTTTCACATCATGATACCCCAAATGTTTTCAACTGGTTGACAACCTAGATTGTAGGCAGGCTAGTTCAGCAACCGACTCTTCTGTTGTAATAGACCCAGTATTGTGTTTACCATTGTCTTGCTGGGATTTGCAAGGCCTATACATAATCTTGAGAAATTTTCACAAATATGAACTAAAAAGTGCAAAACTCATGTTGAAACACTGTCTTAAACTAAGCAGGGGATTAACTTGAACTGACATCAATAATGAGAACATCAATAATATTATTTTGATCTTGCAATTTTTTTCTTGTTATGTGAGGTTTGAATTTTATCAAATAAAGCTTCATTTTTTTTCCATTTAGAGCTCTTGCTACATACTTGTAGTACTGTAGCGCTAAAGCTGATGACTGGAAGGTCAATGTGGCCCGTTGAAAGGATGGCCCTTGCAACAGAAATCACACTTCAGCTTTGTTTTAATAATTAAAAATAACAAATTCAAAGAGTAAACTCTAATGTTATATAACTATAGTGATGGTCTGCATAAAGAATTCATGAGGTTGAATTGAAAGTGAAACAGCCTGAAACCAGATCTGTGCAGCTTGTACCTGTTTCCGCGACCCTACTTTCTCCACTGCTCCCCAAACCCATTCTACTTTTTTTTTTTTTTTTTTTTTTTTTTTGCCTGTCCCGTTTGGCTCTTTTGCCATCAGAATTGTTGTCTAAAGGCAAAGAAAGATGCCCAACGGATTTACTTTACCAAACTGACCATCCCAGCCTTGCCGTAATGGTCCATTTGATTCACCTTTTATTGTTTATTTTATTTTCACTTACTGAATACGGGACAGACTTGACTGGGGGAAAGAAGGGGAGAAAGAAAGAGGGAAAGAGAAACAGCTGAGAAGAGGGACGGGGGAGAAGGGCAAAAGACAAAAACCAACAGAACGGGCAGAGGAAAAAAAATGCATATATCAATCACCTGGGTCACCTGCTGAGAAAGAAAAAAGAAAACAAGCAGAAGAGAACAAGAGTAATAGAATAAACAACATCACAATGATATATGGGAATATGACAGTAAATACTAAATATTAAACATTATTGTGCAGCACATAAGATCAACAGAACACAGTGTGCTTTGAGGTAGGAGCCAAAAAGGGTGTAGTTTGTGGGTGTGATCACCCGTGTGTACACCTGTGAGCATGGACGCGCTTGTTTTTTGTTTTTTAAAAGGTTCCTTCATGTAATAATCTGCTAGAGGGTGTGGGGGGGCCACAGTCCCGTCCTTCAGGGCATGAAGCAGGTATGGAGGAGATCAAAACTCCAGACATCCAGAGGCCCCCAGAACACAAGAGACCAAGGAAGACCAACAGAGGGGCAGCTGCGCCACTGTCCCAGAAAGAGCTGAGGAGAGTCCCAGATGAGGGCTCACCCAGCAGCCGCGGAGCAGAAGCCAGGGGGAGTTGCAGTGACGCGCCCGTGAACTCCGCCGGCAGCCAGCCGCGCCTGAGTGACCTGGGGGCACCCCACCTCCGAAGTGGCCCGAGCGAGCCCCAGGCTCCAGGCCCCGATAAGCGGCCGCCAAGGAGTGAGCCGGTGTGTACCTGGACGCCCACCCCCGGACACAAAGAACCACCAATGCACCGATGTCCGAGGGGGACCGCCACTGGCAGGGGAAGTGGTGGTAGGGGGAGATAGGCCTCCATACCTTGGAGGGCCTGAGATGTCCCCAGAGAGGTGGCGCCTGACACCCAACCTGACATATAGACACAGACATACAGGCACACACAGATACAAACATCCATTTCCACCCTCATGCTCTCATATGCACTTACTCCACACTCAACCAACGTGGAGACAGACATAAAGAGACGTTGTACACACGATCACACTCCCCAAGCGTACTCTACAAACCGGGTCTAGGTGCCCTTGCCCCTGGAGGGGGGAACTGCACCCAGACCCAGGTGGTGTTACCCTTTTCCCTACGGTGGGGGGAGGCAGACCGCCCCGACTCTGCAGCAGCAGGAAGGCCCCACACTCCAGACCGCAGTCGGACGGCCAACTCCTCCTCCTAGCCCCCCCGCTCCAGCAGGTCGCAGAGAATGGGGGTGAGAGAAGACTCCAAACCTCCCTCCACCCGCTCATTGTAGTGTTGATGCATGTGTGTTCTAAGGTGCATTTAAAACCCAGGAGGGCTTGGAGCTACCTGCCAGAGAGCAGCAGGTAAGTGCATGGTCCCTCCTGCTAGCCCTCAATGTCTACGTGTATTTAAAATTGAGAGGTGGGCAACGATGCCAGGGGTGGGGTGTACACCCTGATGGTACTTTGGACTCCGTGTATCGTGCCCACCCCCAAGATCCTATATGTATGTGTAATGAGAGTGTGAGTAATGTGAATGTCTAAGTTGCGGGATAAAATTGAGGCAGAGGCAGCCAGAAGGGGACAGAGGGGGGGGGGTAGCCTCCTCTGCACCCTGGTGACATACCCCTACTCCAAGGTCCTGCATGTGTGGGTGGTTGTGGTGGAGCGGGAAGAGGGAGGCAGCTGGAGATGGGGAGGGAAGGAAGGGAGGGGCAAGTGACCCTTCCCTGGGGCCAGCTCCCCCGCTGACCCCAGTAGGCACCCCCATACTCCGCGACCCGCCAGGGAAAGGGGGCCCAGGCCCATCCAGACCGGGGCCCAGCGCAGCAGCGCCTCCCGGCCCCACAGAGCCCGGGACAGTCCTCCCAACCCCACCACAGAGAAAACTGCACCCACCCCACCATCCACTCATCTTCCAGACTACATAAGACAATAAACACCCAGGCTGAGATCTTCCTCCACCTCTCCTGTATCTCCCCCTCCTGCAGAGGGAGCTCCTGAAGAGAGGAAAGCTCCTGCAAGATGTGACAATCTCCCCCACCAGTTGAAGAGCCCCCCAGGTGGCTCGATGCACCGGCGGCACCCCGCTCCAGGGCTGGGCCCCCATGCACCCACCCGCCCACAACCCCGGCAACACACCAACCAGGACCCAAGCCCCCGAGGCCCGGTCCAGGTCCCAGCCCAGAGACGGAGCGCCCCCAGAACCTCACGCCCATCCCGGACCCACCCAGGGGCAGCCAGGCTACCAGGTCAGTAACCCACGTCCGTCAGCACAGACCCTCCCCTAGCCCCGCTGTACGCAGCCGCGAGGAAACAGTCACCTGAGAGCCAACAGAGCCCCTAACGGGACATGACCGCTACCCCGGGTTGAGCCCCCCAAGGAAGATGCCTCCGGGGAACCCCCCGACGCCCTAAGCATGTCCCTACCCCCACACCAATCACAACAGTGAAGGCGGGACCAGACTATGACCCCCCACCCCCACTAGGTGATGGAGCTGATCAAAGGAGCCCAGAGCAATTGATCTGATGTGGTGGCAGAGGCTGTATCAAGACTAATGTAATCTAATAGATAATTTCTATATTGGTTAGAATTAAGATTATTTTTATTTTTCCAGTTCATGAGGACTGTTTTCTTGGCTATGCATAGGGCAGTGAAAACCATATGGGCGATATTGTTTTCTGAAGTGACATTATCTAAACTGCCCAACAAACACACTAGGGGAAGTTGGAATGTTACATTTCAGACACTTCGATAAGTCTTCACATATCTCGCGCCAAAACTTCTGAACTGGTGGACAGAACCAAAGAGCGTGGATATAATTGTCCGGTGAATTGGTTTGGCAGTGTGAGCAGTTGTTGGTAGACGTAAAGCCCATCTTGAACATCCGATGACCTGTATAGTGCACTCTATGTAATATTTTGTATTGAATTAATTGAAGACTGGGATTTCTAATTAGATTAAAGGTTTTTAAGCAAATCTGAGACCAAAAGTTTAGGTCTAAGTTAACTGATAAATCCGCTTCCCATTTTCAGAATCAGAATCAGAATCAGAATGGGGTTTATTGCCAAATGTTGAGCAGGTTTACAACATTAGGAAATTGCTCCCTTCCTTCCCTCCCCATCTCCAGCTGCCTCCCTCTTCCCGCTCCACCACAACCACCCACACATGCAGGACCTTGGAGTAGGGGTATGTCACCAGGGTGCAGAGGAGGCTACCCCCCCCCCTCTGTCCCCTTCTGGCTGCCTCTGCCTCAATTGCAATAGGAAGTGATATTGATTCATCTGTTTTAGAAAGCATTCTGTATATTTTGGATAGTAATTTGGGGGTTTTAAGAGTAAGAAATTGAACCACACTTGGTGGTGTTTGTAGTTCAACTTGACCCGGTTTAAATTTCTTTTTTACTATGGATTTAATTTGTTGATATTCTAAAAATCTTTTCTTGTTGATCCCATATTGTGTAACTAGTCCGTCAAATGAAATAAATTCTGTTCCTTCTAGTATATGTTCTAAATATTTGATTCCTTTACCACTCCAATCTGAAAAGTTTATCATATTATTGTTTTGTAATATGTCAGGGTTGTTCCAGATAGGTGTACGTTTGCATGGGATTAATGAAGACGCTGTCAATTTTAGAAACTCCCACCATGCTGTCAGAGAAGCACTGATGTTGATGCTTTTAAAGCATTCATGTCGTTGGATGTTTGAGCTGATAAATGGTAGGTCTGAGATCTCTAGATTATTGCAAAGTGCTTGTTCTACATCTAGCCAAGGTTCATCTAAGAGGGTATGTTTTAGCCATCCTGAGATAAACTGAAGCCTGTTGGCTAAGAAGTAGTGCTGAAAGTTAGGCAGTTCTAGTCCTCCTTTATCCTTGGTCTTTTGTAGTGTTTTTAAGCTTATACGTGGGGGTTTATTTTTCCAGAGGAATTTGGACATACATGAATCTAGAGATCTGAACCAATCTTGTGGCGGTTTAGTTGGGATCATTGAGAATAAATAATTTATTTTTGGTAAGACCATCATTTTTATAGCGGCAACCCTTCCCATGAGTGATATGGGTAGACATTTCCATCTAGCCAGATCATCTTCTACCTTCTTTAAAAGTGGGATATGGTTTAATTTAGTTAGATCTGCAAGCTTGGGAGAAACATTAATACCTAAATATTTTATATTTCCCGATTGCAGTGGTGTAGAAGAGGAATTATGGAGGGAGCAATTAATCGGTAGAACTGTAGATTTTGACCAGTTAATTGAGTAATCTGATATTCTTGCAAAAGAGTTTATCAATTCAATCACCCCAGAGATATTGGTTTGTGAATTTTGGAGAAAGAGTAACACATCATCCGCATAAAGGCTGATTTTATGTTCCACGTTCTTGCATTTTATGCCCTTAATTACTGAATTCTGTCTAATTGCTGCTGCTAGTGGTTCAATAAAAATTGCAAACAGTGAAGGGGAGAGTGGGCATCCCTGCCTGGTGCCCCTCAAGAGACAGAAGCTGGAGGATGTCTGGTCATTTGTTCTAACACAAGCTGTTGGGGAATTATATAATATTTTTAACCAGTTTATGAAAGAGGATCCAAAACCAAATTTGTGTAAAGTTGCAAATAGAAATTTCCAGTTAACTCTGTCGAATGCTTTTTCTGCGTCTAAAGAGAATATTGTAGTTTCTAGGTTTTTACTGTATAAGTAGTCTATCAAATTAAGTAATCTACATGTATTTGTTGATGAGTGCCTACCTTTTATGAAACCAGTTTGGTCAGGATGAATTAAGAGGGGGGTTATTTTCTCCAGTCTCTTTGAGAGAGCTTTGCAGATTATTTTAAGGTCTACGTTTATAAGGGATATTGGACGATAGCTTGAGGGATATACAGGGTCTTTGCCTGGTTTTAGCAGGAGATTAATGTTTGCAGAATTCATATTTGATGGAAGTCTGCCCTTTTCTTTAATTTCCACCAACGTTCTGTAGAAAACTGGTGCTAGAATCGACCAGAATTCTTTGTAGAATTCTGCAGGAAAGCCGTCTGGACCTGGAGCCTTATTATTGGGCATACTTATCAGGGCTTCTTGGAGTTCACCTGGTGTCAGTGGTGAATCCAGTGCCATTGCTTGAGTGTCCAATAATTTTGGAAGAGTTATGTTGTCCAAAAACTGGTCAATTTCTTTTTTAGATGGGTTTATTTGTGGTGAATACAACGTTTTATAGAAATCCCTGAAAATGTTGTTTATTTGTATCGGATCATATATTGTGTTCCCAGATGAATCTTGAACAGCACATATAGTTGTTTTTTCTCTATTTATTTTTAGCTGGTTTGCTAGAAATTGACCGGATTTATTACCATGTTCATAATTTTGTAGGCGTAGTCTTTGTACTAAGAATTTTGTTTTTTTATCAATTATCTCATTTAATTCTAGTTTTGTTTTGCGTATTTTGTTCAATGTTTCCTGATCTTGGCGGGACGCGTAGGCTTCTTCTAGTGATTTGATGTTTTTTTCTAATTCCTGAATATTTTTGTTTTCTTTTTTCTTTTTATGTGATGAGAAAGAAATTATTTTACCTCTCATCACAGCTTTCCCTGCTTCCCATAGAACAGAAGCTGATGTTTCGGGAGTGTCATTATAGTCCAAATATGAAGTACACTCTTTTTTAAAATATTTAATAAAGTCTTCATCTTTAAGTAGTGATATATTAAATCTCCAGTTTTTTCTTGGCGTAGTATTATTCTTGTGCATTAGTGTTAAAGATACAGGACCATGATCGCTGACAACTATAGGATGAATCTCAGTGTCTGAAATGTCGTTCAGCAGTGAGCTGCTGACCAAAAAATAATCCAGACGAGAGTAGGAGTGATGGACATGTGAGAAAAAAGTATATTCCTTACTGGTGGGGTGAAGGGAGCGCCATGCATCGCAAAGACCAAAGTCGCTCATATACTGTTTGATTATATTTGTGGACTGCCAATTACGCTGAGTTCCCGCTGTATTGAGCCTATCCATGTCTTCATTTAGTCCAAGGTTGAGGTCGCCTCCAAGAACAAGTGTGCCATCTAAGTGTTCAGAGAGTGCACTGAAAAAACCGTGAAAGAATGAGGGATCATCAACATTTGGACCATATACACTTGCAATACATAGCTTTTTATCAAGTATAGATAGTTTAATGATTAAGAATCTGCCCTCTGGATCTATAACTGTATCGAGTACTGTGAAATTAATATTTTTATGTATTAAAATTGCTACTCCCCTTTGTCTAGAATTATAACAAGCTGAGAACACATTAGGAAACTCAGGTGTTTTAAGTTCATTCGAACCTCTAAGAGGTCTGTGGGTCTCTTGTAAAAGGACAACATCTGCCTGTAGTTTTTTGAGTTGGTTAAATATTTTTAACCTCTTTACTCTGGAGCCAGCTCCATTTATATTCCATGTAATGAACCTCAGTGTACCCATAGATGTTTGTGTATAACTAGGGATGTATGCTGTGTGCGTCGCTTAGCCAGGTGGAGAGAATACGTCACTTGTTCATAAATAAAGAGAAGGAGAGAGAGAAAAAATGTGTGGCGAGATGCTCCGTGGGTCTGACTTTGTGTATGCATAGTTACTAATATGAGTAGGCTTGGCTTAAGTGTGTGTATCCTAAACGACTGTGTGACTGATGTAAATGTGCTGCCGTTGAGCGCATGGTGCGTATGTGTCGAAATAAAGGATGTTTGTGGATGAGTGTCGAAGCAGGTGATCGAGGCAGTGAAAGGAATAAAGAAAGAAACCAAGGACAGGGGTGAGCAGCATAAAACCAAGAGGGGGGGGGGGGGGAGAGGAGAAAAAAAAACGAGAAGAAAAAAAACAAAACAAAACGTAAACATTCCAATTAAATCACTGACGGAGAGTGACGGTGTTGATTCTGCTATGAAATCACACTTTAAGATGCGATTTGATACTGGTAAGTTAAACAGATGTTAATGCAAGTTAGTGTGTGTGGATAGGGAAATGGTGTAGCTGATTCTTATCTGGTGTGAGGTTAATACAGCCACGGAGTGATGTTGGGGTCTCGGTGGAGCTGTCCGTCCACGTACAGCCGGTCCACAGCGATGACAGCGCGGGAGCCCTTCTGGATGAAGCAGCGTCGGATTGGGAAGAGGACCCTGCGTCGTTCCAAGATCTCTTTGGGGAACTGGTCGTTCACGCTGAAGTCCGTTCCTTTTAATTCCCTGCCGCGGCTTTTCACGTGTTGCTTTTGTTTGAAGTGGCCGAATTTGGCCACGATAGGACGTGGTCTCCCGGCCGTAGCCCGAATGGGGCCGAGGCGATGTACCCGATCGAAGACGATGTTCTTCACAGTGTCCTCCGGCAGCTTCAGGTGGGTTTTGATGAAGCTTTTTACCGTGGTCTCCGCGTCCTCTCCAGCGGCTTCTGGAATACCAGAAAATACAAGATTATCACGCATGCTACGAGCTTGTAGATCGATAACTGTTTCTTTTATTTTTTTATTTTCTCTATTGAGCTGGGTAACATTATCTGTGAGACATTTCACCGACTCCCTTAGCGTGGCATTTTCAGCAGCAAGCGTTTCCACCTGCTGCTGGCTGTACTCCAGGGATTCTCGCAAGCATTTAAATTCTCGGTGAAGAATCTCCACCAAGGACAGCCTTGCGTCGAAACTGGACAATCGCTTGTCGATTGACTCCAGTATGTCAGCAATATCTTTGCCGGCTGGCGATGTTGAGCCGGGGGAATCTGCCGGGCGTTGTCTTTTCGACGACGGCGTCTCAGGTTTGGCCGGGGAAGCTGCACACGGGGTCTTCTTCATCACGAGATCCTGAAAGCACTGATCAATATAATCTTGGAGAGTCTCTAAACTCTCCCCGTTGTTCTCCAGGGTGTTGGAGATTATTTAGACAAATAGTGTTAGTTATAAGACAATTGATAAGTGTATTTGGTAATGCTGAAGCTTAAATGAATTTGTTCAAATCTAAACTACCATTTGCTTTAATTTTCCGCCAAAATCTCCGGCGTCTGACGTCAGTTACAACATGAGTCGCTTACCTTGTCCGTCACTTCCGTCACTTACCTCCTCTCCTCCTCATGTCTGAGAATTTTATCAAATAAAGCTTCATTTTTTTTTCCATTTAGAGCTCTTGCTACATACTTGTAGTACTGTAGCGCTAAAGCTGATGACTGGAAGGTCAATGTGGCCCGTTGAAAGGATGGCCCTTGCAACAGAAATCACACTTCAGCTTTGTTTTAATGATTAAAAATAACAAATTCAAAGAGTAAACTCTAATGTTATATAACTATAGTGATGGTCTGCATAAAGAATTCATGAGGTTGAATTGAAAGTGAAACAGCCTGAAACCAGATCTGTGCAGCTTGTACCTGTTTCCGCGACCCTACTTTCTCCACTGCTCCCCAAACCCATTCTACTTTTAAATACTCTAGGAACAACAAGTAGGCCTGCATTGCGAGAGCGAAGTGCTCTAATAGGGTGATATGATACCACAAGGTTCTTAAGATAAGATGGGGCCTGATTATTTAAGACCTTGTATGTGAGGAGCAGGATTTTGAATTCAATTCTGGATGTAACAGGGAGCCAATGAAGGGAAGCCGACACAGGAGAAATATGCTCTCTCTTTCTTTTTTTTTTCTTTTTTTTTATTCATATTTTGGATGGACAGAAACATTAACAAATATACAACTAGAATAATCATACTGTCAGTTCTCTGTCCGTTCCTTAACAACAACCAACAAATAAGGACTAACAATAACTAAGACAAACAGACAAAAAAACAAACAAAAAAAACAAACAACACCAGGAGAAACAAAATAATATACCGCCTCCTGGGAAACATCAGCAAAAACAAAAGCAATGGGGGCAAAACACCCGGGTGCCTAAAAACAAAACATAACCTTGACCACTGATGACATTAGACAATTTCTTCCCTCTACTGACTTTCAAAGTAAAAAAAAAAAAAGACAACAAAAATACCAACGACACATGAAACCCCCCCCCCAAAAGAACATTTATCACAATATCTAGGAGACATTGTCGATGTACAACAAAAAAGGACCCCAGACCTGCTCAAAAATATCTTCTCTCCCCTTAATTCTGTATATAACCCGTTCATATGATGCCATCTTAGACATTTGTTCAGTCCATTCCCTGAGAGAACAGGGGCTGGATGACTTCCAGTGCCTCAGTATTATCCTGCATCCTGTTATGAAAGCCAGACGCATCCACAGTCTCTGTTTTTTTGAAAGGATATTATTGTCAGGTAGCAGGCCCAGGACACATACAGCTGGAGATTTAGAAAGATTAAGTTTAAAAATATCATTCACCAAGTTAATGATCCCGTCCCACAAATAATCATTTTTCCGACATGTGTACAACATATGAACTAGAGTCCCAGCTTCCTCCTGACATTTCCAACAGGTGTCATTATCCACAAGCTTCAGCCTGACTAATTTACTGGGAGTACAGTAATTTCTGTGAAGCAACTTGTACTGGATAAGTTGAGACTGTGTTTCAGGTGAGCAAACATACCATGATGAAACCAGCGTCTTCCAACTGTCCTCTAAAATCTGGATACCCAGATCCTTCTCCCAACACTGCCTCAGTCCCCCCAAATTGGGAGAGTGTGCCTCTCTGAAGATCCCATAGAATTTGGATGCCCTGATTCTATTAATGCCAGGGGCTGCAAACATCTTCTGAATACTAGATGGAGGGTCTGGATTATTATTCAAAATGGTTTTAATACAGTGTCTTATTTGAAAAAACCTCCAAATTTCCCTTGGATCCAGATTAAATTCTCGTCTGATTTCTGCAAACGATTTCATGCCAGTCTGCCCAAATAAATCCCCCACCTGATTGATACCTGTCCTAGCCCAAGCCTCCCACCAGACCGGTTTCTTACCAATTAATATTTTCTTATTATACCAGATAGAGGCTCTAGCGGTAAGATAAGGGCTAATGTTGGTATATTGGTGAGCTCTAAACCAGGTCTCTTGCATGAAAGCCAATACTGGATCTTTAAACGGTACTGGTCTTCCCTTCTGAGTAAGGAAGGCCTCTAAAGACGAAGGAGCCACAAGACTTTCCTCAATCGCAACCCATGATGGAGAGGGAGAAAGCATAATGATACCAGACCATCTTGGACAATGCCAACCCGCCACTCTCTTTAGCAGCATATAATTTGGACCGATTAAAAGATGGCTTTTTGCCTGCCCACACAAAACCCTCCACACATGTATTATAAAGCTTTAGCAAATTATGTAACATGTGAAGAAAGTACTGAAGTTTAGGGGCAATAATCATCTTCACCAAATTAATTCTGCCCAAAAGGGACAGATTTATTTTAACCCAATTCTGCAACAGCGGACGAATGTTTTGAATCACTGGGGAGATGTTTACTTGCATTATGTTGTCTAAACCAGGGGTCAGTTTAATCCCTAAGTAAGTCAAACCCTCGGGCATCCACTTGAAATGCCATGAGCTCCTCATAACTGGCGGACACAGTTTAGAAATGGGCATAACTTCCGATTTAGACCAATTTATGGTGTAGCCAGAGATTACAGAAAAGGAATCAATAATTGAGGAAATTGCAGGAATGGCCTGTTCTGGGTTACTTGAGATCAGTAAAATGTCATCTGCATACAAAAAAGTTTTATGTTCTTCTTGACCCATATCCACCCCCCTAATTTTCTTACATTCACGTAATGCAATAGCCAAAGGCTCCAAAAACAGGGCAAAAATGAGAGGTGATAAGGGTGAATCTTGTCTAGTACCCCGACTTAACGAAAAGGAGGGTGACATTATCCCATTGGTAGTAACTGTAGCCATTGGATCTGTGTATACCACCTGAATCCACTGCCTAAAAAAGGGACCAAAACCGAATCTCTTCAACGTATAAAACAGAAAGGGATATTCAACTTTATCAAAGGCCTTCTCTGCAACTAAGGAGAACGCGACGACAGGGTCTAAATTAGTCCTGCTCTTCCAGAATATGTGCAATAACCTACGTAGATTATCTGCAGAACTTCTGTTTTTCACAAAACCGACCTGATCCCTATGCACCAAATACGGAAGAACTTTCTCAAGCCTAAAAGCTAGTATCTTAGAAATAATTTTTTCGTCCACATTAATTAATGAAATTGGGCAATAATTCCCACAATACTGTGGGTCTTTCCCTTTTTTATGTAATAACGTGATCACTGCCGATCGCATACTAAATGGTAGTCTCCCTCTTTGAAACGCATCTTGATATACCGACAGTAGTCTTGGAGCTAATTCGCCCACGAACACCTTATAAAAATCTGATGGAAATCCATCGTTGCCTGGAGATTTGCCCAATCTAAGACTTCCAATTGCCTGCTTAACTTCAGTTAGTGTAATCTTACCTTCTAATACAGTTCTTTGATCTTCAGACAGGCTGGGAATTTTAATAGAAGAGAAGAAATCTGACAGCCTCTGTTCCTCCACCAATCCATTAGAGGTGTAAAGCTCCTGATAAAATTTAGTAAAAGTATCATTAATTTCTTTTTTACTGGTGGTCAACTTATTATTATTACTAGGAACAAAAATAGATGGTATAAGGTTGCTAGATTTTATCTGCTTAACCCTGTGTGCCAACATTTTACCTGTTCTCTCCCCTTGTTCAAAATACTTCTGATTTAGACAAAACATTGCATATTCCGCTTTTTTCTCCAGTATAGAATAGAATAGAATAGAATAGCCTTTATTGTCATTGTACAGAGTACAACGAAATTGGAGTGCCACTCCCTTGGTGCAAGTTTCAATAATAAATATAAATGTAAAATATAAAAAGTACAAAAAAAAACAATCGTAAGTACTCAAACAATAGTATGTACAATATATACAGGATAGCAGCATTAATATAATGACAGTATGAATAGCAGCATAATATAATGACAGTGACGGTATGGAATAGGTTCAATTGTTTTTGTGCTTATTTACTACGGTGATAGCTCTGGGAAAGAAGCTATCCCTGAATCTGTTTGTCCTGGTTTTATGTGACCTGTACCGTCGGCCTGACGGTAATAGTTCAAACAGTTGGTTGCTGGGGTGAGAGTGGTCCTTGATGATATTGCCAGCTCTGCTGAGGTACCGAGAGTTTGCAGTGACCTCCAGGCTGGGCAGAGAGCAGCCAGTGATCTTCTGGGCTGTGTTGATTACCCTCTGCAGTACTTTCCTGTCTGCAGCTGAGCACCCTGCATACCATGTTGTTATGCCGTACGTTAGGATGCTCTCTATGGTGGCTCTGTAAAATGTCACCAGCAGCCTCTCCTCCAGGTTGTTCCTCCTGAGCACTCTCAGAAAGTGGAGACGCTGCTGGGCCTTTTTAACCACCGCTGTAGTATTTGCAGTCCAGGAGAGGTCATCAGATATCTGCACGCCCAGAAACCTCATGGAGTGTACCCTCTCCACACAGCTCCCGTGAATGTAAAGTGGGGCCGGGTCTGCTCTGCCCTTCCTGAAGTCCAAGATAAGTTCTTTAGTTTTCGTGGTGTTCAGTTGGAGGTTGTTAACTGAACACCACTCAGTCAGTCTGTTGACCTCATCTCTGTAGTCCGACTCATCCCCCCTTGAGATGAGTCCAACCACTGTGGTGTCATCCGCGAACTTTATGATGGTGTTTGAGAGATGGGTAGGGGAGCAGTCGGATGTGTAGAGCGTAAACAGGAGGGGACTCAAAACACATCCTTGTGGAGACCCGGTGCTGAGTGTGATGGTGCTGGACCGGTGGGGGCCGAGTCTGACAGACTGTGGTCTATTTGTCAGGAAGTCCTTGATCCAGAGGCAGATGGGGGTGGAGAGTCCCAGGTGAGACAGTTTCTGGACCAGGATCTCCGGGATGATATGATTGAATGCTGAGCTGAAGTCCAGAAAGAGCATTCTCACATAGCTTCCTCGGTGCTCCAGGTGACTCAGCGCAGTGTGGAGCACTATGGTGATAGCGTCCTCGGTGGAACGATTTGTCCTGTAGGCAAATTGGTGGGGGTCCAGAGTGGGAGGCAGACCGGCCCTGATGTGCTGACAGACCAGTCTCTCAAAGCACTTCATCACTACAGGCGTAAGTGCAACAGGCCTGTAGTCATTTGGGCTGGCCACAGCTGTCTTCTTGGCGATGGGGATGATGGTGGAGGTTTTGAGGCAGGGCGGGACGGTGTTTGATGACAAGGAAAGGTTGAATATTTTAGTGAAGACTCCGGTCAGTTCGTCAGCACATGCTCTGAGAACCTTTCCATGTATTCCATCAGGACCTGCCGCCTTCCTGGGATTCACTGACCTTAGAACACACCTCACTTGGTGCTCCCTAAGTGTTAGTGTGCCAGTGCTGGGGGCGGGTGGAAGTGGTGTGGCAGCTGAGGGCTTGGTCGTCTCAAAGCGGGCGAAGAAACGGTTTAGATCCTCAGCCAGTGAGGCATCAGTCCTAGATGTTGCCTGGTTATTGCTTCTGTAGTTGGTAATGTGATTGATCCCCTGCCACATTTTTCTGGGGTCGTTGTCAGCAAAGTGATCTTCAATCCTCCTCCTATAGGCAGCCTTAGCTTTCCTGATGCCTCTACTCAGGTCTGCCCTGGCCGCCCTATACGCAGCCCTGTCCCCTGACTTGAAGGCAGTGTTGCGGCTTTTTAGGAGGGATTGCACTTCGCTATTCATCCAGGGTTTTTGATTTGGAAACACCCTGACCCTTTTGTTGACGGTGACATTGTCAACACAGTTCCTGATGTACGAGAGTACAGTGTCCGTGTACTCCTGGAGGTTGTGGCTGGAGAATAAATCCCATACAGTTGTTGAGAAGCAGTCCTGCAGTTGAGAAAGGGCTCCTTCAGGCCAGGTTTTTATTGTCTTTGTCTGGGGCTTTGTTTTTCTCAGCAGGGGGGTGTAGGTGGGGGTGAGGGACATGCAGAGGTGGTCAGATCCAGCCAGGTGGGGGAGGGGTGTCGCTCTGAAAGCATGCCTGATGTTTGAATAGACATGGTCCAAAGTGTGTTCTCCTCTCGTAGCAAAGTCCACAAACTGGACAAATTTAGGAAGCACAGTCTTTAGGCACGCTTTGTTAAAGTCGCCGGCGACAATAAAAACCCCATCGGGGTGGGCAAGCTGTTGTTTGTTTATGGTGTTGAGCAAGAGGCTGAGAGCCGTGCTAACGTTAGCATCCGGCGGTATATAAACAGCTATCACAATAACTACTGTAAACTCCCTCGGGATGTAAAAAGGTCTGCACGAGACTGCCAGAACCTCCAAATCAGGAGAACAGTGTGTGTGAATGATCCTGCTGTTACAACACCACTCGTTATGCACGTAAACACATAGCCCCCCTCCTCTGCTTTTACCTGAGTTGCTGTTTCTGTCATGCCGGTGTAGCGTGCGGCCTGCTAACTCGACTGCAGCGTCGGGAATCAGCGGGTGAAGCCACGTCTCTGTAATAAGAATAATGCTGCAGTTACGTGCAAAGCTTGTGTTGGCTATCTGTAGCTCCAATTCGTCAAGTTTGTGGGTGATGGATCTGGCGTTCGATAGGAAAAGGCTCGGAAGTGCTGGCCGGTGTGGATGTTTGCGTAGCCTAGCGTCTGAGCCCGACCGGCATCCCCTCTTCTGCTTTCTTTCCCTCCGTCGCCTTCTACGCTTGCTGGGCGGGCAGACCATCCACGGTTACCCTGGCGGTCTCGCTATCTCCACCAGGATGTTGTGTGTTCGCTGATAGTCGCCAGAAACAGACAAACTATATTTAAAACCTAGGTCAATTAGGTTCTGGCGACTGTAAGAGATGGCGGCGTTGCAAACATTCAAAAATATCCACATTAAAAGTAAAAACGAGCACCAAACTGGAGAGCTAAGAGCCGCTGCACCCGTGCGCGCCGCCATCTTGTCATTAGTATACTATTCATCTCAAAATTAAATTTAATTAATTTGTTCCATAAATCCCTCTCTGGGTGCAGCATGTGTTGTTTTTCAAGCTCCTTGATATCCTGTTCCAGCTTCATCAGCTTGTCCCTCTCAACTTTTTTAATCAAGGAGCAATACTGGATAAGGCGCCCCCTCAAATAGGCCTTAAAAGCGTCCCAGGTCATTCCAACGTCATCAATAGAGCCCTCATTGTGCAACCAAAACTCCTTTATCATTTCCCTTATACATTCACAATGACCCTTATTCTTCAATAATGAGTTATTCAAACGCCACCTAGGTGACGGTTTAATATTATCACTACCAGAAAGAACAAGGTCAATGGGAGCATGATCCGAAACAGCAATATTACCAATAGAGGACCCAATAGTTTGACTTACCAGAGAACGGGACACCAAGAAATAGTCTATCCTGGAGTAGGTTGAGTGAGGATGTGAAAAAAAAGTATAATCTCTTTCTTGAGGATGAAGAAGTCTCCATATATCTACCAGGCTCAATTCCTCTGACATCACGTCCACCGCAACATTTACTGAGTCCTTACTTAGTCCAGTACAGGAGGATTTATTCAACAATACATCCCTGACCCGGTTAAAATCTCCCCCAATTACAATATTTGTATTACCTATAGTCCGCACAATGTTACAGACTTCATGAAAAAATTGTGGCTGAGGAGAATTGGGAGCATATATGTTGACCAATGTCATTTTCCGCCCCTGTAAACATGCATCCAAAACCACCCATCTACCCTCCTAATCTGTATAATGCTTAAAAACCTGAAAATCCAAGTTTCTTCTGATCAATATGACCACCCCTCTTTTTCTAGCAGAAAATGCACTAAAATAAACTTGCGCCACCCAATCTCTTTTAAGCTTTAATGATTCCGCCTCATCGAGATGGGTCTCCTGAATCAGGGCTATGTCTGTCTTTTTCTGCTTCAAGTATGTGAGGATTTTCTTCCTTTTAATAACATTATGACAACCCGCTATATTCCACAACATTATTTTATATAACTCCATAACACAACGCGAGCCAAGTTATTGTACAGATTTATCCAGAAGAAAATCCCATTTACCCATATAACAAATCTTAAAGCCAGTTACATGAGACAACCCAGTGGTCCAAAAATAGGTCTATACAGGACAGTTGGCACCATACCATCAAAATGAACAACAAAACAAAACACAGTTAAAAAAAAAAAAAAAAGAAAAAGAGAAGAAAAAAAAACACCATGAAATCGTTGGTCCGTGGCACTCAAAAATCCCATAATGGCATCCCTCCTCACGTCCCCCCCCCCCAAACAAAAAAACCCTCACAGAAGTAAACTAACCCTTAGCTTATAAAATCCTCTTAAGTTACATCACCCGGAATGTTAGCCGAATCCAGGCCGCTCAGAAATTGCTTAGCCTCTGCTGGGTTGGAAAACTGATGATACTGGTTATCCACTGAAAAAGTCATAACAGCCGGAAAGCGAAGGGAATAGCCAATATTGCACTGTTGCAGCAAGCGGCGCGCCTCGTCAAACTTCCGGCGTTTTTCTTGTACCTCCTGTGCATAATCCTGGAAAAAACAAACTCTCATGCCTTTCCAAATGATCTGCTTCTTTTTTCTGGCAGCCGCCAGTACAGACATCTTGGCTTTATCCCATAGGAAGCGAACAATGATGTGTCTCGGTCTGGAATCTGCAGCTGGCTTCGGAGGTGCTGGCCCCACCCGATGGATTCTATCTATTTCGTAGTAATCTCCCATCTCAATGTCCAGAGCCTCAGACAACAGATGCTTCACGCAATCCTCAAGATTACGGCCTTCGGTTCCGTCTCTAATACCCGATATTCTAATATTCTGGCGCTGTGAGAAACCCTCGAGCACCGTTACTTTTTCCTGCAGCCGCTGGTTCTGTATCTTCAAGTTCTTACTTATTGAGCTAGCTTTAGCCTCTTCATCCTCCAAACGAGAAATTCTTGTCTCTGTTTCGTCCACCCTCGCGCCTAGGCTATTCCCAGCTTCCTTGAGAGACTCAATTCCACCTTTCACCGTCGTCATATCTTGTGCTACCTGCTCAAGCAGAGATCTTATAGAAGTCAGCTCGGCCGCCACACCATCTTGGGAAGGACACCTGGCATCCACACCATCAGGTGTCTCCGCCATAGTAGTTAGCGAAGTAGCCTGAGTGTTGTGTGTTTTCCCTCGCGGCATAGTCGGATCGTTGCGTGTAAAGTAATGACTCTTCTGCCTCCTTCCACAGAATTTGCCAGGGCTGACCCAAAGTAAGACAAATGACCGGCTCTAACTTATTTTTAACAAGGTTTAGGGGGGGTGGAGTGCGCGCCTCCAACTTATGCTGCCATCTTGGGCGGGCGTACCACGTGACTCGGTCTCTCTTTCTAGTCCCTGTCAGTACTCTTGCTGCAGCATTTTGGATTAGCTGAAGGCTTTTTAGGGAGTTTTTAGGACATCCTGATAATAATGAATTACAGTAGTCCAGCCTGGAAGTAATAAATGCATGAACTAGTTTTTCAGCATCACTCTGAGACAGGATATTTCTAATTTTAGAGATGTTGCACAAATGGAAGAAAGCAGTCTTACATATTTGTTTAATATGTGCATTGAAGGACATGTCTTGGTCAAAAATGACTCCAAGGTTCCTCACAGTATTACTGGAGGCCAAGGTAATGCCATCCAGAGTAAGAATCTGGATAGATACCATATTTCTAAGATTTTCAGGGCCAAGTAAAATAACCTCAGTTTTATCTGAATTAAGAAGCAGAAAGTTAGCGGCCATCCAGGTCTTTATGTCTTTAAGACATTCCTGCAGTTTAACTAATTGGTGTGTGTCATCTGGCTTCATGGACAGATAGAACTGGGTGTCATCTGCATAGCAGTGAAAATGTATGCTATGTCTTCTAATGATACTGCGTAAGGGAAGCATGTATAATGTAAACAGAATTGGTCCTAGCACTGAACCCTGTGGAACACCATAATTGACCTTAGTGTGTGAAGAGGACTCTCCATTTACATGCACAAATTGGAGTCTATTAGATAGATATGATACAAACCACTGCAGTGCAGTACCTGTAATACCTACAGCATGTTCTAATCGCTCTAATAGGATATTATGGTCGACAGTATCGAACGCTGCACTAAGGTCTAGCAGGACAAGCACAGAGATGAGTCCACTGTCAGAGGCCATAAGAAGATCATTTGTAACCTTCACTAAAGCTGTTTCTGTGCTGTGATGAACTCTGAAACCTGACTGAAACTCTTCAAATAAGCCATTCCTCTGCAGATGATCTGTTAGCTGTTTGACAACTATTCTTTCAAGGATTTTTGATATGAAAGGAAGGTTGGAGATTGGCCTGTAATTAGCTAAGACTGCTGGGTCTAGAGATGGCTTTTTAAGTAAAGCTTTAACTACAGCCAGCTTGAAGGCCTGTGGTACATAGTCGATTATTAGAGATAGGTTGATCATATTTAAGATTGAAGGATTAATTAATGGCAGGTTTGTAGGAGTTTTATAGGACCCACATCTGTTACTATATTACTATATTAACCCTTAATACAGAGAATATACTGAAAATTTACCACAGATGATGTAACACTCCATTATCTGCAGGACTGCAGATGAGCAGAAACTACATATTGTATTTTTTTTTACTGTGTTAGCTACTGGGGTGATATTTGAGGTCGGGGAAACAAACTACATTTCAATGAAGCAGAAGCAAAACATGTTAATTCACATTTATGTCACAATGTTCAATGAATTGTACCTGCCAGTGGACTAGAACTGATTTGATGTTTGCTGCTGTGATGTCTTTGCTATTCGGTAGCAAATATCATTAGAACCGACTGCTGAAAACTAACTGATACCATTCTCAGTCGACTTTTTGACCTCCTGTTATGCTAGAGAGAGGCATGACATGCTATGTAACCTAAACATGTTTTTAGCTTGATCTTACCTTATAACTGAACCCACAAGAGTGTACTCATGAAAGCACATACACCAACAGTTATATATTACTGTTGGAAAATAAATAAATAAGTAACCTTTATGATGTAACAATGCTATAATAATGGCTTGTTTGGGCTTTGTGCGCAGAAATGTTGAGAGGGTTGAGAAGGAAACTTAGATTAGTAGAGTTGTCACAATACCAGAATTTCAAACTTAATATTGGTACTTTTTTTCATATCGCAGCTAAACTTTTGACCTCATCCTGCAACAAGAGAAGTAATGGCAAAGAAGCCATTTTTTGAAAAAGATAAGTTAATTTTCCACGAATTTTCAAAATTATAAATTAGATCAATTATCTGTGACATTTTTATCTGTAATGTATCTTACCTTCAGAATATCTAATAAGTAATAACTAATAAAGAAATGAAACAACACAATACATAACACATTTAAATCATAGAAATTTTTGTAGTAGAAAAGCATTATGAAAAAGTTAAAAATGAACTTTTGTGGTATTAGTTATGCTAAAATAAAGAAGATATTTTAAAAATGGTTTTACTAAAAATCAATTTTAGTATTGATTAATATCTCAGTATGGATTTTTTTCTGACAGCCCTAGTTGGAACAATAGGGTTAAAGGTCATAGGTCAAAGAAACAATGATTATTGGTTTGAATTGTGAAACAAAAAGTGGTCTTTCATATTGTTGATGTTTTCTTGACGCCATCCATCGATCCCAACCTCCTCATTTTATTGACTTGGCACATAGCTAAATCTACTGACTTCCCTGTCACACTAAATTTTCACAGCAAGAAAAAAGATGTGTTTTGTTGCTAAAACAGTTAATGGTAAAATGTAACTGTGGGTCATAATAGGTTGCTACAAAAATTACCTCTGGGGTCACCTGTTAAGTAGTTCAGTCATGTTGTGCATATGAATAAAGTATTGCAGCTATTTGTAATGAGCTTGGCGTGAGATCTCTGTTTCAATATTATTATAAAACTGTCCTTAGGATATGCAAACCTGCTCTACACTCTAATTAGACTCAGACTAATTGGACATTAACTTGTTAACACACATTGTTCCTGTCTAATAAGGCGTCTTTCAAAGGGCACATGTTCACCGCTAATTCAGTTTATATTATAAATGTCCAATTAATTGGGCATTTATAATACAAGTCCACCTCTCCTGGCATATGCATGGTAGCATATGCCAACAGCAAGTGTTAGACTCTTATTATTCTTCCTATTCTTTAGCTCAGTGTTTTCCATACTTTTGGAATCATGGCCCATATTTCACATTAGAAAAATCACACGGCACACCACCAAACAAAACCACCAGGTATAGCAGAAGTGGCCCGGTTTGTCCCCAGTATACCTTTTTTGCTTTCTTCTGACCACTACTCCTACTAGGGCCTTCATCTGGGTCGAAATTTGCTCCAGGACCCAGGTCCGATTGACTACTTTTTTTTATTCAAATATTCATCTATTGCTATTAAGTGCTGCGTTGTTTCACTCACAAGCATGACTATTATGTATTTTCTTTCCATCTTCTTCTGTTTTACTGGCAGTTAGCAACCAATTTAATTAGAGCAGCTAGTAGTACTGCCCCCTAGTAGAAGAGAATGTAATTGTTCTGCCCATTACTCACGTTGATCGCTTAGAGTACTAATCAAGCGGAACCAGATAATCTTCCATGGCACACCTGATCATTTCTCGGCACAGTGGTTGGGAAACACTGCTCTAGGCACAAACCATAGGCTATATGTAAAAGTTAGATGTAGCAGCCAATTGGTTTCTGAACATTGATGTTGTTTTTTGATCCAAAGTTACCATTTTTAGATTAGATTAGAATGCTTAGTGATCAGTTATCAAGTTTGGTAAGCTACTTATATCCAGATGGTGTATAGCACAATGACTGGAACAAAAACTGGAAGGATGCCCACGGACAGGGAACTGGGGGTATGTAATGACCGTCCATGGAATATGCGTGAAAATTCATGTGAAATCACTTTTAGCACGGAAGATTTGCCCCCCAGGAATTAAACTTATTTTAACTTTGAGGCAAGAAATAAAAATGGGAGAAAGAAAATACGAGTGATAATGCACAAGATAATGTGATAATGCACTACAAACTACAGCTACCCTTAATTCTGATCCTAAATAAATCCAAGTGAATGATATAGGGTAAATTTTCGCCCAGTCTACAATAGTTCCAAAGGGCAAAACAGTTTTTGTATTCGAGGCTGTAAACATATAATGCTGTAAAACTGGGCATTTTAACATGGTAGTCGTATGGGGATTCCCACCTGTTAGAGGAACACAGTTTCTGACACTCCAGCATTGGCTTCATTTCTCAGCTCTGGAGTTTCCAGATTGATTTAAATGTATAAAAAAATATTTGGGATGTAACTGTAAATCTATCATCCAAAAACACATATGTGAGCAGCTACAAATATAAAAGGTCATATTTTATCATTTACATTATGTTCAGTTTACATCTACTTTGGGTGTGAAAGGGAAAGACCTGTAATTGAAAGAGCTAAAAGTCTAAATATTAATAATGAAGCCAGTTCTCAGAGGTTTTAACAGGAGGAAGTTGGTAACTATTAAAGAGGAGAAATGAGGCCTTTCACGTTTGATATCTGTTCCTGTCTCTCGTTTTCTCTGAATCACTTTTTTCTCTCTCTGTCCACGGGTATTCATGAGTCAATTTAGCACACTTGCCTGCTTTTCACCACTAGAGATTAACAGAGGTGTCGAGAGCTGGCAAAGACTTCTGAGATGAACACAAATGTTTCAAGTTGTTCGTTACTGTCAACAAAGTGCTGATCTGTTCTTGTCAAGTCACAGCTCAATGAGACAAGTGTCAAACCCCCCGATCTGTGATTTGTGCTGCTGTTATGTCATTCAGCCCTTCTTTATTCTCTCTCTTTTCTCTAGGTAAACACAACAGAGCGTTTCTTCTTTGTGGTCAAATGAGGCCATAGTGCTGTATCTGCTCTACATTTGGTCACAAGCTCATCAGTGTTGTTAGCTGACTTACAGAAAAACTTTGGTGCAATCACTTTGCCACTTTCTTGCAAATGTGTGTTTGACAGCTTCTTTGTCCCATCCTCATTGCATTACATGATGCTCATTGGCTTCTGTTTTGTTTTTGTTTTGTTTTTTTATTTTGCATCCAGTGGCAACTTTTTTGCTGGCTTTTGGGAAATAATAAAAAACATGCCAGGAAGGATAGTTGTTTTTACATTTTTAGGTCATGGTAAAAACCTAAAAATGTGAATTTGTGATATTTACTGCAAAGCATTATGTTATTACTGCATTCAAGAAGCGTTTTGTCAAACATGTATCCCCTCCTTTTAAAGACAAGCTACTTTTTTCAGTTTGAAATAAATAAATATGTGTTCTTGTATTTCTGTCTGTGAGATATACTTTAATTCCATTTTTCTTAAAGGTTATGTGATGGTAGTTGAAAGACAAAAAAAACGCCCAAACCACAGAATATGATATTCTTACATAGCATGAATATACATATGTATTTTTGCTATTATTTCATTATTAAGGTTAAACATCACTAATTATCACTAAATGTGTTGTGTTGGTCTCAAACCGATGCACAAATTTTAATGAAACACAAACTGGAGGTCTCACTGGGATTTGCATGAATGCTAATATATTTTGGCCAGTTAGCACTACTAATTGCGTCATGACATATCAACCCTATTTCCTGGACCTACACTGCAAAAAGCTTTCGCCTTTTTAAGAAACTCCTAAATTTGTCAATTTTTCTTTGAAAATGGGTCCTCCAAAAAGTATTCAGTTGTCATTCTAGCCATGTGTAGCTTTTTATTAGCACTATTCAAGTATAGCACAGCTTTGAGCTAAGTTTTAGAGACTCATTGTACACAAGAGCATTCAGGTTCGTTGTCTCTGGACAGCAAATATTTAACACTTCAAAAAGACAACCACTCTCAGGCAAAGTCTAATTTCACTGGGACCTTTAAGATCAAGACTTTTTCATAACCAGTTATCTAAAGCACAATTGTATTTGTTTATATTAGCCTACTCAGAGCTTTGTAGCTACCCATGTAATACCAGCTAGCCCAAAATCACAAACCTCCTAAACATTGTTGGTATTTAGTTTTCCATCTTTGTTTTAATCCAAAGTTCAAGATTTCAGCCAGAATATTGTTCTTGATCTTTAGATGTCTACCCTGTTTTCCATGCTGGTATTTTCTAACTCCATTAAACCTGTTAAATCCCCATCGTATGAATACCTGGACATAAGTCTTTCTGGAGAGAACAGTCATCCTTATATAGTTTTTTTAGTTGAAATAATAAGGACGTCATACTTAAAGTGGATAAAAAGACTGATAACCATAGAAAGTATAGAAGGTGGACGTAGCTACTGTGACATCATCCAGTTTCTGAAGTCATATTTTGAAGCTTCATGATTAACATTTTCACCATCAGTATCTTGGTTTACAAAAAACAAATGTGGCAAGAGGGGTAGGCATGGCTAAACACAGGCTACTATCTACTCATTTAGACAGTAGCAATAGACAGTGGTTTCGTTCCTTATCCAACTATGATTGACTAAGCCCATAAACTCAGGAAGAAACATTGAAACAACAAAAATCATCTAATGGCATTAGCTAGTCAGACAGTAGTAAAGAGTCTGTCATTGACTTGCATCTTTTTAGGTCCTTTTTAGTGTACATTAAATTGAAAAAGAACTGTTATTTTGCCCTTAAACGTTCAAAAGTCAGAAGACGAAATTAAGAGATTGATAAAACATTTATGGTCAGTTGAGTTGGTCTTCTTTAGATGTTTGAGATTTTGGTGAAAAAAGTTCAGGTAACTGAAAAGAAGACTAGAAAAGGTACCTTTGGTCACAAATAAACACACTCTTTCTCCTTAACTCAGACAAACAACCAAAATAATTCAAATTGTATCCAAAAGCAGCAGAGTAAGCTGTAAGAAAAAAGAATTAAGAATTAGTGGTCTCGCTTAATAAACCCTCACACACTGGAATGCTGGAATACTGAATAATTCCAAAACAAGAAATTAGATCATTTCAATATTTATGAAAGTTTCCTGTTTGCCTGCCTGTTTAATCACAAACATGATGACTCACTTCCTATTTCTTCCTGTCCTTTTTCTTCCTCTTCTTCTTCCTCTTGTGTTTCAGTATGATCTACTCCTTGGTTACCTCATAACAACTGATTATCAACAACTGGGGAGAAACAGGAACACCTTTCGAGGCATTTGATACGACAGGACTAAAGAACACTAAAAGACAATACATTTCAAAGTAGAATAACAAAAACCTTTTTTTCCCTTGTTGCTGTGAAGCCAAACATCGAACATACACGTGGTTGAAGCTTGTTTTCTGCTTCATACCCAAAAGAAGAAAGGACATGCTTTATCCTCAACTGTATATAAAAATTGAAAACTAAATCTACTGTTTACAGTTTGACTCCTCATAGCGAGACCCAAGTTAATCACTGCCTGGCCAACGTTTGTACCACACACACAAATACAAACATACACAAACACAAACAGCCACAGCCTCCTCTGGAGTGCTACTGTACTTGCTGTACGGTAACGGCGATGGTAGCCCAGAGGACGAAGAGCACAGTATTCCACAGTTTGTCTCAGGCACAGCATGGTGAAGCACTGTCAGGCCCAGCACAACTCACCGAACCCTCAGTCACTCCTCTTCGATGCCTCACCAACTGTAGCTTCACCGGTGAGCTCAGGACGAGGGATAGATGAACGGATCACACTGTACAGAAAAGAGAGATGAGTTCTTGCAGGTGGGGTTTTGGGGGAGCTGAGCAGGAGCACACGCGGTCTGTACGTAGCCTGTGGGATTTTCTTTCAAACATACGTGAATGGCTTTTGTGATGTGTGCATTTTGGTGTATTCTTTAAACAAAGGCATTTCAAATTGATCTTCAGCAAACGTATTCTCTTTACAGCAATGCCTTCTTAGTGTCGTCCTAGTGTTGTTCTATTGTGTAAACTTTTCGAAAACTCAAGCTAACAACTGAAACCTGGCGAAGCTTTGATAGGAGCACACATTCTTTACACAATTAGTGTCTTCAATCTTGCACAATGTGCTCAATATTTGGCTATATTAGAGAACATTTATTATGGTCTATCCACACAGGTGACGGTCTTCCAACATGTAAAGAACCTTTCAGCCCTATTTGAAGATAGGGAAACAATGTGAATCTTTTCTAGCTCTCTTTACACCTTGGACCAAAATATTGTATTTTTTTCATTTGGATTTATTTATTTTGTGACTGCTCATTTCCATGCTTCATTTTAAACATCAATTTCCAATGTAACTAATGCCAGGAGCAAACAAAGCAGAAGATGGGAAAGGTGCCTGGTATTAATTGGGTTTTTCTCCCTGGTTCGAATGAAAGCAACTGTAGCAAATGATGTTGGCAAGAGGTTGTGAAGAGGCTGTCATGAATCACCAGAATTAATTCAGCAGGGCAGGTGGTTGAACCTGCATCATCCATGTGTAGCACAGTTTTCTAACTATTAAGAAACTCGTTAAACCTTCCCCACCATCTTTGCTTGATGAGCTTCACTTTGTAAAGTGGCAGCAGCAAAGAGCAGATAGGAATGCCCCGTTCTTGTTGTTTTCTCTTCTTCTAAGTCAAGCGTTTTCTAACGTAACCTGTATGTATGTGACCAACCAAGTTGAATTTAGATATTGTTTATGAAATAAAGTATTTTAAAATCTAAAGACTCAGTCATTGTACTTAAAGTGTTTTCAATGTTTCAGTGTTTTCAAATATTATTTCAAACATAATTTCTGTGGCATCCTCTCTGCATCATGTTACATTTGGCATATTGATTTAGCCTCGTTGCATCGGGACAGGAATCCCACCCCAGTTTGATCACCCAAATGAAAACCTTCTATCAGAAAAACAATAATACAGAGAAATTCACTTGATTTGTTCTGGTTTATGAAAATATACCATTTTACCTTCTGACTATACCAAAACTCAGTTATAACCCTAGATATGTCACTGGTAACCATTGAGGGATTTAACCATCTCATGCCTATTTTGGCTGCCTCCACTGCGAGTGTGTAAGCAGCAGATGATTTGCTCCCTGTCGCTAGCAACCTCCTGTGTCAAACCAATCCTCCACATGTCATCTTTCACAAATCTATGAATCTTCCTCCTCATTTAACATCCTTTATCTACTATCTCACCTTTGCACATGTCCAATCCGTCTGAGCCCTGCCTCTCCATCCACTTAGTTCACTTCAAATGAAAATCGTAACATTTCATAATTTCATCAGTGCCATCTCCAACCCATACATTATAGCAGGTCTCACTAGCATCTTATAAACCTTCTTTTTCACTCTTGCTGCTATGCTTCTATCACCAATCACCCCTGACACTTGTCTCCATCCACTCACACTGCCTACAGAGACTGTAGGCAGTGTCTTAACCTCTCTTCTAACCTGTCCGGTGGTCAACCCTAGGTACTTCAACTCATCCACCTTTACTGACTCTACTCGTTGCATCTTTGCTGTTACACCTGTCTCCCTCTCATTCACACGCATGTATTCTGTCTTGCTCCTACTGACTTTCTTTCCTCTTCTTTCCAGGGCATACCTCCACCTCTCCAGGCTCTCGTCCACCTGCTCGTCCACTCTCTCTACAGATCAGTATCATTTGCATCATGTTACACAGAGACACCTGTCTGAATTTATCTGCCTTATTTGCATCATCACTGCAAATAAGAAAGGCTTAGACCTGATCCCTGATGTAATTCCATCTCCATTTTGACTGTTACTCCAGCTACACACCTCACCGCAATCTCTTTGCCCTCATACATGTCATGCACCACCCTCACATACATATCTGCCACGCCTGAACTGCTCATGCGGTACAACTGTTCCTCTCTTGGCTTATGCTTAGTTGGATCAAATTCAAATTCAAATTTTATTTGTCACACACACACAACCATACGCAGTATGACATGGGGGTGAAATGCTTGTAGCTGTACAATGCCCGACCATTAAATGACAGAAGGAAAGTTTTACAATATTTACAATTTACAGTTTACTACAAAAATTTACAAATTAACTTAGGAATTTACAGTAAAGAATGTGCAAATAGCAGAAGAGATTATAAAGATAAGGATTATAAATTATAGGAATTATAGGATTATAGGAAATGTGTGGTGGTGCGTGTGGTGACGTGTGTGAGAGTCCAGTCTTATAGTGACGTGCTTGGGAGAGTCCAGTCCTACACCTGGTTCAGGCCCCGAATAGCCTGGGGGATGCACAAACACTCAGTCCTTCTGATATTTTCTATACTTCTCCATCAATACTCTTGAAGAAAACATCACATCTGTTCAGATTATCAACATGAAGCCACACAAATGCTCAACAATCATCACCTCTCTGCTCAACCTAGATTCAGCAACTTTGCCATGGTCATGGTATCATGACCCTCTTGCTACAGCTCTGCACTTCACCCTTTACCTGAATTTCAGGAGTGGAACCACACCTCCATAGATACCTCTTCTGGCCAGGGAGCTGCCTCCAGTCCCCTCTCAGGCCTTCCCCAAGCCTCAATTCATGCTAACATCATCTGTCATCATCTACTAGAAATGCTGTCAAATTTAAATGAGGATGTGTCCCAGCTAGTGGATGTTGTTAAAAATTGGCACTTGATGCTTGTTATTCATCTGTTCATTCTCCAGGGTTGAGGAACAATTTTGTCAAAACCTCCACCGACTCTCTCCTTGACACCTTAATACTTCCATGGGTATGTCATCTGGACTATCTGCCTTATCATTCTTCCTAATCCTCTGCACTTCCTGATTTGTCTCCTCTGTCTCATTTGCTTTATTCAGCTCTTGATGAATACTATTCCTCCCATCTTCTCAACACAAATTTCCCTTTTTATCTTTAGTCACCCTAACCTGCTGCACATCCTTTCCATCTTAACATCTATGCCTAGCTAATCAGCCCACACATACATATATAAGCCTTATTCTTTGCTACACATCACTTTCCTGTACACCTCCCACCAGGCTTGTCTCTTTTCGTTATCTCCCCGACTATCCCATGTGTTCTTTGCTAACGTCTTCATTTGAATACTGTCCTGCACTTCCTCATTTCACCACACCAGTCTCGTTCTCCTCGAACCTCTTCCCAGAGAATACAACAAACACCTTCCCAGTAGTTTCCCTCGCCATTTGTGATGTAGTTTCGCACTCATCTGATAACTCTCCCTTAAAACCCAGAGACTGTCTGGGGTTTCTCCTGAACTCTGTGCAGCATTTTTCCTTCTCCAAGTTTCACCAAGTTCTCCAAGGTTTTTCCTTGCCACATCCTTTTTGCAAAATCCACTACACTCTGTCGTTCTGCATTTCTCTCCTTAACACCAAACTCACCCAACACCTCCTTATCACCTACGTATCCATTAAAAGTATGCTTCAATCACCATTCTCTCCTGCCTGGGGACGCATCACTTCATTAAGCTTACTCTAGAATTATTCTTGCTTTGGCATCCAACCTGTGGGGCATGCACACCAACAACTTTCAGTATAACTCCTTTGATTTCCAGCTTCAAACAACTGATCCCGTCTTACAGTCTCTTCACCTTCACAACACTATTCACATACTTCTTTTTCCAGATTATCACTACTTCATTTTTTCCTTTCTATATACACCACGGTAGAACAGCTTAAATCGACCTCCAGTGCTCCTGACCTTGCTTCCCTTTCACCTGGTGTCTTGTACACAATATATCTACCTTCCCTCTCTCTATAATATTAGACAGCTTTCTCCCTTTAGCAGTCATAGTTCCTATATTTAAAGTCCCTACTCTCACCTACTTGCACACCTGGGATAGGCTCCAGTGCCCCCCGCGACCCTGAAAAGGATAAGCGGAAGCGAATGGATGGATATTTATTTCCTATCTTATTCATAGCCTTTTTTTTTTAGGTCACGAGCAGTTGTCTAAGCACTTTACTGCATATCGTACTGTGTATGACTGTGTACGTGACAAATAAAATTTGAATTTGAATTTGAATTTTATTCAGGGAATAGCAGAAGGGGTACACTGGCTTATGTGAGTGTGTCCCAGGCTGGGTTCACAGGAGATACTTGATATATTTTCTTTTTCTACTGAAAATAATAATAATATTTAAAAAAAAATGTTGAAGTCAGCAATATCCTCCTTCCCAGTAAAATCTCTGGCACGTAACTATAAAACAAACTGTTTCTGGCATCTTGCTGCGGTAAACCACCCCCTTCATCAAAGAAACACTGTGAGCACCTTAACATATAACAGCACAAACAAGGAAAGAAAATATTTAATTAAGATGCATAAACACTCCTTAATTCTCTCTGGTGAATAAATGTATCACCTTAATGTATAAGTCATTTAACAGTAAAATTCTGGTGTCCCAAGCACCTCAACACTTTACACATTTATATCCACTACTCATGCTCACACATTCTTTTGTTGGTCACTTGAGAACAGTTCAGTGTTTTCTATTAGGGAGCATGTAACAATTACTTTTCACAACTCACTAATCTTTCTATTTTTTCATTAATTCACTCGTTTTTCCCTGACCACATTTTAAAGAGGAAAAGACAAGAACCTTGTTGTACGGAGTGATAACTTATTTAATATTTAATTTCCTGCATTTAAATAAGAAAAAGGTGCAGTGCAACAATACTCAAGACAAAGGTACTCTGTTTTTGTTGCCAAGGGAAAAAAGGGAAAAAAATGTCCAATATTGGTATCATTTGTGACATGAAACCAATGCATATCCCATAAATGGCTTGGCCAGGAATGTATTATTTGATGCCCTGGGAATAGCAACAACCTCAATAAACAGGGTACTATCAAAATCTGAGACCAAGTTGTAAAAATCCAAAGCCTTAGTTAACTTATACTAAATCTCAGATTCAAGGTCATCTTCTCAGGATCATTTCAGTACAGCTGTGATCCCTCAGTAGAAGTTCTGCTGTTTCACTAATTGGTCAGACATTTTTCACATTTCACATTTTTCCTTAGCAGCTGCTGCCTGCCAGCATGTCACCAACCACTCTCTAGGCGTTTATAACTAAATAGATATAGTTTAGATAGATCTATTGTGTCTTGGTTCTGCTCCAGGTGTACCGCCTCACGTTGTCCCTTTCATTGTGGAAGGGTAACTATATGTGTGTAGCCAGATACCCTTCAGAGGAAACCAAAAATAACAAACCATGAATTATAAACAGTGTTAATCTGTTCTCTCTCTTAAAGAATAAATCCAACTCATTCATTGAGAATATTAATAAAGAATTGTTATTCTAGATGCTCAGACAGAAAAAGGACTGGATTAATTAGGATATTGCATGGGGACGTTAGTCCATTGTGAACCCTGTTACAGCACTATACGTGTTTCTGCCAAAAGTAAGAAGAAGAAAAATGAGCCTTGTGACGTCTACCAGCAGGTGTTCTATTATAGCCTTTCAATTCTGGAAACTACCCAAGACTAAATAATATTCACTGTTGTCTTTTACAATCACAGCCAAATAATGTTCTGTGAGTTGGCAACCTAATCCTTCTTCATGAATGATTTTTTGATGGTGTTACCTAATGACTCTTCAAGGATTGCTATAACCATTTTGAGGATTACGGTGTCCTGGGATTGTAGCATACCTTTAGCATATTTTGTTGCTTTAGATATTTCAGACTTGACTCACCTCTAAAACATTTCTAAGCAGTGTGCAATGTGCACACCAGCAGTGTGCTGGTGTCTAAAGGCTCCAGCAGTAGTGGCTTTCTTTGAACCAAAACTAGTTTAGTTTAGTTGCTAAGGTGAATATTTTTTCAGAATCAGAATCAGAATATTTTATTAATCCCTAGGGAAAATATGTGGGTTACAGTTGCTCCAGTACAGTAATATTAAGAAAAACAGAAACAAAAAACAAAAACAGACTAGACTGTTAGCAATACAATATGTTAAGATATTAGGAATAGTACAATATATACAAATCACCAAATAATAACATTTGATAATTTGATAATAGTAATAATTTACATTAAGTCTAAGTAAAGGTTGTTGTCATTGAAGGCAAACTGTTGACTTGCCTAGAATTACATGTGTATCTGCTGATATAGAGGTCATATTTTCTTTTCTTTTTTTTTTCTCCTCAAGGTTTCTTCCTGTTAAAAGGGAGTTTTTTCTTCCCACTGTTGCCAAAGTGCCTGCTCATAGGGGGTCATATCATTGTTGGGATCTATTCTGTAGTCAAAGGAGCTTGCAAAGAAAAGCGTCTGGACTTCTTTAAGTTGCTTGAAGATGTTTCACCTCTCATCCGAGAAGCTTCTTCAGTTCTAAGGTCAAATGGTGGAGAGTCCCAGATATAAACCTAGTGGGAGTAACCCCCCACAGAGGGACAAAAGGACCCCCTGATGATCCTCTAATCGCCTGAGCCAAGGTGTGAAACTGGGTGTGGGTCCCAATCAGCCAGAGTTTTGGGTGTGTTCATTGTGAAACCTGACCCCACCTTATCATGCGAATTCCTGAGGTCAGATGGCCCAGGATGTGAGTGGGCGTTAAGGCGTCTGGGAAGGGATCTCAAAACTGGATTATAGATGGCAGAGAGTTGGTGTCGTAAACCCCCGCCTCTGTTCAAAGATGGTCGCTCACAGTGGACATAGATGGCTTCTTTCACTCCTCTTTCAAACCATCTGTCCTCTCATTGGGTTACTCCCACTAGGTTTATATCTGGGACTCTCCACCATTTGACCTTAGAACTGAAGAAGCTTCTCGGATGAGAGGTGAAACGTCTTCAAGCAACTTAAAGAAGTCCAGACGCTTTTCTTTGCAAGCTCCTTTGACTACGATGACCTGGATGACTGAGAACCTTCACAGACAAGCAACTCTTTACTTTTTAAACGATACCTACAGAAAATACAGAAAAGCTGATTAGGAAGGAAGTGAGTGGTGGCTAATTTTATATGTGAAATACAGACAGTAAGCAGGAGAAAGCCTGCCACATGTAATCAGAAATGTCAGCATTCAGAGAATCCATAAGACATGCAGATTTATTTTAATCTGTGTTTAGAATAAGTCTGCATCATATTTAACATGTAGAAAGAGTCTGGAGATTTGACCTGTTAGAAATAAAAAATATAATTTTTCTTCAGTGTACACACAGTCAACTGCACGTGGAATAACCTATGTATCAGCAGGGGTTTTGTGGGTAATGCATTTTGACAGGATTGCACATTGTGAAGCACATATGGCAATGACAAACTGCCCATCCAGCTCTGCAGGACAGTACAACAGCCACCTCCACCTACCTTTCCTCTGAGTCTGAGGATAAAGCTATCACAGGAGGAGGTAGTGAGCAAAAAAGGTGAAGGATGTGCAGAGAAAGAAAAGAAAAGAAAAACAACAACAGAGGAAAATTGTGTGACTAGATGGAAAACAAGAGTCCACCTCCCAGGGGTGTGTTCAGATGATATAACTGTTAAAAGGTAATTCAGGGGCAAAGTGGCTGAGTCAGAGAACAGCATTCAAAGAACAACAAAAGCTGACTCAAATGCTTTTATACAAAAATTCACAATGCTGGTTAGCACCGTTGGGTTGGAGACATTTCTTAGGAAGCAGAAAAGGCTGAACTGCATTTTACAAGTATGAACAGTCCTTCTCTTCTTTTTCATCTGTTATCTGAACAAGTGGCACTAGAGTGAGAGTAAGCATAATATGGTCAACAGATATTGATCTAGCCAAGGACCAGTCAGAATCCTTTCTTAGTACAAATGGCATCTATTCATTCAAAATTCTTCTGGAGGATGGGCTCAACACTTGACAGCCAGCTCAATAATGGTTTCGGGGGTTAATTCTGCAGGTCACTTGAAGTCCCATCTGCACAAAACTTAAATACATAGACTCCAGTGGAGTCACTCCACTCATGGACATAGTTCCAGTGCTTCTGTTTTGTCCGTCCTTTTCCATGTGTGTTTTGTTCCAGTAGCTCAGCTCTCAATGCTATATGCTGGATCCCCAGCATCTGAAGCATAGCTCATTAAGCAAGCCGGCGTCCTTATTGGTAGAGTTTTATTTAGTCCCTCAATTTGGGTGGCTGTAACTCAGGAGGTACAGCATTTCATCTGCTTGTGTGAAGGTTTGCGGTTCGATCCCTGTCTACTGGGCGTGGTCTGCTGGGGCGGCAGCATCTCTGCTGGGGACAGGAAGAGACTGAACAGGGTGATCCGAAGGGCCAGCTCTGTTCTAGGATGCCCTCTGGACCCAGTGGAGGTGGTGAGTGACAGGAGAACGGCGGCTAAGCTGTCATCCCTGATGGACAACATCTCCCACCCCATGCAGCAGACTGTGACAGCACTGAGCAGCTCCTTCAGTGGGAGACTGCGGCACCCACGGTGTGGGACGGAGAGATTTCGCAGGTCTTTCCTCCCCACTGCTGTCAGACTCCATAATAAAGACTTTAACTGATCAAGCGCACACATCCATACATATGCAATAATACTAAGTGCAATAATCCTTTCTGTCATCGTTGTATTTTTACTCAGTTGTATATAGTATTTGTATTTGTATTCTATTTTTATCTTATTGTATATTTATTCTATTTTATTCTACTGTATATAGTATTTTATTTTATTCTATTCTGTACAGTTGTGTACTGTATTTATTCTTATTGTATTCTAATTTTTGCCTCATAACTCTTGCACTGTCCACTTCCTGCTGTGACAAAACAAATTTCCCACGTGTGGGACTAATAAAGGTTATCTTATCTTATCTTATCTTACTCCAGCCAAAGTATCCTTGTGTCAGCCGGTGATCAGCTGATCACGGGGCCGGGTTTAAAAGAGAGACGTCACCCACCTGTTCGCCCCTCAGACATCGTTCTCTTCATGTCAGGAGCTCCGAAACCTTGCCGACATCAGTCGCCGCCTGATTCAGCAACTGTGAGTGTTTTTCCTCTCGACTCTTTTTCTCATCCCGGCTCCGCTCGCTCTCCGTCTGTAACGCCAGTTCCGAAGCCCCGCTTCATGCACTGATCGTTACTAGAATAACTGCGTGTCTGTTCCAACCCACCGCTAGCCTTCGCTGCGTTTGGGTCTGGCCAGCACGCCACACGGGTACGCCGAATTACTGTGTGTAATCCGCCCGATTGTGACAGGATGTCACAGCAGAATTCGAATGGCGGAACAGCGGAATTCGAACGGCTGAAAGCCGAAGTATTATATCTTCACGGTGTGGTAGATCGGATGAGCACAAAGATGGAGTCTCTCACCGAAACTGTCCTCCAACTTTCCTCTTCCGTCACCTCGCTGCAACATCAGCCAGCGCCGGTGAGCGCTGAGCCCCGGATCGGACTACCAGATAAGTGGAACGGAGTAGACGGCCGGCCGGATGGGTTGCTCGCCACCTTAGACATGCTGTTTGAATGTCAACCCACTAAATACGCCACCGCCCGTGCAAAAGTTGCAATGTTAACCTCTCTCTTGTCTGGCCAGGCTCAGGAATGGGCCGCGGCTCTCTACAACAATAAATCTGCAGCGTGTAATGACTATGCCCTGTTTGTGGAGGAGTTAAAAAAGACTTTTGTTCCCCCGAGCAGTGAAGTGGAAGTGGAGTCACAGCTGCTTCATTTACGCCAGGGCAGTCGACCCGTCTGTTACTTTGCCTCCCAATTCCGTACCCTGGCCGGTAAGCTAAAATGGGGAGATGCTTCTCTACGCTCCATTTTTCTGGAGGGACTGGCTGATTACATCCGAGATGAGATGGCCGGCCGTGAGGCCCCAAAGACTTTGGATGAGGCCGTGGACCTTGCCCTGAAGATCGACCAACGAGTGATGTCGCGGCCACGCCACACCCCTCGGGCCTTCAAACCCTTCCAGCCTCAGAGGGCCATGTCTTCGCAGCCTCCTCCCCCCTCTGGAGGAGCTGCTGCTAGCCCAAGCAGTACATCCAGCGAGGAGCCCATGCAGCTGGGTGGGCTCCCCAAGAAGGAGAAAGCGAGACGCTGGCGTGAGGGTCTCTGTGCCTACTGTGGATCAGCTCGACACCGTCGTCCCCAGTGCCTGTCTCCTGGTCTTCCTGCCAAATCCTGGATTGGGGTCCCCAGTGTTCTCTCTCGGACCAAAAAGGACTCTAAGTCAGAAGAGGCCTCTCTTCCGGAGCCCATTGATCTGGATAAGATCCCTCCGGCTTACCACGACCTATCTGAGGTCTTCAGTAAGAGGCGAGCCTCTACCCTACCTCCTCATCGCTCCTACGACATGGCCATTGAGCTCCTCCCGGGAGCGGTCCCTCCCCGTGGTCGCCTGTTCTCTCTGTCTCCCGCAGAGAATAAGGCCATGGAGGAGTACGTCGCTGAGGCTCTCCAACAGGGCTTTATTCGCCCTTCTACCTCTCCTGCTGCTGCTGGGTTCTTCTTTGTCAAGAAGAAGGATGGCGGGCTCCGCCCTTGCATAGATTATCGGGGCTTGAACAAAGTCACCATCAAGAACCACCATCCTCTTCCTCTGCTATCCAACGCACTCGATTCCCTCTCCCAGGCCTGCATCTTCACCAAACTGGACCTGCGCAGCGCCTACAATTTGGTGCGCGTCAGGGAAGGGGACGAATGGAAGACGGCCTTCATCACCCCTAACGGGCACTGGGAGTACCTGGTGATGCCCTTCGGCCTCTGCAACAGCCCTGCTGTCTTCCAACATCTGATCAACAATGTCTTGCGGGATATGCTAGGCCGGTGGGCGTTTGCTTATCTAGACAACATCTTGATCTACTCCCGCACCGAAGTGGACCATATCCGCCATGTGAGGGCCGTGCTGAGCAGGCTGCTCAAGTACCAGCTGTTCTGCAAACTGGAGAAGTGCGCTTTCCATCAGCGGTCCACCACCTTCCTAGGCTTCACCATCTCCTCCGAGGGCCTGACCATGGACCCGCAAAAGGTCCAAGCCATGACCCAGTGGCCTCAGCCCTCCAGCCTTAAGCAACTACAGAGCTTCCTTTGCTTTGCCAATTTCTATCGGCGCTTTATCCGTAATTTCAGCGCCGTTGTCGCCCCACTGACATCCCTCACCAAACCAGCTAACCTGCCTAAACCCTTCTGCCTCTCTCCAGGTGCAAAACAGGCATTCCGAGACCTTATCCACCGGTTCACTACGGGCCCCGTCCTGCTCCACCCTGATCCTGCCAGAGATTTCGTGGTGGAGGTGGATGCCTCTGATGTTGGCGCTGGCGCTGTCCTTTCTCAACACGGCCCGGATGGAAAACTGCACCCATGCTGCTATTTCTCAAGGAAATTTTCTCCCACGCAGCAACGCTACGGTGTCGGCGACCGAGAACTCCTGACCATTAAGTGGGCCTTAGAAGAGTGGCGGCATTGGCTCCTGGGAGCGAAAGACCCTTTTCTGATCTGGACTGATCATCAGAACCTGATCCATATTCGTTCTGCCAAGCAGCTCAACCCAAGGCAGACCCGTTGGGCCTTATTCTTTGAGCCTTACAATTTCCACCTCGCCTACCGCCCTGGTTCCAAGAACGCTAAGGCAGACGCTCTCTCCAGGCAGTTCGCCCAGGATGGCCTCACGTCAGACCCGAGTCCTATCCTACCTTCTTGTTGCTTCGCTGCCCCCCTTCGGTGGCCCCTGGAGGACTCCATCCGGGATGCCCTGACCGCCGAACTGCCTCCGCCTGACACCCCTGCTGGGAGGCTCTATGTACCATCCCGGTGCCGTCAGGAGGCCTTGCTCTGGGCTCACTCCTCCCCGCTCTCTGGTCACCCGGGGCCTGACAGGACCCTCCAACTCCTCCGTCGTGCCTACAGGTGGCCCTCCATGACTCGGGACGTCCGTGAGTTCGTTTCCGCCTGTGACACCTGTGCTCGGGCCAAGTCTACCTCCGCCCTCTCCCTGTGCTGGGATGTCCCTGGTCCCATGTTGGCCTTGACTTCGTTACCGGCCTCCCATCCGTGGATGGTCTTGACACCATCCTCACCTTTGTAGACCGGTTTTCAAAGGCGGTGCACCTGGTCGCTCTGTCCGGCCTCCCTTCCGCTAAACGGACGGCCGAGCTCTTCTTGGACCATGTCGTCCGGCTTCACGGGTTCCCCAAGGACATAGTCTCGGACAGGGGGCCCCAGTTCACTGCCAGGTTCTGGAAAGCCTTTTGCCGCCTGATCGGTGCGTCTCCCAGCCTCTCATCCGGCTATCACCCTCAGACTAACGGGCAGGTTGAACGGACCAATCAATAGCTGGGGCGCTTCCTGAGGTGCTTTGTCTCCACCCAACCGTCGCTTTGGCCTCGTTACCTGTTGTGGGCTGAGCTGTCTCATAGCCTTCACGTCTCTTCTGCCACCGGTCTCTCGCCCTTTGAAGTCTGCCATGGTTTTCATCCTCCTATCTTCAGCCATCAGGAGGCGGAGGTCGACGTGCCTGCTGCTGAACGGATGGTCCGTCGCTGTCGTCAGGCCTGGATCAAGGCGCGAGCTGCCATTTCCCGAGCCAACGCTCTGTACACCAAGCAGCATCGTCGCCGCCACCGCCCGGGTCATCCTTTTCAGTCGGGGGATCGCGTCTGGCTCTCCACAAGGCACCTGCGGCTCCGCACCGAGTCCAGGAAGCTCACTCCCCGGTTCGTTGGCCCGTACAAGATCACTGCCCGGCTCAACCCCGTGACTTATTGGAGGTGGTGAGTGACAGGAGAACGGCGGCTAAGCTGTCATCCCTGATGGACAACATCTCCCACCCCATGCAGCAGACTGTGACAGCACTGAGCAGCTCCTTCAGTGGGAGACTGCGGCACCCACGGTGTGGGACGGAGAGATTTCGCAGGTCTTTCCTCCCCACTGCTGTCAGACTCCATAATAAAGACTTTAACTGATCAAGCACACACATCCATACATATGCAATAATACTAAGTGCAATAATCCTTTCTGTCATCGTTGTATTTTTACTCAGTTGTATATAGTATTTGTATTTGTATTCTATTTTTATCTTATTGTATATTTATTTTATTCTACTGTATATAGTATTTTATTTTATTCTATTCTGTACAGTTGTGTACTGTATTTATTCTTATTGTATTCTAATTTTTGCCTCATAACTTTTGCACTGTCCACTCCTGCTGTGACAAAACAAATTTCCCACGTGTGGGACTAATAAAGGTTATCTTATCTTATCTTATCTTATCTTATTGTCTTCGGCTTCCGCCCGCCATGAAGGTCCATCCGGTTTTCCACGTCTCGCAGCTTAAACGGCGCGTTACTTCCCCGCTGGCGCCCCCCTCCCCGGCCCCGCCCCCGCCCAGGTTCATCGATGGGGGCCCTGTCTACGCTGTCCGGCTGTCCATTGGTGGCCCAGGGACCCTAATTAAGATATTTAAAGTAAAAACAACTAATATTTATGTTCATCAGCCAAAGACATCTTAAGGTAATGGGTTTTTCATATAACATGATAACTCTTATCAGACACATGATCAGGACTGCTTTGCATGACATTTGAATGCACCTACCCTTAGGTAAATTGTTGGTTATACTGTCTAAATGGGTTATAAACCACAGCCATCTCATTAACAGACTTTAGATTTGCATAAAGGCCAGTTCTCTGGGCCCATTATTTATGTGGCTGTTGCTTTGGCAGTGCTTCATGCCTTGGGACGAAGATGTGTTGGAAATCTATGACAAAGAAAACCTGCACTGTCAAGGCTCAGGAGTCGCACTCAAAAACCAGTGACCTAGAAAAGGTACAGCTCCTTTGCGTCCTCTGTCAGTCCATTCTACCAAAGCTGACTCACCATCCAATCTTCACAGTTTGGAAACCATGAACTCACACAGGTTATTTCTGCCAAGTCCTCTCAAAGAGAAAACAGCAATATGCATCAGTGAGCTTCTGTCCCATGCAGAGGAAGATTAAAATTGTCTCCCTTGCTGTGAAAAGTTGAAGAAACAGAGTTTTACAGACAAACCTCAGGTTCCAGATGGCTGAGCACAGTGTGCCAGAGCCGCAGGACAAGAGCTCAGTGTCATTTCACAGCTTTAAGAGGAGAGCTGAATGCTGGCAAGGATTTGAGGAAGAGAGCAAAAACAGAGGGAGGTGAGAGGAGGACGTGCAGGAGAGGGGGGTAATCCAAATACATCAGTCCCAGTCTGCAAAGATGCACACAGAAGTACACACAATGAGGGGCCAAAAGGTCAGCAGTGTGTGCCCAGTTTAATTAACATGAAATATATGGCAGTGATGTGGACAGCACCCAGGTGCATCCTGGGTAGACAGACTGTCACCAATCTGTCAGGGCCTGTCTGCCACAGTTTATACACACACACACACACACACACACACACACACACACACACACACACACACACACACACACACACACAAAAGAAAAACATCACACAGCTCGCTCTAGAACAATCAGGGGTCAGTTCAGTATGAGGACATGCAAAGTCACTTGAGCACAGCCCTGTAACCAGTTTTCTACAGAACATCACCATTTTTAGGGACTGGGAATCTGTTCTATTTACCATTCTTTATCAGTAGAACCCACTCCGACACTCAGCTACCTCATTATTCTTTGCCACTATGAAAGGAATGTGAAAGCTGGATCTGTCTCTGTGCTGGAGGTCTGGATCTGTCCGATGGTTTTCCTTCTTCTTCTCTTTATTTCTTTCACTGCTCATTCGGGGACAAAGCTCTCTTTTTCTTGGTCTTTCATGTGTTCCTTGCAACATGCATCATTGTATGCAGTATTTCATTTACAGCTATAACGTACTTCTATCCGATACTAGGCTTCCTCACTCACAGCAGCATGTCTCTCCTCAGTGCTGCCAAGTGAAGTGACCACAGAACAACTAAACACAGCAGAGAGGGGCAGAGAAAAGTGTGCTGGCATGAGAGAAGGTGTTTCCACAGACATGTTTACTTCCTGATGAACAAGAGCGACATACTAAACTTAGAGGACAGAAAAGTAAAGTATTGATCCTGTCATGCTAATACTAAACTGATATCAATAGCACCACTAGTATCAATACTATGGATATTTGAATCAATCCACCCACCCCTAGTGTCCGGCTGTGTAACTCTTAATAGTTCTATATAAACGCTTTGTGTCATAAGTAATTTCTTCATTGCTTCATTTGTAAAAAAATAAAAATAAATATGGGGTGGGGTGGGGGGGGCAGTACATATTAATAAAAATATCAATATAAATAACAACGCCAACAGATCACAGCAGATAGCCTCCCTCCCTGAGCCTGGTTTTGCCAGAGGTTTCTTCCTGTTTTTACTTCCTGTTGTCTTGTCTAAGCTTGTATTTATACAAGATATTTAATTAACTCTCGTTTTGGGAGTATGCAGGGTAGGTGCGACAAAGGAGGATGCTAGGGATAAAGTGAGATGGAGGAAATTGATCTACTGTGGCAAAACCAAGTATACCAAGTATAAAATGGATAAGGTGACAGGGACCTCCACAAACATTGGATCTCAACCCAATAGAACACCTTTAAAGAAAGAAAGAGGGTCTAATCCAGTACTAGCAAGGTGTTCCTAATGAACTGTTGAGTGTATATTTCTTACATTTCTAAAAACAAAAAGAAAAAAATGTTTTTGCTTTTTTTTTTTATAACATCACAAGTTTGTGTAATGCCTGTGCTGGTAGTGAATGTACGCTCAACAAAAATATAAACGCAACACCTTTGTTACTGCTCCCATTCCCCATGGGATGGACGTAGAGACCTAAAATTCATTCCAGATACACAATATAACCATCCCTCCCAAACAGTGGTCACAAATCAGTCCAAATGTGTGGTAGTGGGCACATCTGCTATATTGAGATAATCCATCCCACCTCACAGGTGTGCCACATCAGGATGCTGATCTGACATCATGAGTAGTGCACAGGTGTACCTCAGACTGCCCACAACAAAAGGCCACCCTGGAATGTGCAGTTTTTTGCGCTATTGGGGGTCTGGGGACCCAGAACCGGTCAGTATCTGGTGTGACCACCATTTGCCTCATGCAGTGCAACACATCGTCGCATGGAGTCTATCAGATTGTCAATTGTGGCCTGTGGAATGTTGGTCCACTCCACTTCAATGGCTGTGCGAGGTTGTTGGATATTCGTGGGAACTGGTACACGCTGTCGTATACGCCGGTCAGGCACATCCCGAACATGCTCAATGGGTGACATGTCCGGTGAGTATGCTGGCCATGCAAGAACTGGGACATTCTCAGCTGCCATCTGCCCTGAACAATGTGAACCATGATTCATCTGTGAAGCGCACACCTCTCCAACGTGCCAGATGCCATCGAATGTGAGCATTTGCCCACACAAGTCTGTTACGGCGACGAGCTGGAGTCAGGTCAAGACCCCGATGAGGACGACGGGCATGCAGTTGAGCGTCCCTGAGACGGTTTCTGACAGTTTGTGCAGAAATTGTTTGGTTGTGCAAACCAATTGTTCCAGCAGCTGTCTGGGTGGCTGGTCTCAGACGATCTTGGAGGTGAACCTGCTGGATATGGAGGTCCTGGGCTGGTGTGGTTACACAAGGTCTGCGGTTGTGAGGCCGGTTGGATGTGCTGCCATATTCTCTGAAACGCCTGTGGAGACGGCTTATGGTTGAGAAATGAACATTCAATGCACGGGCGACAGATCTGGTTGACATTCCTGCTGTCAGCATGCCAATTGCACGCTCCCTCATTGCTTGTGGCATCTGTGGCATTTTGCTGTGAGACAAAACTGCACATTCCAGGGTGGCCTTTTGTTGTGGGCAGTCTGAGGTACACCTGTGCACTACTCATGATGTCAGATCAGCATCCTGATGTGGCACACCTGTGAGGTGGGATGGATTTTCTCAATATAGCAGATGTGCCCACTACCACACATTTGGACTGATTTGTGACCACTGTTTGGGAGGGATGGTTATATTGTGTATCTGGAATGAATTTTAGGTCTCTACGTCCATCCCATGGGGAATGGGAGCAGTAACAAAGGTGTTGCGTTTATATTTTTGTTGAGTGTAGTTTAGTTAGACACAGATGCTGGGCTCCCTGTGGGAGTGCTAATTACCAGATATGTTCCTCTCCTTGAAGCTGAGATGACCTTCAACATTGTTGCATTAACCACAAGCCTGGCAGAGCTCACACAATCACTGCTGAGAAATAGTTACTCTCCACTTTGGTTAGGAAGCTGGTTGTCTGTAGCCTCTAACACAGGAAACACTTTGGATGTCCAGGTCATTGTTCTCCATCTGCCTCTAGTAATACATTTACTTGTGCTTACTTGTATTTACATGTACTTTTGAAAACACAAAGTGACAAAGAGATTCACTTTGGAAAAATAAACATAGGAGTGCCTATGCTGCCAAGATACAAATACTTCACATATGGTATATCTCAAAAAATATGAATAGTTAATATATTTTCATATGTTTTCATATATTCTATATTCATTACATATAAAGTGAAATATTTTAAGTGTTTGTTTATTTTATTTTTTCAGAAATTAAATATCTTAATTTTTTTTTAAAGTATTTCCACCAATCAGTCAAAAAATGATTTACAATACAAATCTTGTCATTTTTCATCCGGCTTTCAGGAGGTCTTTCAAAGTTTTATTTGGATATTAGCTACTTTTTTACTCCTTTTTTTACTCTTTTTTTCATCAAATCATTCAGGCATAAAAGGACACCTCAAAGATGTCTGGGCATTTAAAATTTTAAATTGTATATTTCACACTTTATTCCTAGTCACAAAAATACAGCACAAAGATGATACCACAGTTTGTTAGGCATGAAATAGCATTTTTGCACCAATAAGGTAATTCTCAAAGTGCTCTTAGCTGAAAACGTCTCATATCTCAGCATGGTTTGGAGTTTGTCTTTAAGAAAATCTGAGGAGTTTTGTCCTTAATAAAAAGAGGGGAAATCCAGCAAATCAAGACACGGGACCTGAGAGCTGCATCTGTCCTTTCAGTTTATCCATGTAATGAAGCCTCACCAGAATGGTCTCATTTGAAAGGTGTCTATCAACTGAAGCAAGGAGAAAAGGCTAAACTATGTCAAATTACACAAGAACCTGAGTAAAATCATTGGCAACAGGTCTTATGGAGTGGTGAATCCAAACTTTAATTTGAGAGGCCTGTGAGTGTTAGGGATGGGTACCAGTATCCGGTGCCATTATGGCACAGATTCTGACATAAACGGTAGTAACCACACCGAAAAGCAACGCACATTTCAGGGCTTTATTTTGGTGCTTTTTTTTCCTGAGATGTCATACACTTTGGATTCTAGCCAATCATTTTACCTTTCCGAGTATAGTAGGCGGGCCCAGGTACGTACATTCTTTTAGAGCAGAGCTACAGATTAAAAATGCCCAAGGCGATGCGGTCAAATTCTGGCTGTACTTCAAAGCAAAAGATGCAAACTCAGCAGTCTGCAATAAGTGCTTTAAGGTGATACTGTGCAAAGGAGGTAACTCCTCGAATCTGATGAAACACCTAGCAACGTATAGCATTTTGTTAAAAGCCGAGAAATGCGCCGTATTTGATAGCTTGCTGCAAGACCTCACACCGAGCACATCTACTGCCGGTGTGGTGCCTGTTATCGGACCCGGAGTTAGCAACATCCCCCAAAAACCCGAAGAGTAGAGTCCTGGCCCGTAACCCTGCCAGTGTAGCAGAAATGATGACGGATGATGATGGCAGCAGCAGCCGTTCTTCTCTGTGTGAGTAGCTTAATGTTGTTCGTGTGTAAGCTAACCACGTTATTAAATTAATACATGTAAGGTGAACTAGCAAACACCTTCGTAGTTACATGCGGCTGTCTTCTTGTTTGATGGCAGATACTCCCTTCACCCTGGCCAAAAAGGCTAAAATGACCAAAGAAAAAGTGGAAAACAGCTAAACGTGAGAGGTTTTTGGACAAAGTTTGTGTTTTTTCCATTGATTAAGCACTGCTTCCAGCCAAGAGTGATACCATAAATCCCCTATAGCTGCAGAAAAGGCTAACATTGTTATCTTTTTACAAAAAAACAGCTAAACATGAGAGGTTTTTGGACCAATTTTGTGTTCTCCATTCTTTAATCACTGTTCAAGCACCGTTTAAGCTCCGGAACCGTTTCAAAAGTACCGGTTTGGTACTGGTATCGGATAAAACCTAAACGATACCCATCCCTAGTGAGTGTCCACAGCCATCTCTAAAACATGGTGGAGGATTTTTCGAGATTTGGAGCTGCATTTCAGCCAGTGGTGTTAGGGACTTTGATGCCTTTGGTATATGGTACTGTCAGATTTAGTGCTACCAATTAACCTAACCCCACTAACTGCTGTCTTTGGACTGTGTGAGGAAGCCAGAGTACCCAGAGAGAACCCACACGAACACGGGGAGAACATGAAAACTCCACACGGAAATGTTCATGTGCTGACTCAGCAGGGATTATTTTAAATGAGTAAAGTGGAGAATAATTATTTTAAAGCATTATAAATGTCTCAGAACTATACTAAATTATACTTGAAAACCTGTGGAATTGCAGGTGCCTGATTTGTTTATTTGATTTTGAAAGTGTCCCATACTCAAAAATGAATGGGCATGAATCTCGTTTTCACGCTCTTCCTTTTTCTTTTGACCAGACTGTAGCTGAGTAATGTCTCAGGAGAATGGGGGTATTCCAGGTTAGTATTTTTATGCTCTCGCATACACTTAATATAAAAGTCACTGAACTGCTGACCCCTATAAACAGGCTCCTTCCTTACAGGCTGAGGGGTGTTATTTATTTATTTATTTATTTATTTATTTATTCAGAGTTTATTTATTTAGTCCTCGTGGGGAGCTCATAGCAGCATGGACTTGGTCAGCAATGACCTTACCATCTGAATGTCACACCAGAAACTGAGACTTCATCAGACCAGGCAGATTTTTTCTTCTGTTCTCATGCAAATTGCAGCTCTGTTTCTTGCTGACAGAAGTGACACTTAGTGTGATCTTCTGCTGCTGTAGCCCATCTACTTCAAGGTGGGTTATGGTGTGCATTCTGAGATGCTCTTCGGCGTACCTTGGCTGTAACAAGAGTTTACTTTAGTTAGTGTTGTCTTCCTATTAGCTTGAAGTAGTCTGGACTCCTCTGAGCTCTGTGTCAACAAGGAATCTTTGTTCACAGAACTGTGGCTTTTTAGTTATTTTTTCTTTTTTGGGCAATTCTCCGTAAACCCTACAGATAGTTCTTTGGAAAAATCAGCAGTTTATCAAAGTCATTTAAATTACCTTTCTTTCCTACTCAGATGCACAGTTTAAACTTCAGCAGGTTGTTTTGACCATGGCTACATGACTAAATAACTGAGTTGCCAACATCTGATTAGCTGATTATATATATGGTTCAACTGCTCACTAACCCAAGTATATGGGTTTCTCTGTTGTGGTGGGTGGTCGTCACCCTTGACACTGTACTATGGTAAAATGCTTTAAACTCTTTGAAATGTCAAATTGAAAAAAAATAATAATATACTAACCCAGTCTGTGTTACTGCTTCCAGACTGGGAGCCCTGAATTTTTCAGTCAACTCCCTCACTCACTTCACTTTGTGCACAGTGTGCAGGGGGAGGGAGAGTAATTGGGTCAATATCAAGTAACAGAGTTACACAGGACAGCCAAACTAGCTGCACTAGTGTTTCTATTGCTGAAATTATCTGTCTATTATCCAAGAACCCAATAACAAAAATATGACATTGTCTTCCACCAAGGTATTTTATGCGATTTCCCGAAGCACTGCTGCACATCATTTCTGCAAAGAGTGTTGCACAAGCGCTGTTGCAGATCGTCTACTGAGTCAGCATCCCGAAGGAAATACTGACTGACCACAGCACATCGTTCATGTCTTGCACATTAAAAGAACTGTACAAATTACTGGGCACTGAATCTGTTCAGACCATTGTCTACCACCCTCAGACTGACGGGCTGGTTGAGCAGCTGAATAACTTTAAAGTCTTTAAAGAATCATGGACTTTAAAGACTTTAAAGTCCATGATTCATAAGCTCATTCACCAGGATGTAGCAATTGGGATCACTGGCTAGATCCTCTGTATTTGCAGTGTGGGATGTGCCCCATCCTAATTGAAGACAACTGTGAGAAGGTCCAAGCCCAGCTAAAAATGAAATTCAGTACATTCTGGACCTGAGAGAAACATTACACAAATTGGGGAGGTTATCAAGAGAGAATTAGCTCCAGGTCCCGGAATGTCACCAGTACAATAGATGGGCTAGGCTCATTCAGTTTTCACCGGGAGACAAAGTGATTGTATAACTCTTTTCTTCTGGGTCAAAGTTACTCACCAAGTAGCAAGGACACTTTGTGGTCACTCGGTGAGTGGGGGATGTCAATTATGAAGTGGTCAGGATAGGGGAGGGGCCACACAGGTATATCACCTCAATCTCTGGACTTCACCACTCTGTACAGTTTGTACCATTTTGTCACATTCAAGGTTCAAGATTCAAGGTTCCTTATTTGTCACATGCATAGTTATACAAGTATAGGGGCGATCGTGGCTCAAGAGTTGGGCGTTCGCCTTGTAATCGGAAGGTTGCCGGTTCGAGCCCCGGCTTGGACAGTCTCGGTCGTTGTGTCCTTGGGCAAGACACTTCACCCGTTGCCTACTGGTGGTGGTCAGAGGGCCCGGTGGCGCCAGTGTCCGGCAGCCTCGCCTCTGTCAGTGCGCCCCAGGGTGGCTGTGGCTACAATGTAGCTTGCCATCACCAGTGTGTGAATGTGTGGGTGGATGACTGGATATGTAAAGCGCTTTGGGGTCCTTAGGGACTAGAAAAGCGCTATATAAATACAGGCCATTTACCATTTACCATTTATAACACACAGTGAAATGTAACCTGACACGCTCCTCGACATGTGCAAAAATGGGGGGGGGGGGTAGAGGAAGAACATTATATATATATATATATATACACATTCGATGGCGTCTGGCACGTTGGAGAGGTGTGCGCTTCACGGATGAATCATGGTTCACATTGTTCAGGGCAGATGGCAGCTGAGAATGTCCCAGTTCTTGCATGGCCAGCATACTCACCGGATATGTCACCCATTGAGCATGTTCGGGATGTGCCTGACCGGCGTATACGACAGCGTGTACCAGTTCCCACGAATATCCAACAACCTCGCACAGCCATTGAAGTGGAGTGGACCAACATTCCACAGGCCACAATTGACAATCTGATAGACTCCATGCGACGATGTGTTGCACTGCATGAGGCAAATGGTGGTCACACCGGATACTGACCGGTTCTGGGTCCCCAGACCCCCAATAGCGCAAAAAACTGCACATTCCAGGGTGGCCTTTTGTTGTGGGCAGTCTGAGGTACACCTGTGCACTACTCATGATGTCAGATCAGCATCCTGATGTGGCACACCTGTGAGGTGGGATGGATTATCTCAATATAGCAGATGTGCCCACTACCACACATTTGGACTGATTTGTGACCACTGTTTGGGAGGGATGGTTATATTGTGTATCTGGAATGAATTTTAGGTCTCTACGTCCATCCCATGGGGAATGGGAGCAGTAACAAAGGTGTTGCGTTTATATTTTTGTTGAGTGTATATATATATAAAAAAAAAAAAAAAACACCCAGCACGCCCCTGCGGGCGGTTTATCCTTCAAGCTCGGGTCCTCTACCAGAGGCCTGGGAGCTTGAGGGTCCTGCGCAGTATCTTAGCTGTTCCCAGGACTGCGCTCTTCTGGACAGAGATCTCCGATGTTGTTCCTGGGATCTGCTGGAGCCACTCGCCTAGCTTGGGAGTCACCGCACCTAGTTTACCACGGGGACCACCGTTACCTTCACCCTCCACATCCTCTCGAGCTCTTCTCTGAGCCCTTGGTATTTCTCCAGCTTCTCGTGTTCCTTCTTCCTGATATTGCTGTCATTCGGAACCGCTACATCGATCACTACGGCCATCTTCTTCTGTTTGTCTACCACCACTATGTCCGGTTGGTTAGCCACCACCATTTTGTCCGTCTGTATCTGGAAGTCCCACAGGATCTTAGCTCGGTCATTCTCCACCACCCTTGGGGGCATCTCCCATTTTGACCTCGGGACTTCCAGGTTATACTCGGCACAGATGTTCCTGTACACTATGCTGGCCACTTGGTTATGGCGTTCCATGTATGCCTTGCCTGCTAGCATCTTGCACCCTGCTGTTATGTGCTGGATTGTCTCTGGGGCATCTTTACACAGCCTGCACCTGGGGTCTTGCCTGGTGTGATAGACCCCAGCCTCTATGGATCTTGTGCTCAGAGCTTGTTCTTGTGCTGCCATGATTAGTGCCTCTGTGCTGTCTTTCAGTCCAGCTTTGTCCAGCCACTGGTAGGATTTCTGGATATCAGCCACCTCCTCTATCTGCCGGTGGTACATACCGTGCAGGGGCCTGTCCTTCCATGATGGTTCCTCGTCTCCCTCCTCTTTCTTGGGTTTCTGCTGCCTGAGGTATTCACTGAGCACTCGGTCAGTTGGGGCCATCTTCCCAATGTATTCTTGGATGTTCGTTGTCTCATCCTGGACTGTGGTGCTGACACTCACCAGTCCCCGGCCCCCTTCCTTCCGCTTGGCGTACAGCCTCAGGGTGCTGGACTTGGGGTGAAACCCTCCATGCATGGTAAGGAGCTTTCTTGTCTTTATGTCAGTGGCTTCTATCTCCTCCTTTGGCCAGCCTATTACCCCAGCAGGGTACCTGATCACGGGCAGGGCGTACGTGTTGATGGCCCGGATCTTGTTCTTACCATTCATCTGACTCCTCAGGACTTGCTTGACCCTCTGCAGGTACTTGGTGGTTGCAGCTTTTCTAGCGGTCTCTTCATGGTTCCCATTCGCCTGCGGGATCCCCAGGTACTTGTAACTGTCCTCTATGTCTGCAATGTTGCCTTCTGGTAGTTCAATCCCCTCAGTTCTGACTACCTTCCCTCTCTTTGTTACCATCCGACTACACTTCTCCAGTCCGAACGACATTCCAATGTCATTGCTGTATAGCCTGGTAGTGTGGATCAGTGAATCGATGTCTCGTTCACTCTTGGCATACAGCTTGATGTCATCCATGTACAGGAGGTGGCTGACAACTGCTCCGTTCCGTAGTCGGTATCCGTAGCCAGCCTTGTTAATGATCTCACTGAGGGGGTTCAGGCCTATGCAGAACAGCAGTGGGGACAGAGCATCTCCTTGGTAGATCCCGCACTTGATGGTGACTTGTGCTATGGGCTTGGAGTTGGCCTCTAGTGTTGTACGCCACATCCCCATTGAGTTCCTGATGAAGGCTCTTAGGGTCCCATTGATCTTGTACAATTCTAGGCATTCCAGTATCCAGCTGTGGGGCATTGAGTCATAGGCCTTCTTGTAATCAATCCAGGCAGTGCACAGGTTGGTCAGTCTGGTCTTGCAGTCTCGGCTGATTGTTCTGTCTACCAGTAGCTGGTGTTTTGCGCCTCTGGTATTCTTGCCAATTCCTTTCTGTGTCCCGCCCATGTGCCTGTTCATCTTAGCCGATATGATGCCTGACAGGAGCTTCCATGTAGTACTGAGGCAGGTTATTGGTCGGTAGTTGGAGGGGACCGGTCCCTTCTTGGGGTCCTTGGGGATCAGGACCGTCCGGCCTTCAGTTAGCCATTCCGGGTGTCTCTCGTTAACTAGCAGCTGGTTCATTTGTGCTGCCAGACGCTCGTGGAGTGCAGTCAGCTTCTTCAGCCAGTAGGCGTGAACCATGTCGGGCCCTGGTGCTGTCCAACTCTTCATACTGGAGACCCTTTCTTGGATATCTGCCACTGTGATGGTTACTGGACCCTGTTCAGGGAGGTCGCTGTGGTCAGCCCTCAGATCCTCTAGCCACTGAGCATTGCCGTTATGGGTTGCATCCTTCTCCCATATGCTCTTCCAGTATTGCTCCGTCTCCAGCCTTGGTGGTGCTGTTCTCTTATTGTTCCCTTGCCACTGAGAGTACACCTTTGCTGGTTCTGTGGAGAACAGCTGGTTTATTCTCCTGCCTTCTATCTCTCTGGTGTACCTCCTCAAGCGGCTGGCCAAGGCTGTGAGTCTTTGCTTGGCAGTTTCCAAGGCCTCAGGTATGGACAGCTTGCTGTATTTCTTAGGCACCTTATTTGTCGCACCTTTCTGCAACTCCGTTAGTTGGCTAACCTCCCTCCGTGCTACTTTGATCTTGCCCTCTAGCCTCCTTCTCCATGGAGGGTACTGCCCCTTGTCGCTGTTCAACTTGTAGCCAAGCATCTCACTGATCACTGTTGCCGTATTGTAGATCAGCTTGTTAGTGTCGGTAATCGTGGTTGTAGGTATTGCCCGTAGTGCTGCATTAACATCATCTAGCAGACCTTCTGAGGGAACTTCACGTAATCTTGGTAACCGGCTACGCGGGATCCAGGTGTGTGTGTGTATATATATATATATATATATATATATATATATATATATATATATATATATATATATATATATATGTATATATATAGTATATACATTGGGTGAATGTGCAGTAGTAGCAGCAAGCAGGTGAATTCTGTACATTAATAAGAATAGACATCTGACTATTTTACAGGATAGACAATATAAACATATTTAAAATTAAAGGAATTTGAAATGTACATTGTGTCTGGGTTTAGAGTGTCTGGAAGAGAGTCCTGTCTCAGACAATTATAGATGATGTGAGAGGGCGGGTGTGTGGGTGTTTAGGGCCCGGATGGCTTGGGGATAGAAGCTCCTCTTGAGTCTCTCTGTCCTTGCCCGGATGATGCAGAACCTTCTAGCAGATTGCAGAAGTTGGAACAGTTTGTTGCCAGGATGGGACGGGTCCTTCAGTATCTGCGCTGCTCTAGCACGGCATCTCCTGGTGTAGGTGTCCTGAAGCGGGGGGAGAGCAATCCTGCAGCAGCATTCTGCTGTACGGATCACTCTCTGGAGAGCTTTTTGGTCCTTCACACAGCTGTTCCCAAACCACGATGTCATGTTCTGTGTGAGGATGCTCTCCACAGCGCCTGTATAGAAAATCCTGAGGATCTTTGGAGAGACCCTGAACTTCCTCAGTTGTCGTAGGTGATACAAGTGCTGCCTAGCCTTTTTGGTCTGGACCTGAATGTGGGCAGCCCATGTCAGGTCTGAGGAGATGTGGACACCAAGATACTTGAAGGACTGTACCCTCTCCACTGGAGCTCCATTGATGATAATACATTAAGTTCAAGGTGGTCCATAGGCCAGTAGCGCAAATGCTCGTGGCTGATTCCCCCCCCCCCCCTCAGGTCGGGGCGAAGGGAGTAGGCTAGGCTGGATTACTTCCCGGCCATAGTTGGGCGGTGGAGGTATGTGGCATGGGTGTGGTCTATGGCTTTGCTGCAGAGGACTGGCAGTGCAGTAGGGTCCGGGGGGCAGTGCCAGGAGGCTGGCAGAGGAGCTGGGACTGATTTGGTGATCATTCATGCTATTTCAGTGGCCATCTGGGATTGGGGCAGAGAGTGGCGCCAGGAACAAAGCTGAAAAGCTGCAGAGAGCAAATTTGGAAAAGCTGAAAATAAAACAGTGTGTATGTGTTGGTCCTCCGTGTCACACTAGTGCATGTAAGAGACGTGATTTGAGAACTTACATCTTCTAATATCATTAACTTTTCTTTTTTTTTTTTTGCATATGGCAAAAATGCAAACCCAATCCACGCCTGGATTTTAAGAGGTTAACTATTAGCGTATGTTTCCTGAAAAACCAAAAATTCTTAGTCTGATGACATTGACTGATCAGAGCTAACTAAAAATATTACAGGACGTACATGTTTGTTCCTATAAAGGGTGTTCAATAAAGAGAGTTCAATAAAAGGTACACTAATTTGATTTACGTGGTTGATGATGCTGACTCCAGTTAATGTAATAACAGTTGGTTTTCATCCTATTTAAATTAAAGTTGCCAGTTGGATTAGATTCTTTGTTTATAAATTCCTCAAACACAAATTCATACACATTCACACACACCCACACAGGACACTATTATGATTTTCCATGAGAAGCGCATGTATTATTAGAAGTGTGCTTTGCTGGGTGTGTGCCAAGCTTTATAAGCCACACTTTGTATGGCTACAGTGTTGTTATTGATTCACCATTATTAGGAGAGAATTTCCTATATAGTTACAACTGTGAACAGAACTCTGCTTAAGTACTGCTTCATCCATCATCTGATCAAAGTGTTTATTGAGTGTTTGGCTCAGTTCTAGTGAAGACAATACGGTACCGGTCCGTGAGTCATTTGGTACCTGGCCGCGAGAGTGAGACTCGGGTGTGAAATGTATGGTTTTCAGGGTTTTTATCGGTTTTTATCGTTATTTTGTTATCATTTTTTTTTTCGTTAACTCTGTTTTCCTTGGTCTTTTCACGTGTGTTATGAATAAATATTCTTTTTTTCGGTACCGGTACTAGTTTTATTTTGTTGTATTTATCCGCGACACCTTAAAGGCCGGTCCGTGAAAATATTGTCGGGCACAAACCGGTCCGTGGCGCAAAAAAGGTTGGGGACCGCTGATATATACAGTATGTGTGTTCATGCTTCGAGATAACTACCAGAAATCTCAAGCACAGGCCGAGGGGGCAGTGTGGCAGCAATTTTTCACACCAGCGTATTAATTAATGAAAGACCAAGACAGACTTTTAATTCATTTGAAAGCCTGATGCTTAACATTGTCCACCCCAGCTGTGAAACTCAGAAACCAGTCTTACTTATTATCATCTATCTTCCACCTGGGCCTTACACAGAGTTTCTGTCTGATTTCTCAGACTTTATATCTAATTTAGTTCTGAGCTCAGATAAAATAATTATTGTGGGTGATTTTAACATCCATGTAGATGCTAAAAATGACAGCCTCAACATGGCATTTAATCTGTTATTAGACTCAATTGGTTTCTCTCAAAATGTAAAAGAACCCACCCACCACTTTAATCACACTCTAGATCTTGTTTTAACATATGGCATAGAAACTGAACATTTAACAGTGTTTCCTGAAAACCCTCTCCTGTCTGATCATTTCCTGATAACATTTATGTTTACAATAATTGATTACACAGCGGTGGAGAGTAGACTTTATCAAAGTAGATGTCTTTCTGAAAGTGCTGTAACTAAGTTTAAGAATATAATCCACCCACTGTTATCATCTTCAATGCCCTGTACCAACACAGAGCAGAGCAGCTATCTGAGCGCTACCCCAACAGAGGTCGATTATCTTGTTAATAATTTCACCTCCTCACTACGTACGACTCTGGATACTGTAGCTCCAGTGAAAACTAAGGTCTCTAATCAGAAGTACCTGACTCCGCGGTATAATTCTCAAACAGGTACCCTAAAGCAGATGACTCGTAATCTGGAGAGGAAATGGCGTGTCACAAATTTAGAGGATCATCATTTAGCCTGGAGAAATAGTTTGCTGCTTTATAAGAAAGCCCTCCGCAAAGCCAGAACATCTTACTATTCATCATGCTGGGCATCCTCTGCACACGGCCATAAACAATCAGAAGAGTCTGTTCAGTGACAGGTTGCTTCTCCCCAAGACAAGAACTAACAGACTTAAAAACTCCTTTGTCCCACACGCCATCAGACTGTTTAACTCCTCTCTGGAGGGGAGAGGGAGGGGAAACAGGAGGACAAAGGAACAAAGGAGGGGGGAACAACTAAGCTGTAGTGCCTCTTCACCTCACTGTACAATACCTTGTGCAATACTTTTTGTAAATAGTCAACAGTGCAATAGACTCAATACTTGAAATGTGCAATTCACTTGTATTTTTATTTTTTATTCCTATTTATTCTATTTATCCCCTTTGTATATTTTATTTATATTTGTCTCTGTATTTATATATATGTGTGTGTGTGTGTGTGTGTGTGTGTGTGTGTGTGTGTGTGTGTGTGTGTATATATATATAACAATTCTGTAACTGTAACTTCGGTCGTTGCTGTGCTTTTTTTGGAAGTCGAATTTCCCAGAGGAACCCACCCGAGGGATTAATAAAGTTCTATCTTATCTTATCTCTTATCTCTTATCACTGATTGAAGAAAATATGAACAACCCCAGGTTTCTCTTCAGCACTGTAGCCAGGCTGACAGAAAGTCAGAGCTCTTTTGAGCCAACCATCCCTTTAACGTTAACTGGTAATGACTTCATGAACTTCTTCACAAATAAAATTTTTAGCATTAGAGAAAAAATTACCAATAATCATCCCACAGATGTAATATTATCTACCGCTACTCTTAGTACCATTGATGTTAAGTTAGACTCTTTTTCTCCAATTGATCTTTAACTTCAATAATTACTTCCTCCAAACCATCAACGTGTCTTTTAGACCCCATTCCTACAAAACTGCTCAAAGAAGTCCTGCCATTAATTAATTCTTCGATCTTAAATATGATCAACCTATCTCTAATGATCGGCTATGTACCACAGGCCTTCAAGCTGGCTTTAGTTAAACCTTTACTCAAAAAGCCATCTCTAGACTCAGCAGTCTTAGCTAATTATAGGCCAATCTCCAACCTTCCTTTCATATCAAAAATCCTTGAAAGAGTAGTTGTCAAACAGCTAACTGATCATCTGCAGAGGAATGGTTTATTTGAAGAGTTTCAGTCAGGTTTCAGAGTTCATAACAGCACAGAAACAGCTTTAGTGAAGGTCACAAATGATCTTCTTATGGCCTCTGACAGTGGACTCATCTCTGTGCTTGTCCTGCTAGACCTTAGTGCAGCATTCGATACTGTTGACCATAATATCCTATTAGAGCGATTAGAACATGCTGTAGGTTTTACAGGTACTGTGCTGCAGTGGTTTGTATCATATCTATCTAATAGTCTCCAATTTGTACATGTAAATGGAGAGTCCTCTTCACACACTGAGGTTAATTATGGAGTTCCACAGGGTTCAGTGCTAGGACCAATTCTGTTTACATTATCCATGTTAGGCACCATCATTAGGAGACATAGCATACATTTTCACTGCTATGCAGATGACACCCAGCTCTATCTGTCCATGAAGCCAGATAACACACACCAATTAGTTAAACTGCAGGAATGTCTTAAAGACATAAAGACCTGGATGGCCGCTAACTTTCTGCTTCTTAATTCAGATAAAACTGAGGTTATTGTACTCGGCCCTGAAAAGCTTAGAAATATGGTATCTAACCAGATTCTTACTCTGGATGGCATTACCTTGGCCTCCAGTAATGCTGTGAGGAACCTTGGAGTCATTTTTGACCAGGATATGTCCTTCAACGCACATATTAAACAAATATGTAAGACTGCGTTCTTCCAACATCTCTAAAATTAGAAATATCCTGTCTCAGGGTGACGCTGAAAAAGTAGTTCATGCATTTATTACTTCCAGGCTGGACTACTGTAATTCATTATTATCAGGATGTCCAAAAAACTCACTGAAAAGCCTTCAGCTAATCCAAAATGCTGCAGCAAGAGTCCTGACAGGGACTAGAAAGAGAGAGCATATTTCTCCTGTTTTGGCTTCCCTTCATTGGTTTCCTGTTAAATCCAGAATTGAATTCAAAATCCTGCTCCTCACATACACGTCTTAAATAATCAGTCCCCTCTTATCTTAATGACCTTGTAGTACCATATCACCCTATTAGAGCACTTCGCTCTCGCTCTGCAGAACTACTTGTTGTTCCTAGAGTATTTAAAAGTAGAATGGGAGGGAGAGTCTTCAGTTTTCAGGCCCCTCTTCTGTGGAACCAGCTTCCAGTTTGGATTCGGGAGACAGACACTATCTCTACTTTTAAGATTAGGCTTAAAACTTTCCTTTTTGCTAAAGCATATAGTTAGGGCTGGACCAGGTGACCCTGAATCCTCCCTTAGTTATGCTGCAATAGACGTAGGCTGCCGGGGATTCCCATGATGCATTGAGTTTTTCCTTTCCAGTCACCTTTCTCACTCACTATGTATTAATAGACCTCTGTGCATTGAATCATATCTGTTATTAACCTCTGTCTCTCTTCCACAGCATGTCTTTATCCTGTCTTCCTTCCTTCCAACCGGTCGCAGCAGATGGCCGCCCCTCCCTGAGCCTGGTTCTGCCGGAGGTTTCTTCCTGTTAAAAGGGAGTTTTTCCTTCCCACTGTCGCCAAAGTGCTTGCTCATAGGGGGTCATATGATTGTTGGGTTTTTCTCTGTATCTATGAAGCGCCTTGAGGCGACTTTTGTTGTGATTTGGCGCTATATAAATAAAATTGAATTGAATTGAATTGTGTAGTTCTAGACTGATATGTATAGTACAAACAGGTATATACATCTCCAGGCATACTAGTGTACATGTCACATTGTTGGGCAGCCTGAGTGTGAAGTACCTCGCCTCTGGGTAGTCTAAAATAACAAGAACATTCAGACTTATGCCTTCTGCATTCACATGCACAGACAAATACACACATATGTATACACACACTTTTTCAGATAACACTAGATGACAACAAAGCTTGGACCCTTCTTATCGTAAACACCTCTTAAACCTGTCACTTGAACCCAGAGGTTAGGGGGAGAACTTGGACCTGAAGCAGATTCAAGTACAGGATGTAATGGTAAGGTTTCAACGAGTTTATTTTACTGAAACACAGGAAATAATGGCCACAAAAAGGAGGGATTCTTGGCACGAGGAGAGCGGATCTAAACTGTGGGCAGAGGGAGAGATGATGAACAATGCAAACCTAAGGGGTGCGGCAACAAAGCGATGCATTGTCGTGGAGATCAGCGTCCAGAAAATCCTGAGCTGCTTGTAGTAGAGTGATGGAGAAATGTAGCGACTAGAAGCACAGAGAAGATAAGGTAAGTAGGAGTCTTTCACAAGGAACATGAAACGAGGTGGCCTGATACCAGCATAAGGTTAGCTGTCAAACTGGCGAAAGAGAGATGGGGACGATGATCTTGAATACTGTCACCTTGTGGATCAGGAATAGGTGAGCTGAGCAGGTGGCGAATACCGGGGAACACAGGGAGGGCATAGGAAAACACTGGAGCTCACCCAGACCATGGCAAAACCACATAATATCATTTAGTTCATCTCTGTGTGTTTCACCAAGTCAACAAACTGGACAAAACACAAACTGGAAGAGCGTATACTAGTTTACAGAGTTAATGATGTGCAGTAGTGGCAAATGGTGAACACATGGTGGGTAAAAGGCGCTGCATCATGGGAAGTCCCCTTATATAGCAACAAGGTCTGTTGCTATAGTTTCAGCAGCCTATAACCTGTTTCTATACGCTGCTGAACTTATAGCAAGGGCAACTTATTTATTCATGTTTTTTGATGGACAGAATTTCTAGGCACAGGAAAGTGGTACAATGTTTACAATTCAGTGTCTTTGTGCTTTTTGTGGATGATGTGGTTTTGTTGGCTTCATTAGGTGACCCATGGTCACGGGCTCTGGATGGTTACTGGGAAGAATGAGATTATCGATGAAAACTGTAGAAATGAATTTCCTCCCTTAGCAATAGGTACAGTATAATACATTCATTCATTTGAGAGAGACTCAAGTCAGAGCCACTACTCAAAATGAACCAGTTGAGGTGGTTTGACATCTGACTAGTACACCCCATGCTGAAGTATTCAGATCCAGGGTTATTATTTTTCTGTTTTTATAGGCTTTAAGCTTGGATCCATGCCACCATCATTTAAAGGTGACATCAATCAGTGGTGGTGTGGCTATTTTTACAGCCTTGAAAATATATTATGCAACCGAGTTTGAAACTTTAGTTTAAATGGGCCACCTAAACCTTGATGGCATTATGCAAGCTCAGCTGACACATAAGATAAATAAGAGTGCAGTATTACCGTCAGCTCAGTTCATCATAATATTGCAGCAACATCATACTACTGACAGGTGGCAACGACTTGTTCAGCAAATAGCACAACATGTTTCTGCCAGTGGGTTCTGAATTCATGCTCCCAAAGCCACCTACTCCACAGCTCCAAAGATGTTCACAAGCCAACAGATCTGATTGGACATGAACATTTTAACTTATGAGGCACCACATAAGTTGAACGTGATAAGAAATGTCAACAGATTATTTAGTGAAAATGCCAATACAAATAATTTCAAGTACAAACTACAACAAAAGTCCATTACCACCATATCTGACACTACTACAGGTCTGATTAACAGAAAAACACATCAGAGTTACACAGTTGTGGAGGTATTGTACAGACGACACAGGAGCTGTAACTTTCCATTGTGACTTTATTCATCTCCAAACTCCAACTGGACACATTGCGCCAACAACCAGCAGAACCACTCCTCCCGACCTGGGTGTGAGTGGAGCCCTCTGGTGGGCCACCACACAATTACAATTAATCTACTTCTTAAGGCAGAGGTTCCCAAAGTGTAGGGCCCGCCCCCTAGGGGAGGGATGCGGAGCCATTGCGGGGGGGGGGGTGGTATGGAAAAAAAAAAGAACGCTTGGACACTGCTAGCATAATGGACAGGTTTTTGACGGGGCTCCCACACAAACGCAAAGCAGGAGATGAAGCATAGCATTGCCAAATATGTTTCCAAACCAACTTCCTTCCAAGCCAAAGACTAGAAGACATGGTGAAGCATATCTTCCCTTTGGCTTCACCTGCACAAGTGCCAAGGTTGGTCTCCCCTGCAGAATTGGTTTTCCCTGCTGCTGGGCTCTCCAAATCACAGACAAACAGGATCCTACATTCTTGATTTTTAGTTCACAAACACTTCTCCAAAATGTCAGGAGATGTTAGGTCTTTAAACAGTAAAGTTACAGTGGGATACAAATAATATCAGGCTTATCCTGCCGTCATTTGTTCCCCGGTTCAAATCACGGACAAACAGTATCCCACAGCTGTTTATGTTTTTAAACCCATTTTGCACAGAGAGGCATTTTTTGAAAAATGTATTAATAACAATGTTGAATATTATAACACAGGAAAAAACAACTACACCTAAAATAATTACAGCATGATGCCTCTGCCTTTCTAAATGGAGGGACAGTAATTGCGTGTGTATATGTAAGCGTGTAAAAACTGCAGATAGTAAGATTAACAATAACAGTACTTTGTCTCTATCTGCCATTGCAGAAATTTATCTCATGTAAACAATAACGTGGCGCACAGTGTGATGTGAAAAAAGGCACATACCTTTGACATTGCGTGACGAACTCTGTATTCCTCATCCACACGTAAACGCAAAAGTGGAGTTTTAAAAAATCTCAGTTTTCGCATAGAAACAGCTACATTTTCAAAAGTGCCCATGTAGATGTGGACATAGCATAAAAGAGTTAGTAGTGTATTTTATTGCTACCTGTAATTTATTGCAATTTACTTTTATTTGTTTAATTGTTTACTAAATGTTTGAGGTGTGAAATAAACTGCAATGGAGTTTGAAAACAAAATATGGGTGTGTGTGTGGCTGGAGGATGTGTTTGTGCGTGGGGGCAAAGATTTTTCTTGTAAAACAAGCAAAAACAAGCCTAGCAAAAAAAAATGTTTGGGAACCACTGTCTTAAGGTAAAGTGTCTCTTGTTACAGCAACACTTTGTATATGGCTGGGTAAATTAGTAATTTATAGACAACAGCCTGTGTTTTTTTATGGGTTTTTAAATAAGATTTTCAAGGCAGTACATCACTTTCCCGTGTATTTTGATTACAGTGAAGATTTAATATTGGTTGGGCCCCATGGGATTTTCTGTTTTTTGGGGTTTTTGTTTTGTTTTGTTTTTAAATTGGCCACTTTACTCTTGACTTTAGGAATGGCTAGTCTACTGTAACTGAGACATCATGATGCATCATGATGTAGTTGAATCCATATCATCCCCATGGAATTGCATGATATTTTTGCAGTTACTCTTTCCAGTGTCAAAATCTTGTTTCCAAATGGAAGCAGAATTTCATCATGAGCTTCAGGGAGAAAAAAAGTCAACATTTCAGACTTTTTTATTAGGCATCACCTTTTTCATTTGAAAACATTAGCTCTACTGCATCAAGCGTAGAGGTCTGAGAGAGGGTGTGTCTTTGCCCTGAAATTATGGAGCAGGTCAGTCATTTTTTTGTCTTATAAAACCTCAGAAATAATTCTTCCCGCTCCAAGTTTTCAGTCACAAGAAACACTTGCTATGTGACTTTAATGTCAGCTGTCTGAGCCATAGTCACAATTAAAGACTTAAGGTATCGTTCTCAGGACTTCAGGGCCATAATTTCAGTTATCTTGTTGAGGATATCATGAGATAGCCATTTGTTCTACTTATGAACTGATCGTATCTTAATACACAAACTTACCATACACAAACTACTATTGAGCGGTACCTTAACCTCTTTGTCCTTTTCTTCTGCCCATCTCTCTCTCTTCCCTGCTATCCAATCCTGCCTAGCCCTTTTTTCTCTCTTTCCTATCATTTTCTCGTATTTTCTCTGTCATCTAATACAATGGAGCCGGGAACAAAGCCTCCTCTGAGAGAGTTGCCGATCAATTTCCCAGCCCTCGAGTATTGAATTGTGTCTTTGTGTTTGGGTAATGCGTCACAGTCAGCGACCTCTCTTCTGCCACTCGACCCAATGGTTTGCTGGAAGCTATTGCAGCACCTTACCCTCAGCAGTCTTTCACAACCTACTTCATCCTCTGGCACCACTGACACATTCAATTAAGCAAGCATTGTTGCTGTGAAGGAATTACACTTCAATAATTAGATATTTTCTCAAGCTGTAATATCATAAGATATCTCAGAACCCTATTAATAATCTGGGCGGGCAGCGTGAAGCGGTCCTCTCTCAGCTGCAGCTGAGACTCTTAACCTGCTGTTAAGCTGCTCAGCGGCCATAAGCATAAGGTTGAGGTTGTTCATGTCAGCTCCCTGCTGTGCCTAAGATACAGTGGGGCAAAAAAGTATTTAGTCAGCCACCGATTGTGCAAGTTCCCCCACCTAAAATGATGACAGAGGTCAGTAATTTGCACCAGAGGTACACTTCAACTGTGAGAGACAGAATGTGAAAAAAAAATCCATGAATTCACATGGTAGGATTTGTAAAGAATTTATTCGTAAATCAGGGTGGAAAATAAGTATTTGGTCAATAACAAAAATACAACTCAATACTTTGCAACATAACCTTTGTTGGCAATAACAGAGGTCAAACGTTTACTATAGGTCTTTACCAGGTTTGCACACACAGTAGCTGGTATTTTGACCCATTCCTCCATGCAGATCTTCTCGAGAGCAGTGATGTTTTGGGGCTGTCGCCGAGCAACACGGACTTTCAACTCCCGCCACAGATTTTCTATGGGGTTGAGGTCTGGAGACTGGCTAGGCCACTCCAGGACTTTCAAATGCTTCTTACGGAGCCACTCCTTTGTTGCCCGGGCGGTGTGTTTTGGATCATTGTCATGTTGGAAGACCCAGCCTCGTTTCATCTTCAAAGTTCTCACTGATGGAAGGAGGTTTTGGCTCAAAATCTCACGATACATGGCCCCATTCATTCTGTCCTTAACACGGATCAGTCGTCCTGTCCCCTTGGCAGAAAAACAGCCCCATAGCATGATGTTTCCACCCCCATGCTTCACAGTAGGTATGGTGTTCTTGGGATGCAACTCAGTATTCTTCTTCCTCCAAACACGACGAGTTGAGTTTATACCAAAAAGTTCTACTTTGGTTTCATCTGACCACATGACATTCTCCCAATCCTCTGCTGTATCATCCATGTGCTCTCTGGCAAACTTCAGACGGGCCTGGACATGCACTGGCTTCAGCAGCGGAACACGTCTGGCACTGCGGGATTTGATTCCCTGCCGTTGTAGTGTGTTACTGATGGTGACCTTTGTTACTTTGGTCCCAGCTCTCTGCAGGTCATTCACCAGGTCCCCCCGTGTGGTTCTGGGATCTTTGCTCACCGTTCTCATGATCATTTTGACCCCACGGGATGAGATCTTGCGTGGAGCCCCAGATCGAGGGAGATTATCAGTGGTCTTGTATGTCTACCATTTTCTGATGATTGCTCCCACAGTTGATTTTTTCACACCAAGCTGCTTGCCTATTGTAGATTCACTCTTCCCAGTCTGGTGCATGTCTACAATACTCTTCCTGGTGTCCTTCGAAAGCTCTTTGGTCTTGGCCATGGCGGAGTTTGGAGTCTGACTGTTTGAGGCTGTGGACAGGTGTCTTTTATACAGATGATGAGTTCAAACAGGTGCCATTCATACAGGTAACGAGTGGGGGACAGAAAAGCTTCTTACAGAAGACGTTACAGGTCTGTGAGAGCCAGAGATCTTCCTTGTTTGAGGTGACCAAATACTTATTTTCCACCCTGATTTACGAATAAATTCTTTACAAATCCTACCATGTGAATTCATGGATTTTTTTTTCACATTCGGTCTCTCACAGTTGAAGTGTACCTCTGGTGCAAATTACTGACCTCTGTCATCATTTTAAGTGGGGGAACTTGCACAATCGGTGGCTGACTAAATACTTTTTTGCCCCACTGTATATTATAGTTCCATAGAGTAGTGCTAAAACTGTTCATGCTTATTCTACATTTCTATGCTACTGTTACAGATTCTGTTTCTCTTGAATTTCACAGGGGGAAAAAAAACACCTTCAAACATGAGGTTGTGCTTTGCATTAGTTATCAAACAGACTCCTTTATTAGTTTTTAACACCAGTAACGTATGTAGATTTATTGTGGTGAGCGTACACGTGCACACACAGTATATAAATATCTATGCATCCATCAATGGATCAGGAAGATAGGCCTCCAAGACAAGCTGTCAGCATCTAAAGAAAAGAAATCCTACCAGTGACTAGATATGTCTATGAAGGTTCTCAGTCATCCAGGTCATTGTAGTTTAAGGAACTTGGAAAGAAAAACGTCTGGACTTCTTTAGGTGGCTTGAAGATGTTTCACCTCTCATCCGAGAAGCTTCTTCAGTTACAGGGTCAAATGGTGGAGAGTCCCAAATTTAAGCCCTGTGGGAGTATCCCCCTGAGATGGATGATGGACCCCTTAATGATCCTCTTCCTAATCACATGACCCAAAGTGTGAAAACGGCTTTTCTTTCCAAGCTCCTTGGACTACCAGTGACTAGAAAAGGCCAGTCTAAAAGACAGCACAATTCAATTCAATTGTATATATGTAGCGCCAAATCACAAAAATCCCTTCAAAGTGCTTTATATTGTAAGGTAAAGACTCTGCAATTATAGAGAGAAAACCCCAACAACTAAATGAGCAAGCACTTAGTGACAATGGAAGGAAGAACCCTTCAGTGGAACCAGGCTCAGGCAGGGCCAGCCATCTGCCATGACTGGTTGGAGGTAATCCACCAGTTGGAGGTCTGATCACGGCAGCGCACGCCCTAAGCACCAGATGTATACAGGACCCATGTTACAGATGGTGCAAAGATGCCCCAGAAACTATCCAACGGGATGAAAGGTGCAGGGTGGGATAGTGTGCACTGACAGGCTCAACCAGCCTGTGATAGTGTGCAGAAACATCTGTACAAGTCTACCTAGACATTTTTTCAAAGGCTAAATAAATCTAATAAGGCAAACTTTTTTCTTGTCTTTTCTTTTCTTAAATTTTTGTCTTATAACTCTGAAATGAATAAACATAAGCTATGGTTTATATGGCCTTGTTGTTGCTAGGGTTAATTCAACAAGACTGTCTATATACAAGATAAATGCAGCTACAGTGATGTAACCTGTTAGCTTATGATAGTTATCATAGTTTTGAAGCTTCAACCTGAGCATTTCTCTGTTGGTGTGTCAAGTAAGGGATCTGACTGAGAATATGAGGTACACTCTACGCTCAGAGGATACCAACTTGTCACTCACAAAGTAGGCCCACTCTAATGCTGCTTGTAAATGAGACAATTTACAAAAGACCTGAAAATAGGTCTTGAGGCCTGTAGAAACAAACAAAACAAAAAAACAAAACAAAAATAACTTAGAACCAGACTTCCTTTTGCAACCAGAGGAGTCACTCCCTGCAGGACATTAGAAAGATTTAGGGCACTTGACCACCAGTATCACTTTTAAGTCTCAGAAGCTCTACAGCTAATTGAAGATGGCGCCTGTGTGTTTGGCATGCCGTCAACCACTCTTTTTTATTTGTTTGATTTTATTGTTTTTAGCTAATGTTGTGCAACATGTCAGTTCAACACTGTCGTATGATCGCCAGACTTTATTGGAAATGGGGTTATCCACCATAAGTTTCAGTTTGGTTTGGTAAAGATGGCCAGGGTTTTCTCCCTCCCTACCTGGAAGCAGTACCATTGCGCTGGCATCCCCTACCACTGCCACCAGATATGCGGAAGGTGGAGGTCGCGTCGTTAAGCTGAGAATCCGGATTTCTTACCTCCCTCACGATCTACGCTCCATTCATCAATCTTTTCCACGACTCTTGGTACCATCGCGTGCACTGGATCCTGTGGATTCCTGGTTGGTCCCCGTTGTCGGCTCTATCGGGAGCAGCCCTGTTAAATCATTCCCTCTTCGGCATCTGCGTTGGAGGGGAATAGACCAATCAAACCTTCGATCGGTGGATCTGGTTGTCACGGCCGTGGAGGTCTCCGAACCAGCTCCCCTCAGGTTGGGTTTAATAAATGCCAGATCTGTGGCGAATAAGACCTTCATCCTGAAGGATTTCTTTTCTTCCCATGCATTGGATTTCCTCTGTTTGACTGAAACCTGGAGTTCACCCGGTGAGTTAAGCGTTTTTTCTGAACTGCTGCCCGCCAGCTGTGCTTATTTTAGCGCTCCGAGAGCTTCTGGTCGTGGCGGGGGTTTAGCTGTTGTTTTTAAATCACACTTTGAGTTTAAGCAACTATCCTCATGGACACGCCACACCAGCTTTGAACTTTGCCTGTGTGAACTGGGCCATTCGCCTTCATTGCTGTGTGCAATAGTTTATCGGCCTCCTAAATATTACAAGGAGTTTTTATCTGAGTTTTCAGAGTTTCTCGCTGACTGTGCATCCCGGTATGACCAGGTCCTGCTACTCGGTGATTTTAAAATACACGTCTGTTGCCCAGGGAAGCCCCTGGCTAAGGAATTCATGGACCTGGTGAACTCTTTTAATCTTGTTCAATCTGTTAAAGGTGCCACTCAAGAACGTGGTTACACATTGGATTTGGTGTTATCATATGGGTTATATGTCTGTACCTTACATGTGGAGGATGCTGTATTCTCTGACCATATGCCCATTTTATTTGACGTTGTTCCTCTTAGTCCTGTTGTTAAACGGGCTGCACCTATGCGATGCTATCGTGCCTTCGGCTCAGATACTGCTGAGGATTTTTCAACACTATTTGAACAACTTGTGTCCAGTCCCTCTGAGTCGTCCTCCGTAGATGGATTACTCTCTCATCTGGACTCTGTTTGTAAATCTTCCCTTGATGTTGTTGCACCTCTAAGACTCAGGCAGTGTACACCCAAGGCCAGCCCTTGGCTAACCGATTTTACTCGAGCCATTAGAAGAGAATGTAGGAGATGTGAAACACGATGGAAAAAGGACAGGCTGTGCGTTTCTCTGGAAGCTCTTAAGACGAGTTGGAAAGCTTATCAGAGGGCAGTAAAGACCGCCAAAAACTCCTATTTTTCACAACTTATTGCTATTAATTCACATAACCCTTGTGTTCTGTATAATACCATTAATTCTCTACTGAATGCAGAGGATCATGTTCTTTTGCAATCTTCTGAGGTTATGTGTAATAGGTTTCTTAATTTCTTTGTGGATAAGGTTGCCAGTTGAGACCCTCCACTTTATCTTCTGTTGGCCAGGCTGTGCATGTTCCCTGTTTAAATTTGCTTATTGCTGTCCAACCAATTGTTCTACCTGAACTAGAGAAGCTTAAGAAGCCAGGCTCAGATATTTCAGTAATGTCAAATTTTAGACCCATCTCTAAACTTCCTTTTCTGAGTAAGATCTTGGAAAAGGTTGTTCACACTCAGCTGATGGATTATCTAAACAACTCTCATATGTTTGAAGTTTTTCAGTCCGGCTTTAGGCCGTTTCATAGCACAGAGACAGCTCTCGGTGGTTATGGTTATGAACGATATTCTGGTAGCGACGGACTGTGGTAAACACGTAGTGCTTATACTACTATTACTGCTGCATTTGACACGGTGGATCACGACCTGCTGATCTCTCGATTACAGCATTGTGTGGGCATTTCTGGCTTTGCACTCTTGTGGATAAAATCATATCTCTCAAACAAGAGCTTCTGTGTTAAGTTGGGCTCGTCATCGTCCTCTGTGGCCCCTCTGCCATGGGGTGTACCACAGGGATCTATTCTTGGGCCATTACTGTTTTCATTGTTTCTCCTGCCACTGGGTGCGGTCTTTCGTAAACATAAAGTTTCATTTCATCTATATGCTGATGATTGCCAGCTTTATTTTCCTTTCAGTCATTCTGATAGCTCCCAAATTAGACTCCTGCTTGATTGCCTTAGTGATGTTAAGCCATGGATGGCTCAAAACCTTTTAAATTTTAACGAACGTAAAACGGAAGCAATTCTGTTTGGCCCGAATCGTTCCTCTGATATCCCTGATGTTGACCTTGCTGCTCTGACCCCTCACCTGAAGAGCTCAATTACCAATCTTGGGTTAAAAATCGACTCTGCACTTACCTTTGATGGCCACGTGAATGGGGTGGTGAAATCGTCATTCTATCAACTCAGGCGTCTGTCGAAGGTTAAATCTTTTCTTTCAAGGCGTGACTTGGTGATGTTATCCACGCTTTTATAACCTCACGCTTGGATTATTGTAACTTCCTGTAGTGTTCTTTTTAACTTAAATACATACAAAATAATTATTTTAAAGCAAACATTAAAGATAAATGACATAAATGGCTTTGAGGCATCACACTCCCCGCCTGGCCTATGTGAGGCCACTATGAACTTGAATGAGTCCAAACAACAGTCCTTAAATCAGTCCTTAGGCAGAAGAAGAACTACTTCTGCAACTGGCCAAGCCAGGGACACTGCGCTGATCAACGCTGACTCTGCATTCACCAACGAGCTGAATCAGTTCTACGCCCGTTTCGAGGTTAGCCAGGCGGCTAATGCTATCTATCGCCTGACTACCGAGGACAGTGACGTCATCAGCGAGAGACCGGTGACCAGCATCGCGGAGCATGACGTCCGAGCGGCACTGAGGAGAGTGAACACAAGGAAAGCGGCGGGGCCAGACGGCATCACCGGCCGTCTGCTGCGCTGCTTTGCTGACCAGCTAGCAGGTGTGTTCACTTACATCTTCAACGAGTCCCTGGCGAAGTCTGTGGTCCCCACATGCTTCAAAACATCCACCATCATCCCTGTGCCCAAGAACAGCAAACCCTCATCCCTGAACGATTACCGGCCAGTTGCACTGACCTCGGTAGTAATGAAGGTGTTTGAGAGGCTGCTGAAGAACATCATCTCCTCCTCCATCCCAGACACCACAGATCCGCTGCAGTTCGCCTACAGATCCAACAGATCCACAGAGGATGCCATCGCCCACGTCCTACACACCACTCTCAGCCACGTGGACAAGAAACAGGGTAACTATGTGCGAATGCTGTTTGTTGATTACAGTTCAGCGTTTAACACAATAGTGCCCTGCAGACTGTTCACAAAGCTGAGGGATCTGGGACTTAACAGCCGTCTGTGTGCATGGGTGTTGGACTTCCTCACTGGCAGAACTCAGGTGGTGAGGGTGGGCAGGTGCTTCTCCAACAGCATCACCATCAACACAGGAGCACCTCAGGGATGTGTCCTCTCGCCACTGCTCTACTCCCTCTACACTTCAGACTGTGTGGCCACCCATGGCTCCAACACCATTGTGAAGTTTGCTGACGACACAGTGGTGTTGGGTGCCATCTCCAACAACGATGAGACGGCCTACATGGATGAAGTGAAGAATCTGGCATCGTGGTCCCAGGACAACCACCTCCAGCTGAACGTCAGCAAGACCAAGGAGCTGGTGGTGGACTTCAGAAGGGGTCAGCACAGAGACTACAAGCCCATTATCATCAATGGAGCTCCAGTGGAGAGGGTGCAGTCCTTCAAGTATCTTGGTGTCCACATCTCCTCAGACCTGACATGGGCTGCCCACATTCAGGTCCAGACCAAAAAGGCTAGGCAGCGCCTGTATCACCTACGACAACTGAGGAAGTTCATATATATATATATATATATATATATATATATATATAAATTAAAAAAAACACCCAGCACGCCCCTGCGGGCGGTTTATCCTTCAAGCTCGGGTCCTCTACCAGAGGCCTGGGAGCTTGAGGGTCCTGCGCAGTATCTTAGCTGTTCCCAGGACTGCGCTCTTCTGGACAGAGATCTCCGATGTTGTTCCCGGGATCTGCTGGAGCCACTCGCCTAGCTTGGGAGTCACCGCACCTAGTGCTCCAATTACCACGGGGACCACCGTTACCTTCACCCTCCACATCCTCTCGAGCTCTTCTCTGAGCCCTTGGTATTTCTCCAGCTTCTCGTGTTCCTTCTTCCTGATATTGCTGTCATTCGGAACCGCTACATCGATCACTACGGCCGTCTTCTTCTGTTTGTCTACCACCACTATGTCCGGTTGGTTAGCCACCACCATTTTGTCCGTCTGTATCTGGAAGTCCCACAGGATCTTAGCTCGGTCATTCTCCACCACCCTTGGGGGCATCTCCCATTTTGACCTCGGGACTTCCAGGTTATACTCGGCACAGATGTTCCTGTACACTATGCCGGCCACTTGGTTATGGCGTTCCATGTATGCCTTGCCTGCTAGCATCTTGCACCCTGCTGTTATGTGCTGGATTGTCTCTGGGGCATCTTTACACAGCCTGCACCTGGGGTCTTGCCTGGTGTGATAGACCCCAGCCTCTATGGATCTTGTGCTCAGAGCTTGTTCTTGTGCTGCCATGATTAGTGCCTCTGTGCTGTCTTTCAGTCCAGCTTTGTCCAGCCACTGGTAGGATTTCTGGATATCAGCCACCTCCTCTATCTGCCGGTGGTACATACCGTGCAGGGGCCTGTCCTTCCATGATGGTTCCTCGTCTCCCTCCTCTTTCTTGGGTTTCTGCTGCCTGAGGTATTCACTGAGCACTCGGTCAGTTGGGGCCATCTTCCCAATGTATTCTTGGATGTTCGTTGTCTCATCCTGGACTGTGGTGCTGACACTCACCAGTCCCCGGCCCCCTTCCTTCCGCTTGGCGTACAGCCTCAGGGTGCTGGACTTGGGGTGAAACCCTCCATGCATGGTAAGGAGCTTTCTTGTCTTTATGTCAGTGGCTTCTATCTCCTCCTTTGGCCAGCCTATTACCCCAGCAGGGTACCTGATCACGGGCAGGGCGTACGTGTTGATGGCCCGGATCTTGTTCTTACCATTCATCTGACTCCTCAGGACTTGCTTGACCCTCTGCAGGTACTTGGTGGTTGCAGCTTTTCTAGCGGTCTCTTCATGGTTCCCATTCGCCTGCGGGATCCCCAGGTACTTGTAACTGTCCTCTATGTCTGCAATGTTGCCTTCTGGTAGTTCAATCCCCTCAGTTCTGACTACCTTCCCTCTCTTTGTTACCATCCGACTACACTTCTCCAGTCCGAACGACATTCCAATGTCATTGCTGTATAGCCTGGTAGTGTGGATCAGTGAATCGATGTCTCGTTCACTCTTGGCATACAGCTTGATGTCATCCATGTACAGGAGGTGGCTGACAACTGCTCCGTTCCGTAGTCGGTATCCGTAGCCAGCCTTGTTAATGATCTCACTGAGGGGGTTCAGGCCTATGCAGAACAGCAGTGGGGACAGAGCATCTCCTTGGTAGATCCCGCACTATATATATATATATATATATATATATATATATATATATATATATATTAGGGGTGCAACGATACACAAAATTCACGGTTCGGTTCGGTTCGATACTTTGGTGTCACGGTTCGATATTTTTTCGATACAAAAAAAATGTTCATGCATTTTTAATTTGTCATTTATTAAAATTATAAATATATATTTTAACTCAAAAGTACAGTTTTTAAATTTAACCCTAACCCTTGTGCGTGTTTTTTATTTTGACAGCGAATGCGCACCTGCGGACCACTTATGTGCAGCCCTGGTTATTTAGCTCGTCATATTGCAGCCACAGAAATTATTTTGTCCATGAAACCATAAAGCTGCACTTTCTTTTTGCCTTATAGTCTGATTTGTCATAACTTCTCCGTTTTGTGGTAAGCTTTTCTTTGGCTGTCACTTCTTCACCCTGACCTGTCTTGTTTGGCTCAGCAGAACTGAAATGCTTTTACACACGCACTCACATAAGCTCAGCGATTCTCTGCGCGATCAACCTCTCACATGTTTAAGCTTGCTGCGGGAGATTTCACTTGTCATGTTTGCATAGTAAGCTAACAATTAATAAGACGATGTCAGAGGAATTGGTGCACAAATTATCATCACTCACAGATCAGTGCTGTCGCTCTCTATACACAGTTCGCACGATTGCAAAGTGAAAGCAAAAAAACAAGCGCAAATTCAAACGCGATTTCAATATGTCACATATTGACAGTGGCTCACCGATGCCAATGACATAATTACCCAGCTACATTTCTGAAAGAATGCAAAAGCATTGACATATATTTTTCCTTCCTACAATAGCCCGACGGGCAGGGTAGCCCGACTGAAAAAATCGCTAGCCCCAGGATGTCAGGCTAGCGATATTGCAAGCCCTGTATCTGATTGAGGAATCACTCATCTTTGGAAAAGAGAGTTTATTACAGAGAAATGTCTCTTTCCAAAATAAAAGCTATACTATCCGCTTCTTCTGGGCTATATTCTCAGCAGCATAAGGAGAATCATGTGCTAACAGCTGTCTAAATGACTCGGCTAAAGTTAGTAGCATGCTTGTTGTTTTTGTCTTTGCACTAGGATGATGTCGGCGTAAATGTGCAGTCATATTCGTTGTGTTCCCACTAGTGCTTTCAGGTTAATCTCATTGAAATGACCTTAACACCACAACACGGCAAATCTCCGTTAACGAGCTACCGCCGATCGCCCCGTGCATGGGGCTAGACGGCTAACACGTTAACGAGCTAACTGCGCTAACACACTAGTTCCCACCCATGTAATTGAGCATTGCATGGCACATCCAACATACTGTTTTACTTTAGTCCATGACTCGCTTACCTTCAGGGTCATACGTCACATGAAAACCAAAATAATTCCAAACGCCAGATCTGAATGAGGGTGGGGGAGGTGCCCTGCGCTCTTCCTTCTGACTATGCTGTCTGTGTTGAGCACTCAGTGGATCTGCGCTCGACAGTGCAGCCTAGGCGGAGTAGTCGAACGCAGATTCACTGAGCGCTCAACACAGACAGCATCGTCAGAAGGAAAGTTGATAAAATAAATTACAAATGTTGTATTGTTCGATACATATGCTTACCGAACCGAAAGCACTGTATCGAACGGTTCAATATCGATACGAATATCGTTGCACCCCTAATATATATATATATATATATATATATAATGCTCTTCCTCTACACCCCCCCCCCCCAATTTTTTTGCACATGTCGAGGAGCGTGTCAGGCTACATTTCACTGTGTGTTATACTTGTATAACTATGCATGTGACAAATAGAGAACCTTGAACTTGAACTTGGACTAAGGAAGGTTCTTGTGTCACCTTGGTCGGTCGTTTTTACTTCAACCTTTCTCACATGTCCATCCTTCCCAGGAAAGGTTGCTGTGACTATGGCCATGGGCCAGTAGTTGCGGATGGTCTGCTTGTCCCTGAGGAGGACCAGATCCCCAACTTGAAGGTTTCTGCGTGTCACTGTCCATTTTTGTCTTTGTTGTAAGGATGGTAAGTATTCTTTGCTCCAACAGGCCCAAAACTGGTTCGCGAGTGCTTGAACTTGCCTCCATTGTTTTGTGAAGAGGTCCTTATCTGTGAAATCTCCTGGAGGAGGTGGAACTCCTGATTTCTGTGTGAGGAGCATGGCTGGTGAAAGAATGAAAGGTTGGTGTGGGTCTGTAGACACAGGTAGGAGTGGACGTGCATTGATGATGGCTGTAATTTCTGCCATTAGTGTTGACAGCACTTCATGGGTCAGGCGACTCTTTTGCTGCAAGAGCATTGAATCAAGGATTCTCCTGGCAACACCAATCATCCGTTCCCATGAGCCTCCCATGTGGGAAGCATGTGGAGGTCTGAAGTTCCAGCTACATCCTTGCTTACTGAGGTACCCCTGTACAGTATTATCCATCTCCAACTCCTTGCTAGCTCCAATGAAGTTGGTCCCACAATCAGACTGAAGTTCTTTTGCAGGGCCTCTGAGAGCGAAGAACCGCCTGAGAGCATTTATACAGCTAGATGTGTCCATAGACTTAATCAGCTCAATGTGGACGGCCCTTGAACTCAAACAACTAAACATCATGGCCCACCGTTTGCTCTCTGCCTGTCCTCCTCTGGTGCGTCTGGTTACAACAGACCAAGTTCCAAAGACGTCAAGCCCCACGTACAGTGGGGCAAAAAAGTATTTAGTCAGCCACCGATTGTGCAAGTTCCCCCACCTAAAATGATGACAGAGGTCAGTAATTTGCACCAGAGGTACACTTCAACTGTGAGAGACAGAATGTGAAAAAAAAAATCCATGAATTCACATGGTAGGATTTGTAAAGAATTTATTCGTAAATTAGGGTGGAAAATAAGTATTTGGTCACCTCAAACAAGGAAAATCTCTGGCTCTCACAGACCTGTAACGTCCTCTGTAAGAAGCTTTTCTGTCCCCCACTCGTTACCTGTATGAATGGCACCTGTTTGAACTCATCATCTGTATAAAAGACACCTGTCCACAGCCTCAAACAGTCAGACTCCAAACTCCGCCATGGCCAAGACCAAAGAGCTTTCGAAGGACACCAGGAAAAGTATTGTAGACCTGCACCAGACTGGGAAGAGTGAATCTACAATAGGCAAGCAGCTTGGTGTGAAAAAATCAACTGTGGGAGCAATCATCAGAAAATGGAAGACATACAAGACCACTGATAATCTCCCTCGATCTGGGGCTCCACGCAAGATCTCATTCCGTGGGGTCAAAATGATCATGAGAATGGTGAGCAAAGATCCCAGAACCACACTGGGGGACCTGGTGAATGACCTGCAGAGAGCTGGGACCAAAGTAACAAAGGTCACCATCAGTAACACACTACAACGGCAGGGAATCAAATCCCGCAGTGCCAGACGTGTTCCGCTGCTGAAGCCAGTGCATGTCCAGGCCCGTCTGAAGTTTGCCAGAGAGCACATGGATGATACAGCAGAGGATTGGGAGAATGTCATGTGGTCAGATGAAACCAAAGTAGAACTTTTTGGTATAAACTCAACTCGTCGTGTTTGGAGGAAGAAGAATACTGAGTTGCATCCCAAGAACACCATACCTACTGTGAAGCATGGGGGTGGAAACATCATGCTATGGGGCTGTTTTTCTGCCAAGGGGACAGGACGACTGATCCGTGTTAAGGACAGAATGAATGGGGCCATGTATCGTGAGATTTTGAGCCAAAACCTCCTTCCATCAGTGAGAACTTTGAAGATGAAACGAGGCTAGGTCTTCCAACATGACAATGATCCAAAACACACCGCCCGGGCAACAAAGGAGTGGCTCCGTAAGAAGCATTTGAAAGTCCTGGAGTGGCCTAGCCAGTCTCCAGACCTCAACCCCATAGAAAATCTGTGGCGGGAGTTGAAAGTCCGTGTTGCTCGGCGACAGCCCCAAAACATCACTGCTCTCGAGAAGATCTGCATGGAGGAATGGGCCAAAATACCAGCTACTGTGTGTGCAAACCTGGTAAAGACCTATAGTAAACGTTTGACCTCTGTTATTGCCAACAAAGGTTATGTTACAAAGTATTGAGTTGTATTTTTGTTATTGACCAAATACTTATTTTCCACCCTAATTTACGAATAAATTCTTTACAAATCCTACCATGTGGATTCATGGATTTTTTTTTCACATTCTGTCTCTCACAGTTGAGAGGTGCAAATTACTGACCTCTGTCATCATTTTAGGTGGGGGAACTTGCACAATCGGTGGCTGACTAAATACTTTTTTGCCCCACTGTATGTGAAGGGAGGGCAAACCTTGAGACGTTCCGGCGGTAAGTCAGCCATACGTTGTTCTTCCGGTCTCCCACGCAGCTTCCGGCAGATTACGCATTTGTGTAGGACTGAATTGATTAGTCGCTTCCCACCCAAAATCCACAGTCCAGCTGCCCTTACTGCACCTTCTGTGAGATGTCAACCCTGATGTCTCACGGTGATGTCGTACGAGCAGTAAGGAAACGTAGCTGTCCTTGGGTAGGATTACTGGGTTCTTTTCTTCACACGTTAGTTGAGAATGTTTCAGTCTGCCTCCAACGCAGATGAGACTACTCTCCAAAGTTGGACTGAGTTTATGCAACGGGCTGTTTGTGGGCACCACTTTCTTTGCTTGGAGGGCTGACAGTTCCTTGGCAAAGGCTGGCATTTGTGCTGCTTGCAGAATGACATGTTTTGCTTGAGCTATTTCATCCACAGTACGAGGTAAGCGACATGTGTGCCATCCTGTACACCTGCTGTTTTGGTTTGAATGTTTGTGAGATCTTGCCACATGGATAAGGAAAGCCACTGCTCGCAGTAGAGAGGTAAAGGTGGAGAAACGGCGAAAGCGATCAGGGGTAAGTACAGGTTCCTTCAGATGAGTAGTGTAGGTGCGTACCTGTGGTCGAATCTCTGAGTCATTTCCCGGGTCGATGAGCTCAAACGTCTCACTGGTTTGTGTTGTTTCTGCAGATAACTGATGCAGGAATGAAGGTCCGGTGAACCAAGAACTCTGTGTCAGATGGGATGCAGGCAAAGATCTGGATGCATGGTCCGCAGGGTTTGCTTCCGTGCACACATAATGCCATTGTTCTGGTCTGGTAGATCGTCGGATACGTTGGACTCTGTTATGGACATATGTGTAGAAGCGTTTTGTCGTGTTACAAATGTACCCGAGTACCACCTTACTGTCCGTGTAGAACCTGACAGCATCCAATTTCAGATCCAGCTCCTCCCGGATGAGATCCGCCATTTCTACTGCAAGGACAGCAGCGCAGAGTTCGAGCCTCGGGATTGTTGGTTCAGACTGGGGTGCTAATTTGGCTTTGCCCATAACAAATCCTACTTCCACTTTTCCATCCTCCTGGATGGCTCTCAAGTAAGCAATAGCCCCAATGGCCATAGTTGAGGCATCTGAGAATACAAACAACTCTGTGCGCACAGCTTTGGTGAGCGAGGTTGATGTGTATGCACGTGGCACATGAAGCTCCTTTAGGACTTGAAGAGAATCTCTCCAGGTTTCCCATTTCTTCAGCTTGTCTTCTGGGAGAGGTGCATCCCAGTCAGTCAGTTCCGAACTAAGTTCCCTAAGAAGAGCTCGTCCCTGGATTGTGACGGGTGCCAGCATACCCATTGGATCAAAAACACTATTGACGGTAGAGAGGACTCCACGTCGGGTGAAAGGTTTGATAATAGTTGATGCAGAGAATGTGAATGTGTCTTTTCTGATCTCCCAAAGCAAACCCAGGCTGTGCTGCATGGATGCTGTCTCTCCGCTCAAATCCAGATCCTTGATGAGCGGGACACAATCTTCTGGCAGGAAAGCTCCAGTGACTGCTGGACTGTTCGACACAAACTTGTGCAAGCGGAGGTTTGATTCAGCAAGTGAAGCCTGAGTCCGTTGGAGAAGGTTGATTGCTTCTGCTTCAGATGGGAGAGACACCAAGCCATCATCCACGTAAAAGTGCCTTTCCACAAATCACTGTGTCGGCACCGTACTTCTGGGCACCTTCAGCAATGGCTCTTCGCAGACCATAGATGGCCACAGCCGGAGATGGTGAGTTGCCAAAGACATGAACCCTCATGCGATAGTCGATAACTGCCTTGGTGAGGTCGTTGTCCTCATACCACAAAAACCGGAGGAAGTTGCAGTGCCTTTCATGGACCAAAAAACAGTGAAACATTTGTTGGATGTCGGCGAGGATAGCTACTCTCTCCCTTCGAAAGCGTAGAAGGACACCCAAGAGAGAATTGTTGAGGTCGGGACCAGTCAGAAGCACGTCATTGAGGGAGACCCCGCAGTACTGAGCGCTGGAATCAAAAACCACCCTGATTTGGTTGGGCTTTTGTGGGTTGTATACCCCGAATGATGGAAGAAACCAGCACTCTTCATCTTCCCTCAAGGGTGGTGCCACCTCTGCGTGACCGTTGGCAATGATCTTCTCCATGAATGCCACATATTGCTTCTGCATCTCGGGTTTCTTCCTGAATTGGCGTTGCAAGGATTCAAACCTCTTAACCGCATGCTCTTTATTATTTGGCAAACGTTGCCGTGGTTCTTTGAACGGCAATGGAGCAACCCAACTACCAGTGTCATCTCTGTGGACATTTGTATCCATGATCTCTAGGAAGAGGATGTCTTTTATTGATGGGGCAGGTTTGTTATCATGTTCAGATTGGTTAAACACTGTGTCCTAGCATCCTCTCTGGCATTTTGTTAGACTTGTTGAAGCTTGGCTGTGTTTCTTTGACCTGCATGAAACTTGCACAGGGCTGAAATATGGAATGGCGACCGCTGTCTAGCACATGGGTCTTGAATGTGTCAACTGTTGGCTTATGCACATTACCTAGGCACACCTCCCCTATCACCACCCAGCCTAGATCGAGACGTTGTGCAAAGGGAGCGTTGTGTGGCCCGTTAACTTGCTGCCTGACCTTGTGTGCTCTAAGCACGTCTCTCCCGAGCAGCAGGAGTATCTCTGCTTCTGGGTCTAGATCAGGGATGATCTATATGGTGGAGATGAGGATGATGCAAAACTGCACCTGGTGTTGGGATTTCAGCTCGATTGTTAGGGATTTCAGGGCACTCAAGGAGTGGTGGAAGAGGTATGAGAACGTTGCCGTTCAACGACTCTATCTGGAATCCTTCTGCCTTCCTGCCATACGTTTCGATGACGCCGGAGCATGTTCTGAGATGGTATAAGAGTGGTTTGTTCTCCACACCAAACAGCTCAAAGAACTCTGGCCTGGCTAATGAGCGATTGCTCTGGTCGTCCAGAATTACATAAGCTTTAATGGCTTTGTGTTTTGAATGTTTGGGGTAGACCTTTGCAAGGCAGATCTTAGAGCAAGAACGACCCTACTGGCCGGGGCCACAAACCTCTGTGCAGCTGGTTCTAACATCAGTTACATTAGAGCCATCTTCTCCCTCCCCGCCGTTCTCTTGTGGTGGTGGAGGAGCCTTGGTGAGTTGAGGTTGTGGGCCAGGGTGCATGGCTGCATCATGATAGATGCTTTCACACTCTAAGCATTTCACGGAAGATTTGCAGTCTTTGGCAACATGTGAAGTTGAAGAACAACACTTGAAGCATATTCCTTTCTGTTTTAGAAAGGCCTTCCTGTCATCGATGGACTTGTTTCTGAATATCCTGCATTTTTTAAGTGGGTGAGGTTTATTGTGCAATGGGCAGTTCTTGTTAGGGTCGTTGTTGATTGTAGAGACATCTGTTTTGTGAACCGCGATAGACTTGTTGGTGTTAAAGCTCTTCATAGGTAATCTTTCTGGTTTTGTGGGGTTTGCGCCGTTGCTTTGACGAATAAAGCTGGGGTCATTTCGCTTCTTTGCCTCATGACAGACAAAGTTACAAAAGTAACTAAAGGGAGGGAAGCAGCCCTTATTCTCTTCTTTGTACCACGACCCAGATGACACCCACTTCTCCTGGAGCCCATATGGGAGCTTGTCTACTATGGGTCCAATACCTCTGGAGGTGTCTAGATATGACAGCCCAGTGAGGTATCCATCCTCCTTGGCGCCTTGTATCTCCATAAGCAAATCCCCAAGTTCACGTAATCTGATGTGATCTTTGGCTGCAATTTTTGGAAAACTGTCAAGTCTCTGAAACAGTGACTGCTCGATCATCTCAGGGGCACCATAGCAGTCATTCAGCCTCTCCCATGCCTTGCGCAGAGCCAAACCAGCATTACTCACATGCACTGAGCGTATGCATCTTATTTGCTGTCCAGACTCTTTTCCTAACCATTTGAGAGCAAACATATTCACTAGTACGTTGCAATCTAAGCCTGTCTTCTGACTCAGATTTCACATTTTCTACATTTCCATGCATTTCTGCTACATCTTCTAACACCTGTGCTTCAGCGATGGCTGCGTCTGCTTCACGATTTAATGTTAGCACTTCCAGCTCTGTATCAATTCTAGCTGCTTCCAACTGATTTTGAGCTTCTCTAGTTTTCCTCTCTGCTTCTCTAGCAGCCTTTTCCAATTTTAATTTAGCCTCCTGGCTAGCATATGATGCTCGTACCTTAGCAGCTTCTGCTTTAGCTCTGGCGCGAGCCGCACTTACAGATGATGCTGATGTCACGTTGCTCCTGGTATTTGATACCGATGACTTGTTGCTTGCTGCCATCACGAACACGTAGGACCATCGAGTGCCGCCTTTTCACTGTAGTGTTCTTTTTAACTTAAATACATACAAAAGAATTATTTTAAAGCAAACATTAAAGATAAATGACATAAATGGCTTTGAGGCATCACACTCCCTTTTAATAGGGGTTGGACCGGGCACTCTGAAACGCCTGCAACTAGTACAGAATGCTGCAGCACGGTTTTTATCTGGTAAAAGGAAATTTGAGCACATTACTCCGGTTCTGGCCTCCCTGCACTGGCTTCCAATTGAATTTAGGATTCATTTTAAAAGTTCTTTTATAGGTTTTTAAATCTTTAAATGGTCTGGCACCTACGTATTTGTCTGATTTGCTGAAGCCCTATGTCCCCACTCGTTCGCTCCAGTCAGCTGAGCAGCTGTTGCTCTCACTCCCCAAATCACGGTTGAAACTGAGAGGAGACGGAGCGTTCTCAATTGTGGCTCCTAAGCTTTGGAATAATCTTCCTCTTCACATTAGGCAATCGACATCAGTGATGGTTTTTAAATCCAGATTGAAAACGCATTATTATTCACTGGCTTTTGATTCAGTGGTTGACTGACTTGTATTTTATTGTTTTCGCTATGTTTATTATTTTATCGTATTTATTATTCTTATGGTATCTATTATGTTTCTGTTGTTCAGCACTTTGGTCAGCCTTGTGTGTTTTTAAAGTGCTATATAAATAAACGATGATGATGATTTATTTTTACAGTCTATGGTTGCAAAGGATGGTTATTATAAAGAATTACACGGATTTATGTAGTGAATAAAAATGAGATGTTTTTCAACACTGTACAAAATTGTAAGGTTTGTAAGGTTGTTGTTCTTGTGGCTTCTCCTGTTTGTTGAGAAAAGGGACAGATTAAGAAGTCACACTGAGCTGAATGGTGCGTGTTTGCTTTTATTTTTCAGTTGCTAAGTAAATACAACAGTCCTCAGTAGCTGGAGTCAAAGCAAGTGCACAAAGAAAACAACTCTGCTTGTGTGGTTTAAAAAGAACGACAAAAAAAATCCCCCACTAGCAATAAATAAATATCTCAATGCTTTCATTCACATAAATCTCTCTTCTATTGTGTGTGTGTGTGTGTGTGTGTGTGTGTGTGTGTGTGTGTGTGTGTGTGTGTAAACAACTCTTTTGCTCTTACTTATTACACCATGACTCAGACTGATAGCTTGTTGTTGGCACACAAACTACCACATTTTAAATGCTTTGAATATAAAATATAATTCTAAAAGGACAACAATTATCCAAATACATTATTATCAGTCATTACATTAATTATTGACTTTTTTAACGCTTGCCTAAGTAAAAACAGTGGCTGCTTGTTCAGCTCAGGAGGTAGAGCGGGTCATCTACCAGCCACAAGGTCAGCAAATCCCCCCCCCCCCCCCCCCACCCCCTTATATGCCTTTTAGTTTTTATGTAAATGATACAGTAAAAAAAAAACAAAACAGTGTAGCAATTTGAAACAATAGAAATGACTGCAGTTCATTTTCATTTTAGAGTTTATTTGCTGGATGTTGCATCGGTTTATTTTCTACACAAGCACCAAGTTACTAAATTAAACTGGAAAACTTGTTTGTTTGGGGTTTTTTTTTTTTTTTTGATCTGTTAGGGTTCCAGGTAATTTGGCAAAACTAGGCTCGGGGAGCCCCCAAGCATCTGGAAATATTGGCAATATATTAGAAAACCTAGAGTTTCAGTTACAGTGGTCCTGCTCTTTGGAAAAAGCTGCCTGTTGACCAGAGGTCAATAATGACTGTGTCAACTTTCCAAACATTTTGTTCTCACAGGCATAGATTTAATTCTGTGTGTGTTGGGGGGGGGGACTTCAGTGTATCAGAGGTGTAACAGTGGTGGAATCACACAGTGATTTCAAAAGCTGATTTGCCCAAAACAGAAACATTTTCTTTGTGTTAGCCATGCTGCAGAAGCCCTGCAGCTTGTAACCATGTAATGGTTAGATGTGTGCCTGAAGTGCAGAAAGAGCAATATGTTGGGATCACAGAGTCACATTTCAAAAGCTGGTTATGTTTTATATTTTTCCCCAAATTCTGTTAGCATGTAACTTCACCCAAGACACATGTAAGTGTGTAATGTAGCAATATACCCGCAACATATACCCTCATTATAAAATGACAATGCTGTGATTACAAAATTAAGGTGATGTTTTTTCTTCTTCCAGCCATGAATTGAATGAATGAATCAATTCCTTGTTGTAGCTTCCGGTCTGGAAAATATAAAAATTTTTTCCATAAAAGGGCTTCCAGTCCAATGTTACAGTCAAACATTGCTGTCAAATAAGGCTTCAGAAGATGGAGTGCAAAGCACTCTGTGGCCCAATCCTAAAGAACACCCTGAGGCCTAAACACTAGATGCTGATTTTGTCATTCCCCCTCAATTGTGGTAATTGGGCTCACTTGTGTTCTCTCTTGACACATGTGTCAAATTTTCGAATTTTTAGAGGGCATGAAACTCTTCTGTGAAAAGACAGTTTCTTCAACTTACCTGCATTCTCAAGCTGGTCGTAATGTGCCTGGGGAAATACCTACAGTTATTTACCTGCCTGCCCACTCTCCACCGCGGACTCACCTGGTCTGAAGCTTTAATTTTTCAAAACTCCAAAGTCGTTTAAAACTTCAAAAATTTTGGTCCGTGTTCTTAAAGTCACACAAGCTAGAATTTTAGAGGCAATTAATGATTAGCCAACAAGCTGCTTGACCAACAGCTGAACTGGCTGGCAGAATGTAACAGCTGACCAGTAAACAGCTATCTGAGCTTGCACACTGGTGAAACTGGGTTAAATGTAGCCAATGGGGACAACAGCTGAGGAAGTCAATGGCGTTAAAAATCTACTTCCCTAATGGTTTTGTATGTGTTTGTTTACATTTTGTATTTTTTGTTAGCCATATCTACCCAACCCAGCTCATCTGCCACCATCTCCCGACCCTCATTCTGTTAATCACCCCTAGGGTGCTTAAGAACCACCTTCTCTCCATATAGTGTGGAAATAAGGCTCTTCCATGCTTTTTCTGCAAAGGGCAGAGAGCTCCAGTCCGACTCAGACGCCAGCAAGGTGGAGGTGGAGTACTGGTTTGGGCTGGTATCATCAAAGATGAGCTTGTGGGGCCTTTTCGGGTTGAGGATGGAGTCAAGCTCAACTCCCAGTCCTACTGCCAGTTTCTGGAAGACACCTTCTTCAAGCAGTGGTACAGGAAGAAGTCTGCATCCTTCAAGAAAAACATGATTTTCATGCAGGACAATGCTCCATCACAGGCGTCCAAGTACTCCACAGCGTGGCTGGCAAGAAAGGGTATAAAAGAAGTCACCCCATTGAGAACCTGTGGTCCATCATCAAATGTGAGATTTACAAGGAGGGAAAACAGTACACCTCTCTGAACAGTGTCTGGGAGGCTGTGATTGCTGCTGCACGCAATGTTGATGGTGAACAGATCAAAACACTGACAGAATCCATGGATGGCAGGCTTTTGAGTGTCCTTGCAAAGAAAGGTGGCTATATTGGTCGCTGATTTGTTTTTGTTTTGTTTTTGAATGTCAGAAATGTATATTTGTGAATGTGGAGATGTTATATTGGTTTCACTGGTAAAAATAAATAATTGAAATGGGTATATATTTGTTTTTTGTTAAGTTGCCTAATAATTATGCACAGTAATAGTCACCTGCACACACAGATATCCCCCTAAAATAGCTAAAACTAAAAACAAACTAAAAACTACTTCCAAAAGCATTCAGCTTTGATATTAATGAGTTTTTTGGGTTCATTGAGAACATGGTTGTTGTTCAATAATAAAATTATTCCTCAAAAATACAACTTGCCTAATAATTCTGCACTCCCTGTATTCCTCCACTACCAGCCTGTCCTTTTTCTTTCAGCACCTCCAAACCCATGGAAACCAATGCCCCAGAACAAGACTAAAGTAAAACCTAAACTGTGAGAAACTAAAAAAGATTCTAAGGAACAAAAACCCAGGGATGAGAAACCCAGAACACAAAACATAAAAACCTGAGACAAAGAACACAGAACCGGAAAACAAACGACATGACTACTAGAGTGACATGAAACATGGAGACAAGAGTAACTAAGCATGAAAGGCAAAAAATACAAAAGCTAAGAACTGAGAATCACAAAAAACTAAAGAACCGAGGACGCTAGAAACACAAAAGACCAAACCCTGGTAAACACTATATCAAAATATATTAAATAGTCCAAACATAATATACCTTATGAGCTTATACCCTAAAATTACCAAAAATTGTACTGTGCCACTCTCATGGATGACATATTCACAAGTTGCATGGAAAATAATATAATAAGTGGACTAGTGATACCATCTTCTAGTTTTTGCAGTTTATGGTAGGACCTATAAGATCCATGAACTGGACAGAAGAATACAAACTGGTAAGGTCAGAGGAATCAGTCACTCCTTTTAAAAGTGATATAATGACCCAGGAATAAGAGACATATATGAGATAGAAGATGTTCATAAAAGATGTCAGTGGTACATATTACAGGTTACTTAGAATAGCTACATCATTATATAATAAAAAGGAAACAGTCCATAAAACATTATAGAACAAGACATGAGTATAATGGATAACAAAGGGTCTTCAAAATTCATGTAACAAGAACAATGTTTTGCTACAGAGTCAAATTCAATTTGAAACAATAGCTTCCAAAGACATTTCAACTTCAGTGTGTCTGCACACACGTTACAGAACGTTTACAATATTTTTAAATAAGCAAGTTATACTGGCTGAAGTAAAAAGGTTTCAATTGGTTAAATGACAGAGGGAAAGATTCCTGTTTCAATATCTCAACATGACACCTATTTAGTTGCTCTTACCTCACTTCCACTGGGATTATGCATGTGTCCGTGTGTGTGTGTGTGTGTGTGTGTGTGTGCTGAACGTGTCTCAGCAGGATCTCCATTTTGCTCTCAGTGTGTATCTCCGGTGTTGGAGGAAGACCTTTAGATTAGCTTTTACCCAGCTCCACATGGATGCAAGCGTGTAAATATTAACAACCTCAGCAGGACACAACAGCCTGACTGACATCCACAGACTGCATGTTTTCATCAAGACTGTTCCAATCATAAAGTTCAAATCTAATCGTCATTATGCATAAGTGACTGGAAGCAAGAAAGCTTTTTGATTGATAGGTATTTTGTGGATTAGCTTAGGTAGCCAGCGAGTAGCATCGCGCACCTACTGTATGATATGCCCTTAGCTGAGATTTCAAAAGTATTTGTTTAATATATCCCCAGGTGTATTGCTGTACTTGCCTTTATTTTATGGCTGTCACGATCCTGGGTCTTATGACCCAGTGTTTTGAGTTTTAGTTCATTTTGATGTTTTAGTTTATGTAAGCCCTTCAGGTTCCTAAGTTCATTTGTTATCATGCTTAAGTGTTTCTAGTTCTTATTATTTTCCCCTCGTGTTTCCAACTATGGTAAATCTCCCCTGCTCTTCATGTCTTTCATGTCTGTGTCTTACATTGTGAAGTTTGGGTTGTCATGTCTACGTCTCATTATGTTTCCTGTTTTATTGTGAAGAGGTCTGGTGTTTCTGTGTTCATCGTGTTCAGTTTTACTCTTCCCCTGTGGCGTTGTTATGTTCATGTTGATCTACTGTGCCTTTCTGTTCCATGTTTCAGATCCCTATGTTCTGTCTCCCCCAGTCTGTTAAGTCCACATGTCTTGAGTTCCGTCAGTGTGTTTCCTGTTTTACTTTCACAGTCTGTTCTATGTTAATGTTTCTAGTTTTGCTTCCCTTGCCTCGTCCTGCTTAATTACTCTCAGCTGTGCTCTCCTCCTGTGGCTCATTCCCCCTCGTTATCCCTCAGTGTATTTAAGCCCCATGTTTCTCTTTGTCAGTGTTGCGTCCTCCATCATAGCTGTGTGATTTTTCCCTGTGGCTCCTTGTGCTTTAGTTTTTCCCAGTTTAGTTTATTTTGTATTGTTTTTCGTGTCCCACTCCACGCCAGCAATAAAGCTGTGTTTTTTGAGTTTACCTTTTGTCTCTGTGAGTTTGCGTTTGGGTCCTACTTTTGCCTGCACACAGCCGTACTGTGACAATGGCCATACCCTTCTTTGTTTTCTTCCTCTTCATATTTAGGCTGATATTGAATACATTCAGAAATTGAAAACAATTACAATTTGGAGAACAGGAAGAATATTACTGTTGTTCCACAGAACTCAAATGGCAGTCTGAAAGTCATTTCATGCAAGATCAGGGACAAGTCCTTAGAAATATCCAGCAACAACAAACTTGTACCTAGTAATATTTCTACTAAAACTAAAAAACTACTTACTATTACCAGTGCTCCTCTGTGTCAGTTAACAATCCTACTTGAATGGTAAATGACTTTTTTTTTTTTTTTTGTCTTATTGACTAGTCAGTCTACATTTGGCCCAGTCACACAGACCTAGTAACCATTTGGCTGTAACCTGGCAACCACTAGTTACTAGTGGAAAATGAGTACTCCCCAACTGGTTGCCACTGGTTGCTGAACGTTGCTGACAGTCACTGTGAATTCAATTGCTAAACCCAACAGCAAGTTGCCAGGGGAAAATTAGTTAGTAGGCTGTAAAAATGCTTTTTGATTTTTGTAAAACAGGGCATTTTAACATGAGTCACTTAAAAAGCCAGCCTCAAGTGGTCAATAGAACTGCACTTTTTGCCACTTCTGCATTGACTTTATTTTCTTGTAAATTTCCGGGCTGTTCTCATTACGAAGGCATAGAAAATGCTATTTTCACGACTGCTTCTACTTTTAAGTGCCAAAACACCAACCAGTAACTGAGAGTGAATGTAAAAAGCAAGAACAAAAAAACTGAACTAAATGCATAATAACAAAAAATGTTTTAAAGGGTCATAAACTGAGGTCTTCTGACTAATAAACCTGCAATTAGCTCACGCTAGCATCACTCCTTCAACCCTTTAGTGCAGACTTTGAAGATCTCTGTGGTAAAATTAGTGTTTCTCTATGGAAAATATTGGTCCAATTTAAAGGCAACACACAGAAGACATCTTTTGGGTAACGGTAAGATCTGGCAAAACAACACTGACGTCAACATATTTAAAACCCTGGGTTATGGTGGCAGAACATGGTTTTAGTGGAGGTATGAGGACAGGGATATTCAAAGTTTTGTTTGAAAGAGGGAAAAATTTGTTTCTGTGCACTCTTCAGGGCAGTGAGAATGCATCATTGTACATCTAGTTAGTTCCAAACCCCAAACATCTTCAGTTCAGCTGCTGTTGCATCACTACGCACCATCTGCTGCATTTTAAATGATGCTCTCAAGGCTTTTTGCATCGGCTGTGTTCTTTTTCAGAGAAGCTGTGTCACACAGCCTCCAGCTAAATAAGATAAGGCTGAAGCAGAAGCCTGTGAGTATCTCAGCAGCCTTATCAGTGCTATAACACAGGGAGCAGTGGCACCCTCAGAAATTAATCATAGTTGCTCGGATGATGAATTTTAATCGAGGGTGATAGCAAGATTAAGACCAGGTTATATTTCAGTTTGCTTCATGGATTAATGCTCCTAAAGGGACAGAGTGTAACTTTGTGTGGTTTTGTGGTAGTATGTGCCGTTTGGCTGTGTCTCCTTTGTCTCACTGGACCAAATATTGTCTCACTTTTTGGTGTTCATTGTCAGTTTTTACAGGGGATTTTTGTTGTTTGTGTTGCCATTTTTTTTTTTCATAAATTTGTGGTTTATAATGTCAGTTCAGCTAGACAACTTGGAATCGACATAATCTTGAGAAACACCTCCATGCAGAAACTGTCTTATGTGGGAAACAGGGTAACGTATGATGCTGCACAGAGACTATACTGTGTTTGAAGTCAGAGCATCTGTTGACTTTCATTTAAAACCCCTCTTTCTTTGTTGTACAATTCCTTTGTGGATTTCATTTAGGATTCTTTGAGCCTATTCACAAATCACAACTGCAACATCATATTCAACATCATGCCGTCATACTCAATCACATTTGTCATTTGGTTGTAGCCCCTAGATGTTTTAATTTTGTTCCCATGTGTAACGTTCCGTTTCCTCTGTCAGTTCATGAGCCAACCAACAACGCTCACACATCCGCATAATGTTTTTCAGCATACAGCTTAAAATATTGTACACATCATTTGTTCTGCCATGCCCATATGCCAACGGTTTCCATTTTTGTAGCTTTTAAATAAAATGAACAGCTGCCCACACCTCTTTCCAGAAGAGAGCTGTCATGGATACCCCAGTGATATTGAGATAGAAGAAGAATGAGCATACTCCTCGAACGCTCTTTGCTGTGGCTGTCTCCTTTGTTGCCATTATATCTGTTCAGCAACTGCAATTAAATGAGATGATAACTGCCTACTCAGCCTGCTAGTTAGAGGAGGAGACCGCCTACATATGACACCAGCAGATAGCAGCCATTCACTGGACTGATAACGTCCTAAACTGTTGGAATATTGTATTCAATCATCAACAAATCCTCTGTTTATGCTTACTTGAAATATGAACATGTTTTGTTTACATTTGGGAAAGGAATTAGGCCTTGTATGCGTGTGAAGCACTAACCACTGTAAAAAAAAAAACCTTTTATTAGAAAAAAAAAAGAAAAAATCAATTACAATAAAACCTTCAACTTAAAGTTAAAGCTCAGCAAACCAACACTCCAATTACCTTGTAGCAGAAGTGGGAAATTGTTAATACGTTTACTGCAACATCAAAGACATTTTTCTTCTCTTGTGAACCTGCTCTTTGGTGGATTTAGTGCATTAGTTCTGAGCCCACTGTGTAGTCTTTATCTCAGACATTAATTTCATGTCTGCTCACCACAGCTAGTCCAAAGACAGAGAGTAATAGCAGTCTGATAATGTCACACATTGATCTTACCTATCTTCTTGGTAATAGCAGGAGCTGCTTTTATGGTCTGCAGAAATTTGTGTATTGTCAGTTTTATATATATATATATATATATATATATATATATATATATATATATATATATATATATATATATATATATATATATATATATATATATATATATATATATATATATATATATATATATATAGAATAAAAATCAGTATGTCCTATTTCACCACAATAACAACAGGGAATATTGTGTCAGTCATCAAATGTGAACATAACATACACCAAATCTTAGTGGTCCTTCTAGGGTTAGGGTTGGTGTTCAAATGCTAAGCAGTTAAAAGATGTCAGTTTAGTTGTTCTAGATGATTTCCTGGAAAATAAAGTCTAAGTTACGTCTCTGTAGATGCTGGGCCAAATTACCTAATGGGCATTCTACCCATTCTACAGTGAATATTTAAGAATTAAAGGTGCCATAATTAAACCTGGTGAGTCACATGAAAAAATTGATTCTCAAAGTGATCACATGAAGATAACTCATATATTTAGAGACTACAACTCCCATATATGACAGGTATCCACATGTATTTATTTAGTTTAGATGAGCAAATGCGGTTGTCTTGGTGGTCTTCTGTCAAAGGATATTTGCTGTTGTGTGACAAACTAATAAAAATATAAAAAGCATACAGTACTTAATTGAGATGTAACATTTTAACAACAAAAGTCTAGATAACCCCTCCCCTCTCCCAAAATGGTTTGTTCCAGCTCGGCTCTCCCCTGCTCTGGCTCTAGCGCCGTTGCTGCCAGAGTTATAGTGGCTGAGACGCAGCTGAGCGGAGGCGTAAGTGCCTGGCTTAAAACAGGACATATTAGCTGCATTTAACCTTCAGTTACTCTTTATATAGTTAGGTAGGCGTCAGGCCATGTTTCTTTTTAGCTGAAAAACATTACACCCAGGTAACCTGCTGTGTTGAAAACGTGTTTCCCGACTATGTTTGCTACTAGTGATGTGCGATACCACTGATTTCCTTTCCGATCCGATACCAAGTAATTTTCAGGGTGGTATCGGATCAGTATCGATACTGATCCGATACCGATACTTTATACAAAAAAACACATTTTATTTATTGTATCTCAAATTATAGCGTCATAATGATTACAGGACATCAGATTACTTGTTCTTATCACTTAATAATGCAGAGTTCATCATATAGAAATGAAACAACTGAAGTTGTGCGCCATTGGAACATGTTGCCTGTCTGCAGCACTAAAGGACTCCATGAGAGAGGTCTGTCTCGCCCTAGCAGCACCAGTCCCTCTCCTCCTCTTCAGTTCGTCTCAACATACGCGCCTCATATTCTGTGATGTGATTTACTCTGAGGTGTTTGACAAGGTTAGTGATGTTGCCACAACCATACATGCCAACCCTCCCGATTTTTCCGGGAGAATTCCAGAGCCACCATTCTCCCGAATTTCCACCTGGACAACAAAATTGAAAAACCATATTGCAGAATTCATAGCACGGCCGAGCCAATTCCATTTTTCAAACATTGGCGGCAGCTACTTAGTTTTAATATTACTCTTATTTCTCTTTCTGGGTCGCAAAAAACCCCCAACTTTTAACATGCTTTCAGGTGAGAATGTAGCTGTGTAAACTTCAAATATCTGAGCCGATCGACACATCGTTTTCAAACCCCTGCGACCTTTCGCTACTCGGGTTAAACATGATATATAAGTCACTTAGATAACTTAAAAATGTTATTGTTTGGCTTTTTCAGTGTTTTATTGGTTCGCGAGTAAATCGGTTTGGCTGAGATTAAAGTTATTAGATTAGATTAAATTAAATTTAACTTTATTAATCCCTCGGGTGGGTTCCTCCGGGGTTTTCACACAGCTGAATAAACATCAAACAGAAAACTAATTAAAGAAAGTGTGAGACAGTCGAGAGTTTACGCCAGCGCCCGGTTATATTTTAGATCAGCGGTCCCCAATCCCCGGGCCTCGGACCGGTACCGGTCCGTGAGTCGCTTGGTACCGGGCCGCGAGAGTTGAGGCTCAGGTGTCAAATGTATAGTTTTAAGGGTTTTTATCGGTTTTCAGCGTTATTTTGTTATCGTTTTTATCGTTTACTCGGTTTTCCTGGGTCTTTTCACGTGTGTTATGAATAAATCTTCTTTTTTTCGGTACCGGTACTAGTTTTATTTTGTTGTATTTATCCGCGACACCTTAAAGGCTGGTCCATGAAAATATTGTCGGGCATAACCCGGTCCGTGGCGCAAAAAAGGTTGGGGACTGCTGTTTTAGATAGCAAGGAGCAGACGGCTGAGTTTCACTCCACCAAGGGAACTCATGACGTACTACCCGGCTTTCTTTAGACGCAAAGGGCGGGTCCTCAGGTGGAAGCAGCCTCTGAATTTGGACACCCCCGCTGTTTCCGGACAGGCTAATAATAACGGTGACATTTAACGTATTTTATCCAATAAATAAACACTGTAAAATGTATTTATCACCCCCCCTCCCCAACAGCCCTTTTGAATGTCTCCCTAATTCTGAGGTCTCAAGGTTGGGAAAGTATAGCCACAACACCTCACTCTTGGAGCACTTTTTTGCCACATGTATCGCAAACCATGTCTCAGCTGTTTGTGGAGGTAAAATACGTCCGCACAATTACGCTCAGCCATTGTTGTGAGACATTTATACAGCCGTATTTCGCACATGACTATGAAAGGCGGAAGAGGAAGTAGTTCCTTTGAATGTAGACAATCCGAATGTTATAGTTTCTTTCGATATTTTAATAATGTGAGAATCGATTCTAGAACATAAATGACTGGTATCGGAGGAATCGATATTTCAGGATCGATCCGCACATCACTATTTGCTACCCTACAATCTGTCCTACTCTGTAGTAAAATCAGCGATATTTGACCGTCCTGTTGCTCCCATTGAAATGTATACAGCCTATTTAAAATCTAAAACTTACCATTATCCGTAGCCTGCTGCTGTTACCACTGTCCTGTTTGAAATGTAATGAGAGAAACTGGTTATTTTGTCGTATGTGCATGTGCCAATATTGAACCCAAGGTACTAACTAGCTAACTGACTGGATGCCCGTTAACCTTATAACTCCTGTGTGTGTGTGTGTGTGTGTGTGTGTGTGTGTGTGTGTGTGTGTGCGCGCGCAGAGAGACAGCCAGGTTTGTATTGGATATGAGGAAGTTTTTCAAAAAAAGGAGCCACATTCAGGTAAAAGTGTAAGATCAAATGATCCATCAATAAAGGATAATGTTGGATCAGTGTTTCAATATTTATATCCTTTATTAGATGTACATGTGGTTTGGTTATTTGCCTTTTGGTTGAAAGTACTGAGAGAGGACTTTTTTTTTATTAGCGATCTTAATAGTATTTATTTTTTAATCTAATTGAATACAATCTATTTGTGTATGATTGTCAGTCCAAAGAGGGAGAGAGGAAAGAGGAGAACATGAGGAGAAAGTACAAGTTTAGGAAGAACCAAGTAAGAAAACAGACAGGGAGTACTAACAGGCAAAACAGAAACTTGTCATATGCTGTGGGAGTGTCTGGTCGGGCATGGTCCAGGTTCCTGTCATCCGTCCTTTGGGGTGGAGTTGGCCAGCTCATCACCTGTTTTCAATCTCCGGGGCTCCACCTAGAGGGTTTTTAAGCCAGCACTGCCTGCCACTTCTCGCCTGTTCTGTGCTCAGACTCTGTATACCTGGATCATGGTTTAATGTGTTTTCTGTCTCCTGCATTCTTCAGATTCATCACCCGTCGCACTCACCAGTAGTGCTGGTTCCGTCTCCATCCTGTTTTTCCGTCTGCTCGGAACCCAAGGACCACATACACAACTTCTTCTCAGCCTGCCCTTCAGTCCATACTCTCCACCTCCTTGGACTCTGGACCGGACTCTCCCCACTCTCGATCCTCTCTGGAATGCTCCCATGGCAGCCTTTTTCCCCGCTTAATAACCAGGGTCTCCAAGTAAGCCCAAGACTATCCACTGGCACTCCATACCTCTGTCCCTTACTCGTTTGTCACTCAGTAACACCTTTCTCCTGTGTTTACAGAAAGTTCCCGTTCGAGTTCTCCCTGTGCTCTACGCCTGTTTCCCCGCCCACGGATTTCCCTTAGTTTCTGCGAATGGTTTCTGTTAAACCCAGTTCTGTTCACGTTTTTGTTCCTTCTAATAAATTATACATAGTTCGAGCAATTGAGTCTGCTTTTGAGTCCACCGCATCCTTGTTTGTGACAAAACTGTTAAACTGGCAAAGAAAAAAACAACAACTAATTTTACTCGTACAATCTGGAAGTTGTGTTCTCCCTATATTAAAGCTGCTATACAGAATCTGCAAAACAAACTGGGTTGTCAGCCCTGGCACTGCATTACTATATTGAGCTTCAGTCAGAGGAAGTCACGGTTGCCAAAAACTTTTTGAAGCTCAAGAGTGAGGCTGGTGCCATTCCAGATATGTTAACATTGTACAATCTTCTGGATAATCAGATCTTCCCCACACTGAAAACTGTTATTCAGGTTGCCCTAACAAACCCAGTTAGCAGCTGGAGCTGTGAAAGGTCTTTTAGTGTCTTGAGTCAGCTCCATACCTGGCTGAGAAGGACCATGGGTCAAAGCAGACTCCAGCACCTGGCTGTGATGTCAGTTGAGAAAGAGATGCTTGAGAGACTTGACCACCAAAATGTGATAGACAGATTTACCAACCTCAAGTTGAGGCGACATAGGTTAAAAGAAAAGAAAAAATCTGCAGAGCCATAGTAGTATCTGCAGTAAAGATCTTTTCATACATTGTATCAAATTCAAATACACAGTGGGCCAAAATTCAAAACTGGAACAAAGTCATGGGCTAACGTTAATATTTATTGAAATATATTTATTCCTCCAGATATAAGAATGAATCTTTTCTTATGGACTCAAACATGTTTTGCTGAAAAACTGAATATGGAACAAGCAAAGCTTAATACTAAACAATATATATATATTAGCTGTATAATACCAGTAGGCCAGCTCTAATAGTAATTTGGTATGGCTTCGCGGGCCAAATGTAATTATGCTGCGGGCCAAATTTGGCCCGTGGGCCAGAGTTTGACACCTATGGTATACATTGTACTATAGGCCAAGGTGTCTCCATTTTTCTAATTTTTTAATAATATTTTGTACATTTCAAGGACTTCTATTTTTGGAGTGTATTTTTATGTATCTGTATTATATTATACATACACATTAAAAGTGAATCTCTGTCCAAAAAATGCACTCAGTTTACTTTTTACTCACTGTGAGCATCATTCATTATTCTCCCGCAGTAATTAAGGTTAGGATATGTTTTGGGGTTTTTTTAAATTCCAATCCATTCTTCTTTGGCAGCATTTAAATAACCATTATCAGATTTGATGGTTTTGTTACAGACTTTTCAAAAAAGTGTTTTGCTTTTCTTTCACAAATATGGGGATTGAATTGTGTTAAAATGTACAAAACTATCATGTCATGTTTTGTGATGAGGACCCAGGCACAGAGAGACTTGGTGAATTTAAGAATCTTATAATTTAATAAAGAAATTTGAAGACTTTCCCAGAGAGGAAATTATGATGACTGATAATGGAGATGAAGACAACAGACGATGAGGACAGGGAGGAACAGGGGTTTAAATGCACCAAGGAGACAATCAGAGGGAACTCGGGACAACTGGAGACATTTAAGGATGCAGGGACTGACGGAGACAGGGAAGACGTCTCATCGTGGCGAGTAAAGTTTACCTTGTCTGGATGGGCAGCTCTCTGGGTGCTCAGCACCCCTAAAGCTCTGATCCTAGAATTGCCCCTGGTGTCAAATGAATCCTATAGTCATTCCTAGATAAGTGTGTGCAACAGATGGCAACTAGCAGTTTCACCAAAGCCGTAGTCAAAGGTTTCTAAATTAAAACCAGTAATCGAAAATATCTGAGGCAATCCATAATAATGTGACACCACTATTTTTAGGCAGCTGAGCTAATGACAGCTACGAGGGCTGCAGGACCACTGGCTGAATCAGACTTTAGAGTGTTTATCCAGAAGCTAATGAGAGTTCATGTTTTCATCACTGACTGCACTGTGCGTAGTGCAGAGTATAGATAGAAATGCATAAATTAAGCTAAATGCCCGTGTTTGTGTTAGAGACCACATCATTATTTGTTGAGTGTTCACTCTTCATTAGAGAAAAGTGGAGGAGAGCTGTCCTGTGCACACTGGGAAATCAGAGCAGGTCTTACTGGTTCAAAGAGCCCAAGAATGAAAGTAATGAAACAAAGAGACACACTCACATACCCACACGCATCTGTTGCCTCCCTAAGACGATGACCAGAGGGGCAACTGGTTTCCTGTTTAACAACGTGTGGTGCTGTGATAAAGAATTTAAAAACGGACACACGTTGAGCTGATGTCAGTTTAACAACAGGAAGCTATTTTCAACTCTCTACACTCTCCCCCACTTAAAAGAATGTCTCCTGACATTTGTTTCTTCATGTGTGGACCCATCAATGTATGAGTGTGGAGCCATTGTGGTAGTACGGCTGGGAATAGATGGGGTGAAAGAATGATGGGATGCCTTGTGTCAACATCCAGGGTTGGCTAGCTGAAAGGGTGTTCATATCTGCCCTCCAGTGGCAGTATGATGGCTGACCCAGTGCGTTGTACGTGAGTCTTTCCGCTGGTCTTCCCCTCCTCTGTGACCTGCTTAAATAGTCATTTTCTCTAGTTTCTCCATCCATTTCCTCCATTTCTTTTCTGCTAACTCCTCAGCCTCCACAACATCTTGCTCTCCCCCATATTCTGGCCTGTCAAGAGCACAGAACTCTCTTGCTGTTGCACATAGCTTGGGCTGACTTTGAGAATCCTGCTTTGGAATGACAGTTTCCTGTTGCTGAGGGTGCTCCTGTTGAATAGCAGGTCGTTGTTGTTGTTGAGGGTTCACAAGCCTGTAGCATGGAATCCTGCTCCGGAGGTCATGGCTCTGGCTATACCTTATAGACTGATCCATCTCCACCAGGCGATGTACTATCTTCTCCCAATAGGCGTGCAATTTTCCTGGCCCCCCTCTCTCTGACAAATTTTTCATCAGTACTCTGTCACCTGGCTGGAGAGTGATACCTCTTACATGTCTGTCGTACTGCTTTTTGCTTTTGGCTGAGGACTGTTGGCTGTTATTTGCAGCTATTTGGTAAGCGACTCACATCCTCTCGGCCCACTTTTGGACAAACATTTGTTGGTTATGTGCCTCAGTGTCTTTCCCTTGATGAAAAAGTAGGTCAACTGGCAGCGGTGGAGTCCTACCATAAAAGAGAAAAAATGGAGAGTATCCTGTTGCTTCATGTCTTGTGGAATTGTATGCGTGCACGATCTGAGGCAGATGATCTTTCCATTCCTCCACATCTTGCTGCATGTACGGCCAATAGAACCGTTCTCGGGCAAGATGGATCACCCTTTCAGAACCTACATGCCCCATGTCGTCATGTAAGCTTTTCAGTACCACTGATTTGAGCTGTTCAGGGAGGACCAGTTGTGAGTTTTGGTTTGTTTTTCGGTAGAGTAGTCCATTTTCTACTTCTAACTAGTTCCACTCAGAGCAGTCTCCCTGTCTGTTTAGACATTGTTTTTTTCTCTTTTTCATTTGGAGTCCAAGCTCTCGGTTTTAAAAAAATAACTTCTTTAATAGCTGGATCTGCTTGTTGTGCAGCTCTAATATCTCTAGGAATGATGCCTGAAACACTATTGTGTGGTAAGCTCACGGAAGTCAACACACAGGCCAAGACTGTTGTCTTTTTTTTCACACACAGAGCAGAAACAGACTTCCTAATCCACCCCATGCTAGGAGATTTTGAATATACTCCTTCACCTCCTTAAACAGTGGCTGTGGAATGGAATTGTAGCTTTTTTGAACTAGAGTGTCATATTGATTTTGAGCTGTAGACCAGGGACACACCCAATGTCTCCTTCATCATGAGCAAACACGTCTGATTCCTCGTAAAGCATTTGCCGTACCGTGCTCTGGTCAGGCTCAGGCAGGTGATCTAAATCAACATTTGGATGCCATCTTTCTTCCACACTGCCAGCCCTGCCATTTTCCTTCCCATTACTTTGTTCCTCACTGGTTGGACTTGCTTGGGTAGCACACAGAAGGGTGTCATTGTGTGGTTCTCCAGGCCCCTGCATAGTTGGATGGATGTTTACAGGCGTACTTTCAACAATTTCTTCAATGAATCCTAAGACTGCTTTTGGAGGTAAAAAAAAAAAAAAACATCATGCCTTGTTGAATTCGGGATTGGTATTCTCACTATTTTTGAGGCGCAAGCCGGCACATCAACAAGCACAGGAGATAACTGCAACCCATCCGGCAAGCGACTGTCCACATTCGGCTCAAACAACAGAAAAAGCTCTCATGCGGCATTTCACCTGACAGATCTGACTCCGCAGATGGTGAGTCCCTTCTTTCCAACTCGTAATACTGGACATTATGACTCTTCCAGGGGGTGCTTTGTGTGAACCACCGAAACAAGACTTTCAGCATTACTCAGAGACTCACTAAGTTGGCGTCGTCTCTTTGATCACCATCCCCTGCAATCATTTCATGTATCACATTGAAGCCTAATAGCGGGCTGCTCAACCCTCCTCGACTTACTAGCATGGGAACATGAATAGAAACTGAGCCATGTCTGCTACTTGTGATCTCAAGAAAAACTTCTATCCACCCTTCAAACGGTACATCTGTCCCATTAGCTCCAGTGACTTTGAGTGGGTGGTCTGAGAAGAGGCTTTCCAGTGGCCTAATTGTCACATTTGGCAAGGCTTTTTGCACCCAAGATTTTTCCACAATACTTACCTGGGCCCCACTATCCAACAACATTTGAAGTTTGACCCCATCTACACTCAACAAAAATATAAACGCAACACCTTTGTTACTGCTCCCATTCCCCATGGGATGGACGTAGAGACCTAAAATTCATTCCAGATACACAATATAACCATCCCTCCCAAACAGTGGTCACAAATCAGTCCAAATGTGTGGTAGTGGGCACATCTGCTATATTGAGATAATCCATCCCACCTCACAGGTGTGCCACATCAGGATGCTGATCTGACATCATGAGTAGTGCACAGGTGTACCTCAGACTGCCCACAACAAAAGGCCACCCTGGAATGTGCAGTTTTGTGCACTATTGGGGGTCTGGGGACCCAGAACCGGTCAGTATCTGGTGTGACCACCATTTGCCTCATGCAGTGCAACACATCGTCGCATGGAGTCTATCAGATTGTCAGTTGTGGCCTGTGGAATGTTGGTCCACTCCACTTCAATGGCTGTGCGAGGTTGTTGGATATTCGTGGGAACTGGTACACGCTGTCGTATACGCCGGTCAAGCACATCCCGAACATGCTCAATGGGTGACATGTCCGGTGAGTATGCTGGCCATGCAAGAACTGGGACATTCTCAGCTGCCATCTGCCCTGAACAATGTGAACCATGATTCATCCGTGAAGCGCACACCTCTCCAACGTGCCAGACACCATCGAATGTGAGCATTTGCCCACACAAGTCTGTTACGGCGACGAGCTGGAGTCAGGTCAAGACCCCGATGAGGACGACGGGCATGCAGTTGAGCGTCCCTGAGACGGTTTCTGACAGTTTGTGCAGAAATTGTTTGGTTGTGCAAACCAATTGTTCCAGCAGCTGTCTGGGTGGCTGGTCTCAGACGATCTTGGAGGTGAACCTGCTGGATGTGGAGGTCCTGGGCTGGTGTGGTTACACGAGGTCTGCGGTTGTGAGGCTGACTGTTTTACATGTGGCAAAGGGTTGTAAGTGTTTTCTGTTGCCACATTCACTAACGGTGTGAGGGCTTTCTCCAAACTTTTGGCCAAAGATGACACTATACTCTTGTATAGCATTGCGATTGGCCTGCACCTCTGCATGCACCTGAATGGCATTCTGTTTGTCACTGTCCAGCTGTGATCACCTCGAGTATAAAGTCGTCAGTCACATTCATGTCTGAAATATGTGGTTGAAGATCTCGTCTAATGTATGAGCATTTTTCATTCATCCCCTGGTAAAGTGAATGAAGAAACACTCCCTGCACGAGTTTGCTGTCATATTGAAAGTCTGTGTCTTGTTTAGAAGCAAACATTATACACTGCTTGACCCCCATTAGTCAATACATAAACTGTTGTGGGCTTTCTTTGTCATGTTGCTTTGTGTTACTTAGTTCCTGGAACAGTTCAGTACTGCTCTTATCCCTAAAGTGTGCTTTAAGGAAGCTTTTTAACTCAGCCAGGGTCAATGTGTCTTTGGTCATGAGCATGTCCTTAAAGGTACCAGGCTTAATTATCTTGAGCACCGTTCTTAAGACCTCAGCTTCTGAGAACTCTTCACCCAGACCTTCATCAACATGTTTACATAGACAGTTAAAACTCAAAACAGAGGCTGAGGCTGAGATTTGACCACCATGTATCTTAAATTCTCTATGTGGTAACAATGCGGTAACATCTGTCAGCTTTACTAAACCAGTTACAGGATCAGCAATCACTGATCTTGGGACCATTGTTCCCTCTAATTTTTCATGTGTCTGAGCGAACACACAAACTCCCTGAGCAGTCGCTTGGACCACTGTGAGCAACAGTATAGGTGTACACTGTGCTCACGCCAGCATCGAATCCATCCAAGTTAGATGGTTTATTAAAATAATCAAATTACAGCATTTACATTTATGTTAGACTATGTTTAATTAACTGCTTTAGCCCACTTACAATGAAAATTAAAAAAAAAAAATCTTGTTCATGACCTGTGTAGTATGTTAAAACTACTGGAAGTACAAAATAACTTGAACTCCAATTTTGAAAACACAACTTTCTTTTCTTTCTTTATTTCTTTTTTTTCTTTTTTTTAATAAAGTCCTGACTTGTATTATGAGTCTGTGGTCTGGGAGAGAGTCCTGTAACTCTCTGTCTGCAAAATACAGTATATAAGGGCAGGGATGTTTACCTAAAAATTCAGCCAAGGCGGTTTTTTAAATAAACATTTCAAACTATTTACAGCGCAATCAGGTGTTCTGCATCAAATTTGATGCCACACAAATTATTTGTGCCACTCCAAAACATTATTTCTGTTCACTACGAGATAAAGGAGAACAACAACCTGATACCTACAGGCCTGACAACAGGAGATGTATCACTCCTGTACCATCTGTAACATTCAGTAGTCGCCTCATTGTTCTGACACACACAACAAAACTATTGGCTACACTACACACTAACTACACAAGATTTGCGCTAAACTTTGAAAATCTCTCACATCTCAAAACACCACCATCACTCCTAAAACTTCCCCCTTCCTAAACAACTAAATGCCATGTTGCCATATCATTTTTTTGATTGGTCGACATGGTACATTTTTTGACCAATAGGAAAGGGTGGGGGTTTTTTGGTGTTGTTTTTGCTCACAGGTGGAGAGTGCTTTTGAGCGTTTTCCTTATAAAACGCCATTTTTACCGTTTCTCCCCCCAGTAAATATAAACATGGTTGTACACGTTGTCATTAACGTGGCTTCACTCCACTCCTGTCAACAACGTTGATTAGCTGCATATATACGAATGTGAATCGCATTATTGGCTGGGCTATGGGATAAGGTGGCATCGTTCTAATCCCATATGGGAGCAGCCAGTCACTTACTGACTAACACTGCAAAACAGAATTGTTAAAGTATTAATTTTAATTTCAGTTCAGGCTAGATTTTTTTTTTTTGTGCGCAACGCAGATTTTCTGTGCGCAGAGACCGTGCCAGCAGTGCGCAATTGCACACGCGCGCAGCTTAGAGGGAACATTGGTTGGGACTTATTCATTACTGATGCTACTACTGCTGGTTCAGTCTCTGATACAGAAACAGCATCCCCTTCATCAGATGCTTGACCAAGTTCACCAGTTACCTGGGGTGTTTGCAGGTCATCAATGAGGTCACGAAATGCAAGCAGGCAAAACATGCCCTGATCTTCGAGGCTCTTCAGTCGTTTACTTCGCAGAAAGTCAACGATAAAGTCAAAGAGCTCCACCTCAGTCGCATCCTCACCGGGACATCTTCCACCTCTTCTTCTTGACACAAAACTGCAAGTTTTTGTAGCAGGTCCCTGTTAGCGACTCTGGTCAGCTGATGAAGCTGGTTCAGGATCTCCCACTGTAGGTCATGCAGAGTGGCCATGTCTGGATACCTGATGTCAATTGTTACTAATGCTGTTCATCAGAGGGATATGGATCCCGCAATTCTTGGCTGATTAGCACCTGACCGCCATGGCGCTAATCCCGGACTAGCCCCCAGAATTGTTGCCTCCCTAAGACAATGGTGCTGTGATAAAGAATAGAAAAAGGGGCACACGTTGACCTGATGTCAGTTTCACAACAGGAAGCCATTTTCAACTCTCTACTAATCCACACTGTACATGTTTAATAAACAGTGGATCATTGTCTTGGGCCAATTTTTGGATTTACAAGTTACAAGTAAACATGTAACAAGTAAAGTTTACAAGAAAGTGAAATTATATAGCAAGTCTTTTTTTTAATAATACAAAATTGATATAACATGCTACCCCATAATAACAAACTGAGAAAAGTTTGCTTGAAATTCTTGAAAATTTATAGAAGCTATAACATGTATGTAGATATTCATAGCCTTTGCTAAAGTTTGCTAAAGCACCTTTGCCAGCAATTCTCTATGAGTATGATGCTACAAGCTTGACACCTGAGCCTATGTGCAAGCAGAGCTCAAATGAAGAGCTCCAAGTTAACAGCAGTTCATTTATTTACAGAGACTCTTAATAACAGTATAGAAAGATCAAAACAGTGGTACAGTCCAGTCTCTGTGAGGACTTCTTCGAAATCCAAACAGAATCCAAATCTGTCCCAAATCCACACTAGAGCCAGCTCACAACACTGTGTCTGGAAATCTCCAAGTAACCCTGGGCACAAAGACAGGCAGGTGAGAATCTCTATTTTGCAGGCAAGAAAACACAAAGACAAAGGTTAGGAGCCAGGCTGCACTAAATGTTTCTCTAGAAACAGTGCAGCAAAGGCTGACTCACTATTCCTTTTGTATGAAGCAGCCCAGACAAGGTCACCAGAAGAAGATGTGCAATCAACGCCAGGTGTGTGAGCCAGAAGGCGGGAGACCAGACCGGTCCCAATAATGCCCATGAACCCCACACACACACACACACACACACACAGGGAAAAGGGAGAGTGGAGACATGACAAAAATAAACAGCAAAATGGCAGTGAGGGCTGAGGGACAATCGGATTTTTGGACAGAACCTCTCAAGCTCAGGTTGGATGAGGAGTAGCAGTGCACAGTCAGTTTTCAGAACTCTCCAGAGAGATTAATTGGGTTAAAGTCTGGGCTCTGGCTGGGTCATTCAGGACATTTACTGAGGGGTCCTGAAGCCAGTCCTTCTTTATGTCGGCTGTGAGCTTAGGGCCATTGTCAATTCAATTTTATTTATACAGTGCAAAATCACAACAACAGTTGCCTCAAGGCATTTTATATTGTAAGGTAGACCTTACAGTAGTTCAGACCGAGATGAACTTTCTCCCCAGCCCTTAACAAGACACTAATCTTTTCCTATTTTTAGGCGAAGTGATGCATTTGACAAAGGTGAATGTGAGAACTGATTCAGTCAAACAAAGGAATGAAAGTCTTCTGAGGAGATATTAAAATTACAAAAATTACAATAAAAATCCATGCAGTGATGGGCTTTTGTGCAGAAAGTGGGAGCAGTGGATTCTTCACTGATGTCTAAAAAGGATGACTGACACCAGTCTGGGATTTTTTTATGATGTCGGCATTATCAGGGTCCTCACTAATGAAAAAATAAATAAATGCTCTATAACCTAGTTGTCAGTGAACTTAGTAATCTTACAGTGACTTTCATATGTTAGTTTTTAGGACAATAAAAGAAGTAAGGATGCAACCATGAGGGGACATGGCAGAGGAAAAATAGAGCATGTGATCTCCCATCTATCTTCATCAGTGAGAGTTAAAAAGATCCACTAGCCAAAGAAAAACACAAAAATACACCACAAGAAAGTTTCAGGAATTTACATTTTACATAACTTTTACATGGATTTTGGCCTCGTAGTTTTTGTGTTGGGTATGGCAGAACGGTGTAAATTCTATAATTAAAGGGTTGGTGGAAACCTAACAATAAACAATTTGACAACTACCTGATGGATGTAAAGAGATTTTAACAACTGCCAACTCTGATTTTAAACTAAAATATTGGTCAAAGCCAGGCTTGGCAAAAGAGATTACTTAATCCAAGCGAAGTGTATGAGTGGTTGACAAGACCGGAACTTAACATTTGCTGTATTTGCTATTATTCTATATAAGGATGTAGCCTAAAATCTCATGGAGCCAAGAGATCCATATTGCCTTTACCAGAGTAGTATGTAGGCTGGAGAATTTCATGATTTTGAGGATGTTTGATGTTTGTAGCCCTCAAAAGTGACAAAAAAAAACAGTAATGGATAAAATGAAAAAAAATTTATATCCACTTACTGTGCAGGTAATTTAAAGACTGCAATGTACGTAGTGAAATAACTGTAACTGTAATGTGAGTCCTGAATTTAGGACTGTATTACATTGTGGCAACACAGAAAAAATAATGTGGTTACTGTAATGTGTTACACTCAGCAGTGCTTCCATTGCACATAAAGCTAAAGTGTATAATATAGCAACAATAATGCAATTAACGCCACACTGCACTGGCGACGTTTCACGTCGCTATTACCTTTCCTGCTTAGGTGAATGTAACAAGGCGGCCATTGACAGTTGCATTTTCAGTGAGGACGACTGACAGGGGATTTCTTTAAATCACCCTGTAATTCTTCAGCTAAGACACCTGAGTTAGAAAACACAGAGAGACTGCAGTCGTTTTTACACGCGTGGGGAGCAGCAAACGCACCCTGCAACTGCGCACTGCTGCCTGCGTACTTTTATTTTTATACATGTCTGTGTGTGTGTGTGTAAAAGTAACAACGTCACTGACTGTGCACAAACCCAAAGCAACGGGTTATTTCCCCTTTCTACATTTGTTCTCAAAAAGAGGAAATGGTTCAGTAGCTGAATAAGTTCATCAAAAGTTATTAGGTGAAAAGTCACATAGACATTTAGATTGCTTAAACAACAGAAAAACACATTTCATGAAGCTGATCAAATTATATAAAAACAAAAATCTCTTGACAGTCCCTGCTGTTGAACAGAGAATGAAATGTACTAGTCATCAGTAAGTAACTACTTGTCTTTCGCATTTTCAGTTATTACATCATTAGCTGCACTTCATCTTCATCTTACAAATAGGAAAAGAAGTCTTCATGATCTTCATCGTTTTCGGTACATCTGTTCAACAAGTATAACACACAGTGAAATGTAGCCTGACACGCTCCTCGACATGTGCAAAACAATTGGGGGGGGGTGTAGAGGAAGAACATTATATATATATATATATATATATATATATATATATATATATATATATATATATATATATATATATATATATAGTATATACATTGGGTGAATGTGCAGTAGTAGCAGCAAAAGCAGGTGAATTCTGTGCATTAATATGAATAGACATCTGACTATTTTACAGGATAGACAATATAAACATATTTAAAATTAAAGGAATTGAAATGTACATTGTGCCTTGGTTTAGTGCAGTGGTGTGCACAGACATTTTGGGGGGCAAGTGCTCCAGGGGGAAAAAAGGGCACTTTTTGCATATGTGGAAAACCTTTTCTTTTTATAATAAAAAAATCGCACAGGTTAAATGCAATTTGACTTTTATTTCAAAACATTCTCTAAAAATCAAAAATCACACCACAAAAAGATAAAATCTGTATCCAACTCTAAACTATATACATACATATTCTCAAGTGTCCATTAAATGGAGTGTACTGCTCTAAAGAAGCATCCTTCTTGGTGCCATGTCTTTGTAGATGTTGATGACCTCGTTGTAATTGATCTCCACATCTTTCTCAATGGCCAACAAGAGGAGATCAGACAACCTTTCTTCTCCACACAAACTTCTTAGTTTATTTTTGATTATTTTTAGCTTTGAAAAGGATCTTTCAACTGTCGCAGTTGTCACTGGTAGTGTTGCATAGATCTGAATCATTTTGACAAAGGCAGGAAAGATCAGCTGGCCATTGTTTTCCCTCAGTATCAGAAATATTTCTCTGAGGTCTTTTGAACTAAAGCTGGAGTGGAAGACCTTTAATTCTGTTTTGAGCTGGTCCTCATCTTCTCCATAGAATTCACAGAGGATGTGGACAGCTTCAATGGCTTCTGGGTTTGGTGGGCCTACCCAGTTAGCATGCACAGTTAAGGGCTGGAGGGACTGAATGATTCTGGCCGTTGGGCTTCCAGTATTGTCCCCTTTGAACCTCCTGTTCAGTTCCCCAGTCATGATGTCCAGAAAGGTGAAATATACACCACTCCTGAAATATGCCTCCACTGACTCAAACTGAGCACCTACTTGAGACACTGTGGTGCTGTGTTGGAAACGCACTGGAACTTTCCGCTTTCTCTCCTGACCAGGCACCACGGTAGGTACTGGAATGTTGAAACTCTCTGCCTTCTCTGATGCACATCTAAATATCTCTCCAAATTTCTCCTCAGACCTCATGGTTTGCAATGTGTGAAGCACACCATCAATTACCTTGTAGGCAGTGGAATGGTCCAACCCTTCTTCCTGCAGAGAATCTGATGCCAAAGCAGTGACTTCGAATACTGGTGTGGTGATTTCCATGCAGAGAATGAACATAAAATTAATGGCATTTCTGTACATCTGAGCATCACCTTGGGCCAGGTTAGGTGGGTCACTGTCACTGATGTCATCAAGGAGCATCAAAATGGCTTTCAAATTTCTCTGAAGTGCCTTCAGTGCTTTTTCCCTGCAAGCCCATCGAGTATCTGACAGCTGCTGGAGCTCCATAACACGTTGTCCAGGAAAGAGAGACTCCTGAAATTTGACCAAGGCAGCATGACGCTTTGGGGAGCCTGAGCAAAAGGCATACAATTTCTCCACCAAGTTGAAAAATGTCACAAAATGCTTGCTGGACTTTGATGCCTCCACTAGTACCAAATTGAGGCAATGGGCTTTGCAGTGCACATAGAGGGCCTTCTCATTGTGTGCACGGATTCTAGCTTGGAGACCTTTATACATGCCACTCATGTTGGCTGCTCCATCATAGCCTTGACCATACATGTTCTTCATCTCTAGGCCATTCTTTTGCAGAAGCAAGAACACTGTATTCTCCAGCTCCTGGCCTGTAGTTGTATCAACATTGCACACTTCGATGTATCTCTCCTTTATTTGCATATGATGAAAATATCGCACAACAAATGACACTTGCTCTTTGTGTGAAACATCAGAGGTTTCATCAAGTAGAATGGAATACATTTCAGCCTCTTTTATTTCACGTTGTATCTCCTTCCTGATGTAAGTTCCTAGTGCTGCAATGATGTCATTTTGACTTCTGTTGGAAAGCAGTGACACCTGGGGCCTTGTCTTGGTGGCTTTAACTGTGGCAATTTTTTCCAAATGCATTTTCAGCACACTATCGTAGCGGGAAAATACATTGACTAATTCACGAAAATTGCCACGGTTATCACTGGACTCACTCCCATCATGACCTCGGAATGCTTGTCCCTGACGTGCAAGATACACTGTTAGGTCAATTAATCTTGTCAGGATTTCTTTGTTTGTCTGCCTCTCTCGCTCTCTAACTTCCACCCCTTTTACGTCTGAAACATCAAATGCAGACTGAAGGGCCTTTTTCTGGAAATTGATCCATCTAACCATGCTTGTCATGTGCATCTCTGCGCTGGAGTGTTGTTTGATTTTTTCAAGAGCAGTACTCCACTTTCTGATGCCATCAGTTGTCCAGGCTGTTCTGCTTTTATATTTTTCATCCGAGAGGAAAAGCCGACAACTAAAACAATGCATTGAATTAGCAGTGGGTGAGTATTCCAGCCACACATTAGCAGAAAACCACTGTTTCTGGAATGATCTCCCCTCAGTTTTGGGGTAAGGTATATCAGGCTGACATGGGCCCACATTGCAGCACATTGAAACGTATCTGTCATTGCGCTTTATTTTAAATGTATGGATGTGTGTTGGATCTGTTGGGTATTGTAAAGCTGCTAACTTTGACATTATGTGATCGATCGGTTCTTCCTCATTGTGGTCTTCAGAGAGCACTACATCAGTGTCTGTATGCCTAACTGAACCTGTTGCTGCATTGGTCGCGGCTTCATCTGTTTCTATATCTCCCTCTTCTGCTATGCTGGTAGATGGCATAGAGCTGCTTCCCTGCTGTGACTGACTACAATGGAGCAATAATAATAATAATAGTATTATTATTTATCATAATAATAAGCTTAAACAGATAGTTTTAATAATAACCCATACTGCAAGTCTTGTAACATAGAAATAACTTTCGTAGGTACAAAATAATAGTTAGCTCAATGCCTGCTGATTAAGTTCATTAAAAACTAAGTGTGAACAGCTTTTAAGATTTTTTAATAGAATTAACTGCAAGGAGCAGGTTACATTAAAACATTAAAATAGAACCTGACTCTGCCCTTGACTCTGACCTTTCATCTTCATTTTCCTTTGCTTTCATCCAGGAGAGCAGAGAACTGCTTCCCTGGGCTGCCTGTTGTAGATCCCTTTCTTTCTCCTTTCTCAGCCTCTCTTTCCTAGGCATTATGCTTGCTGAAATTAGTAAATAAATAGACCAAAATGTATGAGAACGAATAAGACTGACTGTGGTCATTACAAGAACAGGGCAGAATGGTCGTTTTCACAGGCAATTGGGAACTGCCTATTTTTCCTTTAGCAAATTAATGTGTTAATGTTGCCAATATGTTACACCAAAAAAAATTAACATGTCTAACCAGTGCTTCTCAAAACTTTTAACATGCACCACCCCCAACACCGTACCCTTCAAACTACCAATAACAACGTCACTGTTCTGTCACAATCAGGTCACAACACAGTGCGTAAATGTCAGCGAGCATCGCTGAGTCAGTAACAACCAGTTAGGCTAAAGACTGCATCTTTAGACAGTTGGACGGTGTTCTAACTTTCTCACAGGAGACACCTACTAAAGACAGTCAAAAACATTAATTTCAATCTTACCAAAGTAGGACAGTAGTTGACGTTAGTTATGGAAAGGCTAATCCACAAAAACGGAGAAACGTCCATAATTCTATTATTCATAATCATGTCAAGGTTTTAGGTTTTTCTGCAGTTCCATCTCTAAAAAGTGTGATGTCTTCCCGTCACTGACTTCAGTTTGAAAACTTTGTATTTATTCACAGATTTCCGTGAGATCATCCTAAAATTTGTAACGAAAAATGGGCTCAAAAGAGCCCTCTGCCTAACGGCATGTAGCCTATAGCATAACGTGATATTTTCAATAGTGTATGCAAAAAGGTTGGAATTGATGGAGAGTGGGGTTGCCTAAATGGTTTAGGTTACATTTTAAATGTGTCGTTTTTTTGTTTATCCATATGGATGGATGGAGGGGGCAAGCTGGCAAAGTTTGTCATGTGCAGTTTCTGACAGGCTACTTCACAACAAAACAATTGCAGGTTGGTCTTAGAGGGCAAACAGAATAATTTCACTCGATTCATGGGTTACCTGACTGGTTGGGAAGGGAAAGAGCTGCCGTGTTGTCCGCCGTGGCTCCCAGTCGCTATAGTTAGCCTACTATGCCTACTCCAAGTAGTCCTATGTCATGCCGCTGCTACACACCTCACAACAAATGAACTGCAAGCGTGTTCACGTGACACGGTGACAGTGAAAAAGCGACAGGGTTCGGGTGTCTTTGAAGAAGGGGCACAAATCAAGCCATTATTTTCACACCTTTTTAAATCGCGCAGCTTTAAAAAAATAAAAAATCACGTCTTTCAAAAGGGCACTTTTTTGGACTGAGGGCAAAAGGGCAAGTGCTTCAGCACCACCTCGTCTCTATCTGTGCACGCCAGTGGTTTAGTGTCTGGAAGAGTCCTGACTCAGTCAATTATAGATGATGTGAGAGGGCGGGTGTGTGTGTTTAGGGCCCGGATGGCTTGGGGATAGAAGCTCCTCTTGAGTCTCTCTGTCCTTGCCCGGATGATGCAGAACCTTCTACCAGATTGCAGAAGTTGGAACAGTTTGTTGCCAGGATGGGACGGGTCCTTCAGTATCTGCGCTGCTCTAGTCCGGCATCTCCTGGTGTAGGTGTCCTGAAGCGGGGGGAGAGCAATCCTGCAGCAGCGTTCTGCTGTACGGATCACTCTCTGGAGAGCTTTTTGGTCCTTCACACAGCTGGTCCCAAACCACGATGTCATGTTCTGTGTGAGGATGCTCTCCACAGCGCCTGTATAGAAAATCCTGAGGATCTCTGGAGAGACCCTGAACTTCCTCAGTTGTCGTAGGTGATACAGGCGCTGCCTAGCCTTTTTGGTCTGGACCTGAATGTGGGCAGCCCATGTCAGGTCTGAGGAGATGTGGACACCAAGATACTTGAAGGACTGCACCCTCTCCACTGGAGCTCCATTGATGATAATGGGCTTGTAGTCTCTGTGCTGACCCCTTCTGAAGTCCACCACTTGGTCTTGCTGACGTTCAGCTGGAGGTGGTTGTCCTGGCACCACGATGCCAGATTCTTCACTTCATCCATGTAGGCCATCTCATCGTTGTTGGAGATGGCACCCAACACCACTGTGTCGTCAGCAAACTTCACAATGGTGTTGGAGCCATGGGTGGCCACACAGTCTGAAGTGTAGAGGGAGTAGAGCAGTGGCGAGAGGACACATCCCTGAGGTGCTCCTGTGTTGATGGTGATGCTGTTGGAGAAGCACCTGCCCACCCTCACCACCTGAGTTCTGCCAGTGAGGAAGTCCAACACACATGCACACAAACGGCTGTTAAGTCCCAGATCCCTCAGCTTTGTGAACAGTCTGCAGGGCACTATTGTGTTAAACGCTGAACTGTAATCAACAAACAGCATTCGCACATAGTTACCCTGTTTCTTGTCCATGTGGCTGAGAGTGGTGTGTAGGACGTGGGCGATGGCATCCTCTGTGGATCTGTTGGATCTGTAGGCGAACTGCAGCGGATCTGTGGTGTCTGGGATGGAGGAGGAGATGATGTTCTTCAGCAGCCTCTCAAACACCTTCATTACTACCGAGGTCAGTGCAACTGGCCGGTAATCGTTCAGGGATGAGGGTTTGCTGTTCTTGGGCACAGGGATGATGGTGGATCTTTTGAAGCATGTGGGGACCACAGACTTCGCCAGGGACTCGTTGAAGATGTAAGTGAACACACCTGCTAGCTGGTCAGCACAGCAGCGCAGCAGACGGCTGGTGATGCCGTCTGGCCCCGCCGCTTTCCTTGTGTTCACTCTCCTCAGTGCCGCTCGGACATCATGCTCCACGATGCTGGTCACCGGTCTCTTGCTGATGACGTCACTGTCCTCGGTAGTCAGGCGGTAGATAGCATTAGCCGCCTGGCTAACCTCGAAACGGGCGTAGAACTGATTCAGCTCGTTGGTGAATGCAGAGTCAGCATTGATCAGCGCAGTGTCCCTGGCTTTGTAGTCCGTAATGGTGCGTAGTCCGTGCCACATACTCCGTGTGTCGCCCTGGTGGAAGTGGGACTCCACACATTCCCGGTACCGGCATTTGGCATCTCTCACCGCACGCTGCACGCCGTATGAGGCTGCTTTGTAGGCGCTCATATCGCCAGTGGCGAGACCCGCGTTGTAGGAGGCGGTCCTGGCGTTTACTGCAGTGCGGATCGATCTGTCCATCCACGGTTTCTGGTTTGGGAATGTGGTGACTCTCGCAGTGGGGATAATCTCCTCCGCTAGCATATTGACGAAGCATACTGCTACTTCCGTAAATCTGCTTATTATCTATGGGATTACAGCCTTTAAACAAGGTATATAAGACATTTAGATTGCTTAAACAACAGAAAAACACATTTCATGAAGCTGGTCAAATTATATAAAAACAAAAATCTCTTGACAACGACGGAGACACAGTATGGCGGGAGCAAGAGGCATTTACTTGCCCACGTATCTCTATAGCCATGACAATCACTGGCATGTCAAGCCTTCTAAGAGCACTGACAAACACTGTCCTGTCTAATGACAAATGACAGCCTTAAATACTTTCAGATGTTTAGGACTAAACCATTATTTTTACTGTCAGGTGAGTTTTCCAAATTCTGACATTTCACCAACATTTTACAACACACCCTTTTAATAAACAAATATATACATACATTTTACCATTCTCATATGATTTTTTTATTTTTATTTTAACCATACACCACAACTATTATGAAACCCATGGAGAGAGATTCCCCACACTCCCTTAACCCATGGCCTCTGCCGGAACCTTTAAATGGTGTCTGGCCCCTTGGGGAAACATTTGCCCAAACACCCTGGACCCTACAGAAAAGACAGGTGAGTAATCACATCTCAACAGCAATTTCTTTGCGCCAACCTTTACCTCTAGACTTTGTTTTCCTTAATAGTAGACCTGACAGACTTTATTTGCTCCCAGTAACAACTCTGTCCTCCTCACAGACAACCACCACACTTCTTAATGAGGACCTGGAACAAAGGCTACCTTCTAGTTATTAAAATACTCAATAAATATTTAATAAATAATGTGCAAATCAATGCGATGTGCGATGTAAAATAAAGTGCCAGTTAAAATGCTTTCACTAAAGTGCAAAGGTGCTCCTAAAGTGCTGTACAAGTTACAATATGATACTAGTAAGGAAGTTGTCTTTCTTACAGCGAACAACAAAATGTACTCTGCTGGTTCACTACTGGATAAGTACATATGTTGTGACTTTGTTGAACTTTATTTGATTTGATTTGATGACAGCATATTTTGGTTATTGTGGGTGATTTGTTGCTAGCCATATGTTTATTGAGCTGTTGGTTATAGAGTTGGGCTTCTGCTAAGAAAGAGCGTTTACTGTATGTTTTCATTGGGGGACTGCATTTCCCGGGATCCTTTGAGGCAGAAGAGGGAAGATACTCAATGTTAGCTAGAAAAAGAAAAAAGGTTTTCGAGAAGCCATTATGTTTTGTCTGTTGTACACCTCCTTTTTTTTAAGTCTCAGATAAACACTAATATTTCTACATCTTATGTCCATTTTTTGACTAAATAGATTTGCCACAATAACATATATGCACAGACACACATTTAAATGTAGTTATGTAAAATTACAGACAGTAAGAAGAGTAAAGGCATGCACTCTTGTGTCCAAACAAATGCATACTGTACGTGCACAGATGTTACTAAATATACAAGGATATTTGTTATATCAAATATAAACCAATACACATGGCTTGGTAACTCAAGCTCACACACACAGAGAATGCACAGCTGGTAACAGAAACAGAACTGACAAATTATTTTCATGAAGCATGACACATCCATTTGACATCCCACCATAAAAGAAAGTGCTTAAGCATTTTTGGCTGGCCAACACCAAGAGCTGCAAATACATTTTCTATGGAGCTCTCTGGAGCATCCCCACACCCTACAGTTTCTGTCCTCATTTCAAAGAAAACATGGAGAGATTGAGGGGAAGAGACAGAAGCAGAGGCTGGGGGTGGAGCAGCTGATTTTTATTACATTTGTCTTCTTTTTGCATACCAACAAGCTGAAATAGCTATGGTCTAGAATTTCTTTTGAAATAATCTTCTCATGTCTTCAAAAATACATCTTAATCTTTCTGTATTGCAACAGTGAATAATGTTCCTTTGGCCCAATTGTATTTAGAGCTAAGTCAAGCTTGTGACAGTTACAATTTTTTTTATACACCACCACAAGTTATTTCTAATCAAGCAATAAAGATGTAACTTATGTGCATACTTTCAGCTCTGATTCAAAAGGTGTAAACTTAGGAATGACAGCCTTTTTTGCAGCATACAGTTTCCCATTTTCAGAGGCTCAAAAGTGATCGAACAATTTATTAATGAGCAGAATGAAGCAAGATGCAGATATGAGCCGTTCACTAAAGAGCAAGTTCAACATACCCAGGGTATCTTTCTGATGTCCCTGCACGAAAATGACATGCACAAATTGAATAGAGTATTTCTCTGCAAATACAAGCTCTATATAAACAATTTTGGTACCAAAATAAAGCTAACAATTGTGAGATTTCATCAAAGGTGTAAATATTATAGCATTTGTCACCGTGTCAAAGTTACTGAGGCTGAAACTTACAACATAGATTATTTCCCCACCTAATTTATTTTTGATTTGATTGCATATGACCACTTTGAAAATATGCTTCGGAAGACAAGTCCAGAAATCCAGTAATCAACATATGAACATGTGAAATTTGTGCTTCCGAACTGAAACAGTGAAAAGTTATAGCACTTTTAATGAATAGATAGCCAGGTGTTTCACCATTCAGCCCATTTTGGCACCACCTGTCAGTTGAAATTTCTTAGGTACTGAACAGCAGAAATTATTTAACTTTATTTACATGCCTAAAAATGTATGTTTCTTATATATTTCTTGAAGAATTATCAACAAACTCATGTACATTGGGCATTTTTTTTCTCGTGCATTATCAAGTTTTGGAAATGTCCATTTTCCCTTTAAACTGAGGGGCTGTAACTTTGTATTGGCCAATTTGCATGATTGATCTTTTCAATCATTTGAGCCAATAGGATCATGGTAACGTCGCCATGTTTACATCAGTTCCACGAATCACAACTTGCAAGCCAAAAATAGAAGAATTTACGACAGGAAGATACAAGCCTGACTACACTTAACCAGTATCCCTCTGACCTCACACACTACTTCAGGCTTTTCCTTCAACAGAGAGGTGACATGTCATGTTCCCATAGCCAGCCTTGGGCTACATCCACACGTACAAGGATATTTATGAAAACACAGCTTTTCTATGTGTTTGGGTCTTTCATCCACACTTAAACTGCGTTTTGGATCACTGAAAAAACTCAGTTTTTGCGTTTACATGTGGACGAGGAAAACAGAGATTTAGTCACGCAATATCAGAGGTGTGCGCCACATTATTGTTTACATGAGATGAATTTCTACAATGGCGGATATAGACAAAATACTGTTGCTGTTAATCTTACTGTCTGCAGTTTTTATACACTTACATATACACACGCAGTTACTGTCACTCCATTTAGAAAGGCAGAGGTGTCAGAGTGGCTCTCACAACCCAAATCTCAACACTAATGTTGTTGTCGGTTTTAAATTCAATTTTTTTTTAATTGAATTTATGTATGCCGTATGCATTTTGTCCATTCCTAAATTGCCAGTCTACCACAACCATATTTCATTCACAGCGCTATGACTTATGATTATGAGTCACTAAGGCGAATGTAAAATTTCAGTTTCTTTCTTTATTGAATAAATTCCAGTGGAACAACAAAATTCGAAATACTGTCTTTACTTACTAACATTTGAAATGATGAAGGCACTTCATCTAGTAACAAAATTAGCTGCCTTTCCAGAAAAACACAAAAACTGCATGTGTGGATGGGATTTTAAATTTTTTTTTAAAGAAGACAGAAAATCTCAGTTTTCAAAATTACCTGTGTATGTCTGGACGTAGCTTCAGAGATCTGATCGCCACTGCTCCCGCCCTTGACCACCAGCCAATGCACAATCCACACAAGCACTATGGTTCCTCTTGTGGGTGGTGGGCTCACAGGAGGGCCCCCTCAGCCAGCCCTTATGGGTTAAGACCTATCCTTACCTTAAGCTCCCTACCAGGCCTGACTCCAGGGTGGGAACCCAGAAATCCTATCACCAGCAGGGTGAACTGGACTTCATCTGACACATCACCTAGGACAACCTAAAAAAAAAAGTCATCAAATCACTCCACCATAGTAAGGTGGAGAGGAAAAAACAGTCTTACTGTATGTTACCCTGGCCAGTTACTTTTGAGCCTCTGAAATTGATAAACTGAGTAAAAATAGATGTAGTTCATAAACAGTTATTGCAATAGTTTTGTTAAAGCCTGTCGATTAAAGCTGAAAATCTGCACTTCAACCACACCTTGATTGTTTAATTTAAGATACACTCTGGAGATGTAGGAGGTAGGAGTTACACATGCTGCATTAATCAGTTATAGTTATATCTCAGAAATACATTCACAATCCACCACATGCTGAGTTCCATTTCTCTACTAAGATTTCAGTTTCCAGATCTTTCTTGCTAAAAAATAATTGGCATTAAAACTAAATTACAACAGAGGCATGAAAAAATAATGCCATCCCTAAAAAGAAGAGAGGCATAATGAAAGTAGAAACACACACACAGTAATCTCACTCTGTTCTTTTTCATCTTAACAGCTTTCTGTCTCAGTTTCCATCCTTGTATTTCTTTCATTTTCTCAACTATCTTCTTCAAAAACAGCGGTGGATTTTAAATCGACAGAGTTACACAATCCAGTTGTTAAGTGATGACGTGACGAAACCTACTTCCGGGCCTAAAGTAGTCTGCGTTTAATATGGCTTTTGTGTTGTTAACATGTTTAATGTTTTGTATTTTCTTCTATTTAATCTCAAAAAGCTCCTAAAACAGTCAGTGATCACTGTTGACCTCCCTCGGCTTTTATTACCGCTAATCATTTATTTAAGCTCAGTTTTTAAAACCTTAGGATGTAACTACAGCCCAGCCCATGCAGCAGTATATGAATGACTAACCTCGTATTGTGGATGGATTATCTCAGTTGTTCTCCTGGCTGAAGTTTGGTCCTTTTACAGCATCCTGCCATGCGATTACATTTGTTCCTGACCACGAGAACACTCACGTTAACTTTTATTGAGTGGAAAAAAGTTAGCTTGTTTATATTATGCTAACATAGCTGTGTCGCTAGCGGTCACGTAGCATATCATTATATACCAGCTAGCCAAACTTCAGTAACCCTACAAACGTCACTGCTGTTTAGTCTTCTGTCTTCATTTATGTTGGAAGTGATAACAGAGCTGTACGTTTTAATTTGTTTCCAAAACCCCACAGTCAGGACATGCTATATTGTATTTAGATCGAAGCTAGCGAGCTAACTTCCTGCTAAATTCTAACTCCGTTAAATGTTATAAATTCCGTTTTCATGGATGCCTGGATGTTAAACTGAATTGTTACACCTGGTAGAGCAGAACGCTGATCATTTTATTAAAGATGAAAGACTTTAGACAGTTTTTCAACTCTCAGTAATGCCATAGTGATCGTTTGATATATGGACCTGCAGCGCAGTTTAGGCCCAGAGACGGCTGGTGACGTCAGACTGAACGATCGGATAGTCCAGATTAATCTGCATGACCAGCTGTGATTCCTCTGACACATGTGACCCCACTGATTTTAGTTTTTCATAGTAATAATACCATGGTGTACTCAAGCAGAGGTCTGTTATACTGACCTCCTTCTAGTGATCACCTGCTTGTCTGATAGGGAAAATGCATTCATTGTGTGTGTGTGTGTGTGTGTGTGTGTGTGTGTGTGTGTGTAATTTTGGATTAGGATGTACACCTTCTTATCCACTTCAAGGTGTGACTCGTGAATGTGTGACTCGCTGGAAAAGCACGTGATGTTTAATGTGCAATTTCAGAGGCGATCAGGAGCTTTAATGATACGGAATAATTGGGTGACAGGCGCAAGAGATAAACGAGGGGCATGCATCACCAAGGAGATAAACGTTATTCTCTTGCAAAAGTAGAAATAAAGGTTCTGTCACATCTAATGTATGCCCACAGAAATTCTACGTTTCCAACTGAGATCCCATGAAGTTAGCTCATTGATTTAATATGTACACAAAGAACCCAGCTAAGAAACATTTCACTGCCGTTGTCAAGTATGAATCACAACTGAAATGCGAGGACGGAAGAGTTGAAAACAGAGAATAAAAGGAAGATACATTGCATGAATATAAATGAGAAGAAGAAGTGAAAGTATTAATTTACCCCAATTACTACTTGATTGCTACTGGATTGTCCTTTCAATTTCCAAAAAGCAAGCTGTGGCTTTTGAACTGATGAGACCATTACTATTGAACTCTAACATGTTGTTGACTCTGCCCATATGGAAAAGATATATATAAATCTTATAAGGTTTGTATTTGTCTTGTGTGAAAAGCATACAAGAGTGAAAACATATAAGATATAAGATCCCTTGAAAAATTATATAAATGGAACTTGTATGTTTTGAATACTTGTATGTTTTGGATACTTCCTAAAACAATATATGAAAGTAATGAGATTAGTAAATCATATAAGCCTTATATGATTCACTATATCAAGCAAGCTAAAGCTGATGCAAGTCTTTTATAAGTTTTTCCTATTTCTTTTCCCATATGGGTGGTTACAGTATAAAGTTTGTGTTGCTTTGTTGCATATCCTTTTTGTTTCTACTGGAATTCTTTTCTTGAAATGAGAAAAGCTCAAAAGATTTGTTGTGCCGAAACCTGCAATAAATGTATGACAGCATGATGTGACTACTCTACATTTCTTCTTTACTTTCTAGAATCACAACAGAACTCTTTAGTATAAAACAGTATTTGTAACTGCTAACTGGTCATGTTTTATACTAAAGAGTTCTGTTGTGATTCTAGAAAGTAAAGAAGAAATGTCTACTTGTGTAACTACTGACTTGTGTAACACTAACCACTACAAATTTTGTTATCATTAACCAAAAGGTGGCTAATTCTTAAAAACTGTCAAAAGGAAACCAACATGAGTAACTTAAATTTGTCTAAGAGCAAACCTAACTTGAAAATAATTTTGTTATATTGCATAAAGTAATAAAGAAATACTTGAAACGCCTACCATTTGTTCCAGAAGTTAATTTTATATCAACACAAACATTTTTTTTCTTTTTCAAACATATTCCAAAGCTATGATATCACAAGAATGTTATCACTGACATTATTATGATGATGCAGGAAAAAATACCAACACAGCAGACGTGCATTGAAATTTTATTTACTGATGGATGTTTTATCATGTAACTATTATTTTTAGACTTTAACATGTAAATCAGAAACTTGAAACATTGATTGGTGCTGATAAAGTGTTGATTGAACAACTAAAATAGTACTACAGTAATAACAATAATGATTTTGATGAAAAGGTGAATTGAGTCACATTGTTGCTGGTCTCAAAAAAGCACAAATGAAGCCCTGATTATTATGAACTCAATGGTGTATTGCAATTATGTGGTGTGTGTTTATTTAGACGTGAGAATAACAATGAAGCATGAATCACAGAATTTTCTTGCATGTGTGTGTGTCATTGCCATTTTTAAAATAAGAAGCCCCCCAAGGTAGGAACCTTACGATTCATAAGAATGTTACTATATTAAAGGGAGGAACTAAAATAGACTTGATTCTACAAGGACATATGCATAGGACATATAACTGTTACCATTGTGTGTAGTACTCACACATTAGTGAAGTACCTGGTAGCCAGGAGCCCAGAAGCTTTTTTTCTAGTGCTTAAGTAAAACATACGCATTCATGTCCCTGAGTCACACTTTTCCATCTGGTCAGGGGACACATGCTGCCCACGTTCTTTACCAATTGGCACAGCAACCCCCAAGAAGACTCTCATTCATAGTAGCCCTGTGCCAGGATGAAAACACATCCGACAGAGTGCAATGCAACATCTAGTCCTTTACTTGTCACTTTAATCAGTATCGGCTCCAATATTCACTAAACACACATCAGGTGATGCTCACGTTTTTAGAAATGGCTAGAGCAAATGTTTAAATTTCAAATACAGCACTGTTGCCGCACAGCAAGAAGGTCCTGAGTTCAATTCCAACATCAGGCCGGGGTCTTTCTGTGTGGAGTTTGCATGTTCTCCCCCTGTTTGCGTGGGTTCACTCCGGGTACTCCGGCTTCCTCCCACCGTCCAAAGACATGCAGCTTGTGGGGATAGGTTAATTGGAAAATCCAAATTGCCATTAGGTGTGAATGTGCGAGTGAATGTGAGCACGAATGGTTGTCTGTCCCTATGTGTTGGCCCTGCGACAGACTGGCGACCTGTCCAGGGTGTACCCCGCCTCTCGCCCTATGACAGCTGGGATAGGCTCCAGCGCCCCCCGCGACCCTGAAAAGGATAAGCAGAAGCGAATGGATGGATGGATGGATGGATGGATTGGGCTGTTAGGATACTTGAGTAGACACCCAGGGGTAGAGCAGATCATTTGTTTTTTGTTTAATAAAAATACTTTATGAATGTGTGTGTGATTGGGTGATTGAGAGTTGTAGTAGAGAGCTCAAATTGGCAAGAATTATTGTGGATTGGATTATTATTGTGGATTATTGCAATGCCAAACTACAATAACATTCTCCCGCTGCAATGAATCAGTTAAATAAAACATGAGCCATGTGACTCACTACTTGTTCCACGTGACACATCCCGGTCTCACCAACACTTTCTGATAGTCATGACCTTTAATCTATTTGTTTTGCTAAGCCTGAATTTGGTTCCCTTAAAACATAATCAGTCCATTCTTAAGGTCCTTCCATGAAACCCATTCATGTGTATTGCCTGCTCCGCGTAATAATGATTTCCCGCTGCACCGAGCAAAGTGCAGCCTGAGCAAGGAGTACTTGCACATGCAGTGGTCAAAGTTTGACTGGTTTGAACTTTGACCGTTGGGCACTGTGACGTACCTTTATGCAACCAATAGAAACAAAGCCTACCACACCATGAAGGAAAAATTTCTGGTGAACTTTTTGTCACAGGTTTACATTCATATACAGGGACCTCAGCAGCCTTTTCAACTGCTCTGCGGACCTCGGGGGGGAAAGAAGTGTAGTAGAAACGACACACTCTTCACTAATCGGGACAGTTACAAAGCTTTCTTCTTTATGAATGAGTGACATATTTTAATTAACATCTGAACATAATACATAATACAGTCTCAGAGGATAGAAAGTCAGAGAGATACATGTTTTGAAATGACAAAGAGCAGGCCGCAAAAAAATGACTTACAAGCAGAGCACATCGGTCAGCGCAGCACATGTCGCGTCCGGATCTTCATATGAACTGGATGAAATTTGATTTTCTCTCTTGGAATAAATTATCCGAGCTATAAAGGAGAATGCAAACCAAAAACGTTCAAAGTAGTAATTCCTTTTTCTTTTTTTTTTTTCTTAAATAAACATTGTCCTTAAGAAGAGCAACATCTGACTTATAAGTATTTTTCCTTCTACTGTAATATTTCGGACACATATGGAGCTTGAAGGTTGATGAATACCAGGGGAAGGGATTACATGCAAAATGGTTTCGTACATGAACACAAGAATTTCACCTTTAATGCCCTTCACGTTCTTGTGTCTACATATTTATCCATATCCTCTCCTCTTTCTCATCCTCTATTGTGATTCTTGATGTGTCAACAGTACAAACTATGTAATTTAAGTAATAATGGCTCGTATATGTACACACACAGATGTAATGATGGCACCACTCAGTGGAAGCGTTTGTCATAATGTCAGCATTTATAACTGCCTTCAAAGACCTAAAAAAATAATAATCATTCAACGCTTAAAAAAACAAAAAAAACAACAACCCTCAAATTGAAAACAAATTAAAGAGCTTGAAAAGAACTACTGTGACAAAAACATCAAGAGTTTGGATTTGCTTTTAACTGACAAACAGGAAGCACAATCAGTTCTTAATATTTGAATCAAATGTGTTAAATTTGAAAACAATGCCATAAACACAAAGATTCAATGTTTTATTTTATTTATTTTTTTAAATCTTGAGAAAACGTTTGCGCTCATAATTTGAAATGCTGGAAAACTACAGTTAAAGATAATGATGTCTATAATTATTTTTGTCTAAACAAGCCACTCCACAATTATTCATGTGGTGCATATTCACAGCTGCACCCATTCCAAATGCATCAAGTTCAGTGTGTTAGTCCGTATCTAGCATATATGTGTCTGCAATTTTGCGTAGTGCATGCTCTCACTTTGCTCTGTTGCAGATGTACTTACATGTCATTGCTCTGCTTCTCGTGTTGTTTCAGCCTGTTTGGGCAGCATTCAGCTGCTGCGTGAATCCTGTGACAACAATGATTAGTTGGCACAAAAGACCAGGGAACTCAGGTGTCCCATATGCTTTATGCTCTTATATTCTGCTTACTGTTGTGTGAATCTGGGAGTGAACAAATTGACAGTGGCTGTGTCCCAATTCAGGGTCTGCACACTTGAAGTACGCATTTTAAGTGCGGTTACGTCACCGCCACGCGACGACGGCTGTCCCAATTCGAAGTGTACTTCAAATGCATACTCCAAATGCGCCATCGATTTCCCCAAATATCAAGCGTGGTCCGGTGCACACTTCGTGGTCCCATATATCCCACAATTCATAGCGCGGCGGTGGGTGTGGATAATTTTGCCGCAAAATACGGCAGAAGGGAGCGGCCGAAGAGGTTTTTTTTTTTTTTCCCCCAAACTTTATTGAACTTATAAAGCGAACAGTAAGTCATTCCAGTTCAGTTTGTACAAGGCAAATAAGAGTAACAATATACAGTACAATGAAATAAGGATAAATAAATAAAGGATTAAAAAAAAGGAGAAAAAAAAAGGGGGGGGGGGGGGATGTGACAGACTTCATAACAACTTTGTACTTGAAAGTTGTGACAGCTCATTCCTTAAACATTTCTGAATGAATTTCAATCAATGATAAACCTTTTTTGTTGGAAGTTAATTTAAGAGAGTTTAAGTAATATTCAATCAAAAACAAATTGAATGATGGGGTTGAGTTTTGAAATTTACATTTATGTATATGGAATTTCCCTAATAAGATGGCGCGGCCGAAGAGTGAACTGTCAAAAGTACTGAATATGACGTCACTTATTTATGTGCGAATGTTTAATAATTAAAGACAGACATACATACAATCTGGCAATACTATAATATTTGCCATATTATATTTACATTACCACAGTGAGATGACTTTAGTCTCATGAACAACATTAACTAATTGTTATTTACTAACTAATCTTAAATGACTGTTCAGCACAGAAATGAAGCCCAACAATCATGTTTTACAGTCCCGTGGTCTCAGCCTCAGATACTCAACTAATCAAAGTGATGTCATGACAAAAATGAATGACCAACAAAACATTTTTCTCCTTCATTTCTGTCAAACAATGCTGTACGTAACGTGTCTCGCGGTTAGTATCATGGTTGCTAGGCAACCTGAACAGTGCGACGAAGCGTATACCGTCCCATAAACAAGCCTCTCACTTCCGCACTTCTCGTACTTATAGTACGCACCCTACGTAGTACGCGTAGTGCGCGTACGTCAAGCGTGCAGACCCTGAATTGGGACACAGCCTGTGTGTGTCTGCTCTGTCAAATTTGTTGTAGTTACAGTGCAGGCTTTCAATACCAGGACGTCCATTTTAAGTTTGCGTGCGTGCTGCAGACAGCAGGCACAGTTATGCACGATAACTGATAGCATGTTGAAATATGTCTGTTCCGTTCATGTCTCTGCTTTTGGTATGTCTGATTTATGGCAGAATGCAGCCACTTGAATGCTTAAAATGGATGCATATGTCGGTAAGAAAGTGAAGGTGATGCAATTTAGTCTGGGTCTTGCATTTGGTTACATGTTATTTATTCATTCATCTAGAGATGACAGGGCACATTTGTTTCAGTTTTTGGAAAAAAAAAAAAAAAAAAAAAAATTCAGTGCAAGAGCGTCAGGGTTGGCAAAATGGCTTATTTGTACTCCATACCTGATCATTTTTCTATAAGACTAATAACCCACATGAAATTGTAACTTATGAATGCATTTGTGCATGAAAAATTGTTTCACTGAAAAAAAAAAAATGCTGTATTATAAGTAATAACAAAAAATACATCATAATACATTTATGTGGCAAGTGATTTCTTGAATAAACCACTTGCCACATATGGGAAGGAATCCGTGTGTCATAACCTAAAAAACACATTTTTTTGCAACTATCCAGTTTTTAAGTGATGACGTATCAATCCTTCCGGGTCCAAACTACTCTGCGTTTATTAAGGCTGTTGTGTTTTTAACATGTTTTAATGCTTTATATCTTGTTCCATTTAATCTGAACAGGCATCTAAAAACAGTCAGTGATCACTGTCGGCCTCTCTCGGTTTTTATTACCACTATTCATTTTAAAGCTCAGTTTTTAAAACCTAAAGATGTAATTTCAGCCTAGCCCATGCAGCAGTATATTAATGACCAACCACGTATTGTGGATGGATTATCTCCTGACTCAAGTTTGGTCTTTTTACAGCATCTTGCCATTTGTCATCCTGCATTTGTGCCTAACCACCGGGAACCCTTGCGTTTAATTTTATAGAGTGGAAAAAAGTTAGCGTGCATCCTCCAGCTTTACTGTGTTTATATTATGCTAACCATAGCCGTTTTGCTAGCCACCACATAGCATATCATTATATACCAGCTAGCCCAGCTCCAGTAACCCTACAAATGTCACTGTTGTTTAGTTTCCTGTCTTCATTTATGTTGGAAGTGATAGCAGATGCCTGGATGTTAAACGTGATTGTTACACCTGGTAGAGCAGCCATACTGATCATTTTATTAAAGATGAAAGAATTCAGAGAGTTTGTAACGCTCAGTGATGCTGCAGTGTTTGTTTGACTCTGGGACCTGAAGTGGAGTTTGGAGCCAGAAATGGTTAATGATGTCAGACATAAAGACCAGCTAAATCTTTAGTACATTTGTTTTATATTATTTAGTCACATTTTCAATCATATGTTAAGGAGGGAATGTTCTCTGCTGCCTCCATTTCTACCTGGTCGTGTTTCTAAGGTAGAATCACTGTGGTGATCGCTTTAAAGTCTCTTTGTACACTTCATCTTTGCTTTGTGTTCATTCCTAAATACTAAGAAAAATGTTGTGTGTGTGTGTGTGTGTGTGTGTGTGTGGCCTAAAGTCTTAACTCTAATCTTAAAAGTAGATGGTGCATGTCTCCCAAAACCAAACTGGAAGGCCCTGATGAGGAGCTAGTTCCACAGAAGAGGGGCATGAAAGCTGAAAGGACTCCCTTCCATTCTACTGTTAAATACCCTAGGAACCAAGTAAAAAAGCAGTCTGAGAATGAAGTGCTGGCTTGGGGTGATATGGAACTTCGAGGTCTTTAAGATAAGTCAGCAAATGTACAGGTATACTCTTTGAGACAAAAGCGTCAGACAGACTACACCCCTCAGCAAAGAACAACCCTGTAAAATACCAAGGGTTAGATATACTCCTGCCCAGATGGAATTAATAGTACCAGAAGAGGTCAAGTTTGTCTTGGGAAGCAAATTCAATATAACAAAAATATGTGGCTCAGCAATCTGGGAAAGCAGAACTACAAACAGTTCATGTAGTAAATGAACTGCTGTGAAGCAGGGGATTTAAGACCTGAAGCTATCTTTACATATAGCTTTTCTATAAATGATTCCACAATGATCTTACATGTCATGCTGAGATATGAAAGAACATCCAATCCCTTGTCTTCCAGTCCTGTGATTGCAACCATAACCACACCAGGCTACTCACATAAGTTTTTGGCAGCTTTAAACCCACAAAATGCTATTTGGAAGTTAACTTTTTTTAATGCATATTTTGTTAGGGTTAGGGTGATCAATGACGATGACTGATGAGTAATGTGCACTGACCGCTTAATATCCACCAGATCTCCAGTGACCTGTTTAGATTCAAATCTAACCTGTTGTCAAGGCTGCGACGGCAGATGTGTGGAGGTGAGGAAAGGACCCAAACGAAGGCACTGACTGAAACCTGAAGACACGGAAGGAGAACTTCAGGGAGATGACATGAGGAGACAACACAGGCAGAACAGCAACAAGCAGAGGGAAACACCGGGCTTATATACACAGTGGGGTAATCAGGGAATAGGAGACAGAAGGGAAACACAGCTGGGAGAAATAAGGGCTAACGAGACTAGGGAAGCAAAACCAGACACAGTCACATAAGACGTGGACCTTCAAAGTAAAACAGGAAACTCAACACACACGCAAAGACACAGACTAAGAAACACGGGCTTTACACAGAGACGTGATGTGAAAACAGAGAACAAGGAAACCAAAACCTAGGAACTAGAAATCAGAAAGCATAACCAGAATAAACTAAAACACCAGATAATATTAATTATCACAAAACACTGAATCATCAAACTTAGGGACCATGACACCTGTGATGTTTGAATTTTCAACTGTACAACATACCTAAATAGGTCAAATTCATGAAACAAACTTTGTATTCCTGTGATTCAATCAATTTGATCATCAGCCATGTTCAATCTGAAATGTACATCATCATGAAATAATGAAATGAACAGTAACCCCAATTAAACCATTATGTGACACCAGCAGTCACATTTAAGGAATGAAAGAAATATGGCTTAATTAGTTGCTTTCTTCTTTCTACTTGTTGAAATGCATTTACCGTGAGATTATAAAACATGTCAGTGTAACATCTGCCAGGTTGCTGGTTACATGTTTGGGGTTAAGGGTATGGCTAAAGTCATACAACTGTATATGATAATCTTACATTTGTCACGGACCCGGTTCCGGGGACTTGGGGTCCGTGAGCAGTGTGGACCTTTAATGTTACTATTGCTGTTATTGTTATTGTTGTTATTGTATTGGATGTATGTTTGCTGCACTGTGCTCTTGTGTTCCATGCTCGTGTGTGTCTGCGGGTGTGGCTGAAGGATGAAGGACAGCCACCTGCAGGCCTGATGGGCGTGGCCCTGCCGGCTGCCGGTCACGCCTAGGTTCTCACACACCTGCTTCTGATCGGGCTCGTCGGGGGAGCTACTTAACAGAGCGATGGAGCGCGAGATACCAGCACTTAGGGGAAGACACGTCACGGGAGTCGAGAGAGCACTTTGGAGATTTATTGTGTGGTGTACATTTACCTCACTGTAAATAAACCCACTGCTCATTCCACTAAGTCCAGCGTTTGGGTCCTTTCTCCAACATCCCCCCATGGTCTGCCAGTCAGACCATGACAACATTAAAAAAAAAAACAGTAAAAACTTAAAGAAATTACAAGAAAGCTAGCCAAATGTTGAAGAATAAAGATCATCATACTAAACATTTAGTTTCATGTTCGTTAGAAGTCAGTTCTAACAGTCAGTGTTTTTCCTTAATATACTGTATTTATAAGTATGTTTTCATCTGCCAGTGAATAAAACATTTATTTCCTAATTTCCAAAATATAAAGAAATCAGGATGGCTCAAGACTTTTGGACAGCACTGTACACAAAGGGAAAAATATAACAGTTATCTTTTTTAAAGCTTAAAAAGTACAATCTTGTAGGTTCTGAAACCCTGCTTCTTTATCATTTGACTTAAATGCTACCTAACCTCACACCTAAATGGTTCCTTGGTAGCCATGTGGATTTTGAAATGTTAATCTTATAACAGCAGTTTCAAACAGCAGTGTGAAAATGGACTGTGGTACTGATAAACAGAGAACCATCTCCTAATTCTGCTGCTCCCCTTGGCTTTCATCTGTTCGCCGTTCAGCCATTAACTCGTGTTTTTCATCTTGCTTCTTTTGCCATTTCAACAGCAGACAGCCGTTTTCAGTGAAATGTTCTGACACTCTCTATAAAGTATGTGCTCAGCGCCAAATGGCAGACAGAGATGGAAGTAAACATAGTCATTTAGGAGCTAGTCTAAAACAGAGCATAAAGAGGGTGAATATTGTATTTTAACCAACACAATAGTCAGCACAATGTATAAATAGTCAGCCATTTAAGACCATATTCAGTATATTATTTTAGATCAAACTTGTTAAGGCTGGCTTTCCCAGTTTAAACAACTACTCTGAGGTGTAAATTATTCCAACCCAAGCACCACCACTAAGAAAAGGACACAAAAAGGACCTTTATTTGGCCCTTGATTGCTATGACCTTTGGAGGCAATGGTTGTTCCCCGTGGTGTTGTGGAAGAGGTGCTGTCCCAAGCGTCAATGCTTCATGTATGATATTCATTAATGATGTGACAGTGGAGCATAAGGTAGACCAGCAGAGTGGCGCAATGTCAGCAGCAAAGTGAATTTGCTGATGGATGCCAAGCTAGCTGGTTTTCCCCACTTTCAGCAGTGCATAGCATCCTGCTACTTCTACCAGCAGTGACATTATCAACATTATAGCTAACAGCCATCCATTTTTCTAATATTTGGAACACCCAAATTTCCATTTGAAAGTTCATTCAAAATGTATTACTATATGGCTTAAAAAGAAACTAGTGCTAGTGATCTGGTTGATGTTCAGAGGTTAACAAAGTAATTATTTACAATGAAATAGATGTTTCAGAATCTTTAAATAATTTCCCCATTACGATGTTAGAATGTCTGTATAGCAGAATGTGAATATGATTTATAAATAATTTCATTAACAAAGATCATTGTTATTATATTTAAGTCATTCTAGTTTTCCATACATGATCACATACTAGTAGCCTGATGACTATTTATGCCATCTGTCATCCATAATTGCTGTCTACATGCCTATATGTAGAACACAGTTAGACAGCAGATATTGTGACATCAAAACATTCTTTTTGCCCTTTTTTGTTTTGTAATTCTTACAGTTCAGTCATTTCAGGGCTCTTTTTTGCTCTGCTTTAAACCGCCTGTCTTCTGAACAGCCTGGTCTAATAACTCGTGTTCTAAGCTGTGTGGGTTCAGAGAGCCCAGGAGGGACATGTCACTGTGGCTGAAAATATCAATAAAGTTTTATTGGTCTGCAAGGACTGGATAAGAAAATAACAAATTATAGAACGCACTCTGGCACTGGAGTTACACGGCATTACATAACAATGCATAAAGCTAAGATTTAGTTGGCACGTTGGAAGGGAAATTTAGGACAGGACACCTACCGTAAAGCAAATGACTGGCCTGATAACTGACAGCATACATGAAAACATTTAAGGCATCAGTCTACTGGAAATTTAAAAGCATGGATTACCTTAGATATAATCGGTGTAATCACCAATCTAATGAAATCTTGCTCGTGTGACCTCCCCCTCCATGGACACACTGAGCATGCAAATACAAAATAACAAATAAATATGAAATAATGGGTCTTATTTTTCTGACAAGGAGAATATCTTTTGGCCTATATTAGAGGTTCTTTATGGAGCACACTGGACACAGAAGTTAAACATTGGGCCAGTAGGCCTTGATTGAAATCATTTCTGCTTTACATTGTTACAGCGATATGCCAAGAGCCAATCCTACAGAATATAGCCGTGGGTAATTTAAATGATTCTAAGATGACAAAGTTTACATTTCGGAATGATAAGTACAAAGACTGCCAGTTGCTAACATGGATATTCTCAGATTGGATGGTATGGGTGACCAAATTGTTGAATGTAATTTAATGTTTTAAATGCGCAAGTTGCATTTATGAAAGAATATGAAAGTCACACAATTTTTTCTATAATGTATATATTGTGAGGATTTCAATACGGAGATCATTTGGGGGGGGAAACGTGATTTTTACAAAGAATTTAATTAAGCAATTTGGCAATTAGACTCTAATGGTCTATCATAGAACTGAACCCCAGCTGTGAGTTAGGACAGAGTCCCTAAGAATCTAGTAGTTGATGAAGATGGAAGCTTTAATGGGGCTCAGAGTGACCAGGTTGGGGCACTGATAGGAGGAGGCGGATTGCACAAATTAGAGTGTGAAAGACAGAATAGCCCTGAGATTTAAAATATACAGAATGGAGGCTGATTGGCTCATGGAAGATGGGCAGGAAGCTGATTGGACTAGAACAGAGTAATGATTTCATTATTAGTCATTATTATTAGGGAGCTGTCACTTGGTGTTCCCTCTCTCTGCGGTAGAGTATCACTTCCTGTTCCAACACACAGTCGTGTTTTTGAGTAGCTTATCTGCAAAGCAAATTTAATTAAAAAACTTTAGATAACTTATTTTTTCATAGTATAATTTTCACGTGCTTCACCCGAAGCACTCTCTCTGTGTACTCTCTCCCTAATTTATTGCCAAAGTATTCACTCACTGTGTCTTTACCGTTTCGCTAGCTTAGTTTGTAGCCGACTCGCTAGTAGCATGGCCTCTTCACCCGTCCCTCCTGCACTTTCCTGCTAATTGTGTCAGATGTTTAGTTACTTCTCAGCCTCCTTTAGCAGTAATGATACTTGTAATAAATGTAGCTCTCCAAAAGTTGATTCTGTTCATCTGGACGTAGTGTTTTCAGTGGAAGAAACATTTCATCACTCATCCAAGTGACTTCTTCAGTCTAGAATAAATGTAGCCTTTTTGCAGCTCTGGAGGCCAGGATTACTGAAGTGGATACTCGGCTTCGCACCCTTGATACACCTGTAGCTAGCCAGGCCCCTGTAGCCGGTGCAGCCGAAGATAGGGTAGGCCCTGCTAGCTGCCTCCCGGCAGGCACCGAGTAACCAGGGAAAGATGACCAGTGTTGGGAAGGTTACTTTTAAAATGTATTCCAGTACAGAATACAGAATACATGCCCCAAAATGTATTTTGTAACGTATTCCGTTAAGTTACTCAATGTGAGTAACGTATTCTGAATACTTTGGAATACTTAATATATTGTCATGCTTTTTACAACTACATGAATGTTGCTATCACATCCTGCAAATCCTTGTTTGTTTTTCTTTACCAATTAACTGTTAGGCCCAACTTAAGATAATATATGTAATATAGAGGAGCAAAGACTTGGGTATGTTTGTATAAGCTGTTTTGTCTTCTTAAAGATAATAAAAAAAGCACAGTCTTTCCTTAACATTTTTTTTATTTATAAAGCTGACAAGTGGAAGACAAACATAAAATATGCCATTGAAAAGTATTTACTGTTATGGTCACCAACATCACTTAGTTAAAACAAAAAGTAGCCTTGCACAAGGAGAAAAAATATCAGCATTTTCAATGACTGTTTTCTTATTAGGACAAAAAAAGGCAATATATAAAATTATACTCAAAAATGAAAAATATATTATTTTGGCATTTACTGTCAATATTATTCTTCCACCAATAATTTTAAATTACAAAAGATTTTTCAATACAACTCAGATATTCAAACTCAATGTAACAATGAGAAATTACATTTTAAACCTTACCCCTAGATATAATTTTTAAAACAAGACATATGTTTTAATGCAACTGAGCAACATTAACTTATGGCCATTTAACAAAGGCATGCAACAAAGAACTGTCCAAGGTGTCAGTGCTGAACTGCTTGGTTGAAAACCTTAATTGGCCACAAAAATCAAATAATTGGCGAACAATTGCAGTAAACATATGAGGTGCTGCTTTTTGAATGCATGCCAAAAACAAATACTAAAGACTACAAAATACTGAGGTTGCAAGCCCTATCTGTGAACAATATCAAGATAGTTTCAGCAGACTACCTACATCTGTTTCGCCTAGTCTATAGTCCAGTAAAGGCGGTTGTAACGCAGCAAGAGCACCTGTTCAAAGTGTTTGTCTGTCATGCGGTTACGGTGTGGGGTGAAAACAAGTCCTCCGTGGCTAAAGAGACGCTCGACAGGAGCACTTGACGGCAGAGTTGTATTGTATTTTAAGAAGAGGGCTCTGATCAATGGATATCCCTTTAATGAGGTCAATGTCTTATCTGAATCTTGAAGATACCTCTGTACCTCATCCTCCGCTGTAGAACAGGTCACCTGTGTACTCTGAAAACTGAAGAAGCTGTCGTCATCATCTTCCGGCTCATTTCCCACTGAGGCATGTCCAGTGGTGCTGGTGTCATTAGAAGGTTCTGTGTTGAGGAGACGGGCCTCTTGGACCATTGTTCTTCTCATGGATTCTCTCTCATCATCAGCAAGCCACCAGAGTCGAAATTTTGGGATGGTGGATGCTGCCATCCTTGCTTCATGGGAGGCTAATACAGCTGCAAATCGAGTGTCAATTGCTTTGATGATTGCTAAGAGGATGTGAGTTGAAAATTGCACTTGTGTCAACTTTTCAGATAACTTGGCTTTCAGACTGAGAAGGGTGGGAATCACATATCCGAAATAGCAGTTCTTTTCCCCCTGGAGCAGGTTGACTGAGTAGGCAAGTGGTTTCAGAATGGCTGCATACTCTTTGAGAAACACTGTCTCTTGAGGATGCAGTTTTGCCACCTTCAGTTGTTCACAGATTTCATTGAGCTGACTTTCAGGTAGATTCATTAGCTTCTCGATTGCATGAGCTCCACCTAGTCACTGAAGGTACAACACATCTCATTTGGGCAATTTCTTCAATTACATCAGAAGCACCTGATGAGCGATGAGCCTTATTCCAGATGGCTGCACATTTTGCCTTTGCACTCCTATATAATTTTCTGGAAACACCCTGCTGTGAAGCAGCTTTATCAAGGTCAGTCGTGGCAATGAGATTTAGTGTGTGTGCAGCACATCGATGGTGTGGTGGCAAAAAGAAGTTCACCTCCTCGTGTTCTTGCTCCTCCTCAAGTACTGTAGTGACATCATTAAATTGTACATCATCTGTGTCTTCCAGATCATCTTCTGTTTCTGAATCTCCATATTCATTGAAAGCTTTTACAAAATTGCTCCCATTGTCTGTGACTGTAGCACTAACCTTGCCTTGGATTTGGAATTCAGCATGAACCTGACTTATTTTGGCGGCAATAACATCATAAGTGTGATGGCCTCTTATCCTCTCACATGCCAGTGCAGCAGACTTGCGATCCAATGTGTCTGACTCGACCCAGTGACATGTAATGCCAATGAAACTTCTGTGATGCGCAGTCCAGATATCTGCTGTTGTGCACACATTTTGAGTATGTAGAAGAATTTCAGTTATTGCTTCCTTCATTTTTGGAAAGGTTTTCTCAATGTGAGTCATCAATGTTTTTCTGCAAACAGGACTCCTGCCCCCACTTAGTCCTTCAACCATCTTACGGAATGAGGTGTTCTCAACGGTAGAAAAGGGCTGCACTTCATTGACTATGAAGTCAAATATCAAGGAATTTACTCTCCTTTGGGTGATGGCTGGAGTGCTAAGGATGGCTTGTTTGAGAGGAGGAGGGGCTGTGTCTTTGCCATCATCAACATGATCCGATGTATTTGCTTTGGGTAAACTGTGTATAACCCTGGGATGCATCCTCTGGAAAAAAAAAAAAAAAGAGAGAGACCAACCAAAAAATAAAATATTACTGATGAAGAAATTGTTTTGTATTTGAGATCACTGCAAAAAGGTTGGGCAACTGGACGAATATCTCGACTATCAACAATAAGTTGAGCCTTTCGCCGATTGTTTTTACAAGAGGAATTTTTTAATTTTTTTTGCCCATGAGTAAGTATAATAATAATAATAATGTTGGTTGAAGGTAAGAGAAGCAGTCAATGGAAAATATAATAGTGGTGTTTTAACGGCATAAACAAATGCAGCGATTCATTTACTCAAACTCATAACAGAATGAAAGAAAAGCAGTAGTCTATCTTCAGAAGAAAAAAAAAAACATTTAATTTAAATAAACAAACCACAATGGTGGGGAGGGATACAAAGAAACTGACTTCTTTTTCCACTTTAACTGTGTTCCAGTGTTTATGTCTTAGATACTCGACCAAAAAACAAATAAGTTAAAAACCAAAATGTCACTTCCAGCGACCATAAAAAAATATCAGAGGTAAAGTTATGTTTTTTGTGCAATTTGGTGCATCTCGAATAAATAAATGAATAATCCAAAAAGTAGCTATGTTAATACAGAAACTCCAACAAGAAAAAAAGAAAAAATATCCCCCCCAAACTAAACTTTCTATTTATGTTCTAAATGCGCAAATCAGTCCGTGCATTATTACATTGCTCCGCCCATTAACAAGTCACCTGCACGATTATGTTGGTTATCGTTTGACTGACGATTGTCGGTTGGAAAAATTTTTAATCTCGCCCAACCTTAATGTCCACCCTACTGTTAATCATTTTGGGATGGCTTTCACAACTGCACACCATAATTTACAGCTCGTTAATGCTATCCATCAAGTTTACCCGTCTATGAACTAACGTTAGCTAATGCCAGCTAACAATGTTAGCTAAAATCACAGCAATATTATATCGAAGCTACTGAAGTGGCACATAGCCTAGGTAGCTACCACAACTAAAATAAAATATTTGCAGTATGTTAACTTTAGTTTTTTTAAAATAACTTACTTTCAGATGTTTTCTTAGGTTGGAGGTGGAGTCTTTTGACGCAGAGAGCATCTTCTTCGCTGGCAAGCAGAGTTTGCATTGCACTGTGAAATTCCGCCCATCCCTTTCTTCTTTGAATATGAAATGTTGTTGGAACTTCCAACTCTGAAACGCATTCCTGCCCAACGTGCACTGCTGACTCTGTTGGCTGGCTCCGGCTGGCTCCGGCTCCATTGTTTGACTAACGCCACCAACAGGACGCTTTTTTTTTTTTTTTTTTTTTTTTTTACAGCCTCTTCTCGCGTGTTTTGTTTGGGTTTTGAGCCGCAATGCGCGGCGTGGAATGACCAAAATTACAGAGGGCCGCCGTGTATTCCATTTATTTCAACAAAGTAACTGTATTCTAAATACCACCTTTTTAAACGGTAACTGTAACGGAATACAGTTACTCATATTTTGTATTTTAAATACGTAACGGCGGTACATGTATTCCGTTACTCCCCAACTCTGAAGATGACGGCTGGGTGACGGTGAGGAGGAAGCATAGTCTTAAACTGAAGCCCCAGGTACACCACCAACCTGTTCATGTGTTTTTCCCCACTCGGCGACATACTCTGGTAATTGGCAATTCTGTTCTGAGACAGAATCGCCTATTGGAAAAGTTAGACTGGTGTATTCCTCAGTAAAGATGTTAAAACATGTTATCTAATGTTATTCTAAAAACATTCATTAGTGCTGGTAACAGGACGCTCAGTTACTTATGAGTTCCATTATAATACACCCTAAAGCTTGACCCTCTAATCTTTTCAATTTACATAATTCCTCCTGAACATAAAATCTCTAAGTTGAAATAATCTTTCACACCTCTGCAGTTGAGCTGTTAATTTGTGGTTGTTTTCTTAAACTGAAACAGTGTTTGTGATTTCAAAATGACAGTGACAAACTTGGCATAGAGTGTAGTTAATGGGCCACAACAGTGACGCAGGCTGAGGAAAATACTGGCTGGCACTCCAGCTGGCATGACACAGCAACTGGTGACATAGTGAGAGGACATCAGGAGTCATTTCCCCCACAGGACATGACTCAGCACAAAGTTACAGGCTTTTCCTTTCCTAATTTCTTCCAGGAAAGATGTGAATATCTCACGATGCGTTTACACTGCATATCAGGCTGTAGCAAAGCACAGCAGCCCCTCTGAGTGACATTCAATTACTGCAGGCCCTTTGGTGATGTTTTTACATTTTCTTCCTTGGACGACAGCACTCTCATTTCCATATGAAATTATACCATCGGTTCTCTTGGCAGCTGACTGCGGCTTGATGTTTTTCTTTTCTGCTTTTTTCACACTTTCCTAATTTCCCAAGCTTAGCTGAGCCAAGAGGGGGTCCAGGGGAGAAGTTCAAGCAGCTGCTGGAGCCATGTGAGCATTTCAAACTTCATAAGTTTGGATGAAGTCTGCTTGAGATCAACAAGCAGCCCGGCTTTATACTGATTGGGGGGAAAAAAGAAAAAGAAAATACATTCCAGTGCTGCTCTGCTTTCTGGAGATAACAGCTTTTACAGTAGAAGTCAGCAGGTGGCTTTTTTATCCTAAACAGAAAGTTTGGTGGTGGGCAGAGTTCTGGATGAATGACCAGCAGCAAGTGCAGTGTTTGTGCATATGTTTTTAATGTTTGTGCTGAAGCTTTTTTTTGCAATTGTATTCTCCTCACACATGTATGTTATTTTGTATGTTTTGACAGGTCACTCATATTTATCCTCTATGCGGCAATATCTGACAAAAAAAAACTATGTTTAAAAGGGAGAGTGAATCTGAGGGCTGCAAGATATCCTTTGCATCCTAGTGGTAAAACCCATGTCAAGGGAACACTGTTGCTAGGTAACTGCCAAGTAGTTGATGTTGCAAAAGACTTCACCTGGCTCTTTTTTCAAAGAATATCCAAAGATTTTTTTTGCAGGAATGAGTCCTAAAATCCATAGGTTACCATTTTTGTGATTTCTGTTCCCTCTCCATTAAATAAAGGTTTTTACATGCAATAAGGCCTGTAGCTAACACAAGGTTGAACGCTTTTCACATTTTCTCCTACAAAATAAAAGAGAAGACTCGACAGCTGACATTGTATTGTCCATGTATAGTTTAAAATGTCCGCATTTTACATCTGCTGATAAAAATTAGCTGATGGGAAAGTACCAAAATCAAGTACAGTTCCAGTTTTACAGAAGTTCATGAATTTAGAAGGACACCGGTGTATCATTTTTGTAATTCAAGTTTACGGTCCTTTGAGGACTCAGTCCAGTGTCCTTGGTTACTAGCCCAGTTCTCAACAAGATCATGTTCTTTCATTAGCAGTAACATTAATCCGAAGTGGGATTAATGTTGCTGTGCACAGTCCCTGCAGTAACACCCATTGACATTACCTGACCACTGCTCTCGGGTTACTAACATTCCTAATATAGAGATGGCATGTTCCGTCTGGTATCTGATGTCACACTTTGGGCTTATGACTGTATCACTAAATCATCAGGACATTAATATGAAGGAACGGTGTATAATTCCCATTTTAGGTCCTTTTTATACCTTTGTATATCAAACAACAGTGTGAATAAGCAGTTGTAATGGGCCGGAAATGTTGCAAATATTCTCATTAACATTTACAGTTAAGTACAAACTAATGGAATTCCACACAATACAAACATGCATGTACTCTTAGTTTGTATCCCTTCCCTCAGAAGGAGTACACACTAAGTAACAAGAGAAACAACATCAGTAGGGATGGGTATCGAAACCCGGTTCTTGTTGAGAACCGGTTCCCACTGTTTCAATTCCTTGGAATTGTTTGCCATTTTTGCAAACGATTCCCTTATCGATTCCAGTCGCCCCAAATGACGTCACCACGTTGCGGAGCGTCATTTACCTGAATGAATGTCGTGTTTTTAATTCCGCTCCGGACTCGTGAATCTCAACCCAGCAGCAGCGGTAATGTTTTAGTGTTATCGCAGATTGCCCCGTACATGGGGCTGCACTGCGTTAGTGCGGTTAGCTCGTTAACACATTAGCGACGTCCAGTAACGTCATTATAACAAGATTAACCCTGACAGCTGCTTAACCAGGTGAAGGGACACTTTCTCTCGGTTGAACACGGAACACACACGCACACATACGCATGTACACTGACACAGACCTACACTCACCCTCCACCCCCCTCCAAATGCCTTCGAAACACCAGTATATATGGTTGGAAGGGTAAGATGGAACGGACTGGAACGGTTCGCAGCCGAGTGTGAAGCAGCGGGAATGAGGATCAGCACCTCCAAATCTGAGGCCATGGTTCTCAGCCGGAAAAGGGTGGAGTGCCCACTCCGGGTCGGGGATGAGTTCCTGCCACAAGTGGAGGAGTTCAAGTATCTCGGGGTCTTGTTCGCGAGTGATGGGAGAAGGGAGCCGGAGATCGACAGACGGATTGGGGCTGCAGCTGCAGTAATGCGGACGCTGCACCGGTCCGTCGTGGTGAAGAGGGAGCTGAGTGTAAAAGCAAAGCTCTCAATTTACCGGTCGATCTACGTCCCTACCCTCACCTATGGCCACGAGCTGTGGGTAGTGACCGAAAGAACGAGATCGCGGATACAAGCGGCAGAAATGAGCTTCCTCCGAAGGGTGGCTGGCCTCTCCCTTAGGGTGGGTGAGAAGTTCGGCCATCCGGGAGGGGCTCAGAGTAGAGCAGCTGCTGCTCCACATCGAAAGGAGCCAGCTGAGGTGGTTCGGGCATCTGACAAGGATGCCCCCTGGGCGCCTCCTGGGTGGGGTGTTCCAGGCATGTCCCACCGGGAGGAGGCCCCGGGGCAGACCCAGGACACGCTGGAGAGATTATATCTCTCGGCTGGCCTGGGAACGCCTTGGTATTCCCCCGGACAAGCTGGAGGAGGTGGCTGGGGAGAGGGAGGTCTGGGCCTCTTTGCTTAGGCTGCTGCCCCCGCGACCCGGCCCCGGACAAAGCGGATGAAGATGGATGGATGGATGGGTAAGATGGTGCTGGCAAGGCTGGCAGCCTTAACCCAGTTTCCCTCGGGATGAATAAAGTATTATCAATCAATCAATCAATCAATATATGCGTGTTGCATCCAGTCAGTATATAATTGTATCTTGCTAGTCAAGCTTGCTAGCATTAGCTGTTAACTTCAAAATTATTCAAAATGTGGATCCCAAAATCTGTGGGTGAAACTAGAACTACTTTCATTGAAGGAGGGTATTTGCGTTTGGGAACTTTGTCTGGTTCCATTTCTACACAGGACAGGACAGAAAAATTATCATGAGCAAACAGTATAGTTTAGCATTTATTTTATAAATCTGCTGCTGCGTCATTGAAATGTAAATATCTGAACATATAAGTGAAATATGGGCCTATGGTGTTTAACAGTTTATTAAAGACTTCATTACAGACACACTAGAAGACTGTCTAACTATGTTCAAATTACTTTGGATGCATCTGAGCTCCACTCTAATTATTTACTGGTGACAAGAGCACAGTGAGTGGCTAATGAACAAATTTAATGAAGCTTTTTTTGCTCATGGACTCAGTCGAGTTAGTGGAACAATTTGCCTGAAAAGCTCCCAGCGTCATCTAAATCCACTGTATGACACACATTACTGAATTCTGTTCTAGCTTTAATATTTTCATAAAATACTAAAACCATTCAGATAAATTAAAAAGGGTAGTACTGGTAGCTCAGTTACCAGTATTACCCTCAGTGACCTCACTGTTTAGCTCCAGTGTCCCCAATACACGGCCTCCACACTAATGTCAAAGAGTTTGTGACCTTCACCAGATGAAAGAAAGGTCAGAGTGGCTTTTAGATGATGAGATCAATAAATAGCAGGTGCACCATTTCAAAAAGTGTACTACTGGAGCCATGCAGTCACTTCCAGATATAGATTAGCCCACTCTGTTTATAGAGGGTGGGTATAGAGGGTATAGTGTTGACAACACCATGAGTTATTTACCTTTTTTATGCCTGAATGAATCAGAGGTCAGTTATAGGCGGCTTGGACTTCTTTAAGTTTCTTGAAGACGTTTCTTCTCTCATCTGAGAAGTTTCTTCAGTTCTAAGAGTCTCCACCCACCCGGGGTCTATTTAGCATTTAGACTGCTAAATAGACACACACACACACACACGTCTATTTAGCATTTAGACTGCTAAGCACAATGAATCTGAATAAGAGCAATTTTTAACAAATGTGCAGTATGACTCTATAATCTATTTAATGAAAGCAATGTCACAATGTCATAAGCCGGAGAACCAACAGGAGGCCCTCATTGTTCCTAACCTTGTTTAAAAACCCTGCAACCTGTTTTTGTTTTGATTGAACAAAAATCTAATAAGCATCTGTTTATAAAGTTGGTAAGTTCGGCAGCTTGGTGTAGCACTTTCTTTGAAGAGCTCCTGTGTTTATGATGAGTCTGAGAAGCATTGGTGTCTGGAAATGGAACTGAAATTATTACACACTGAGTAACACATTTTTCTCCTTGTGTCGTCAGATTTGAGAAATGCAGAATTTCATATTATTATTTCCCAAACTTACATTGTCGTTGGCTGTCGTGGCTTTTGACACGAGAAGGGGATTTTTTTGTGTGTCTTGAGTCAGAATCTGGAGTTTAACAGTCAGACATCTCACCATCTGCCTGGTAATAATCAGTTTCTCGCTGCTGATCAGCAGCCCTTGTAATCCCCGACAGATATGAGGATCATTTTGTGCCATGAAGTCGTAATGATCTCAACCCCCACCTGAGCTCAAGCATCTTGTGGTATAATTGAAGTTGGGGAATAGTGGATTCACTGCTGTCTTGGTGATATTATGTAACCTCTGTTTGCCAATGCCTGGCAGTGTGACTGACTCAAGCTGACATCAAGTTGCCATGCAGGCTTGTCCTTGCGTGCACCTTTCTCTGCCACACCCGGCAGTGGCGTGCACAGACATTTTGGGGGGCAAGTGCTCCAGGGGGAAAAAAGGGCACTTTTTGCATATGTGGAAAACCTTTTCTTTTTATAATAAAAAAATCGCACAGGTTAAATGCAATTTGACTTTTATTTCAAAACATTCTCTAAAAATCAAAAATCACACCACAAAAAGATAAAATCTGTATCCAACTCTAAACTATATACATACATATTCTCAAGTGTCCATTAAATGGAGTGTACTGCTCTAAAGAAGCATCCTTCTTGGTGCCATGTCTTTGTAGATGTTGATGACCTCGTTGTAATTGATCTCCACATCTTTCTCAATGGCCAACAAGAGGAGATCAGACAACCTTTCTTCTCCACACAAACTTCTTAGTTTATTTTTGATTATTTTTAGCTTTGAAAAGGATCTTTCAACTGTCGCAGTTGTCACTGGTAGTGTTGCATAGATCTGAATCATTTTGACAAAGGCAGGAAAGATCAGCTGGCCATTGTTTTCCCTCAGTATCAGAAATATTTCTCTGAGGTCTTTTGAACTAAAGCTGGAGTGGAAGACCTTTAATTCTGTTTTGAGCTGGTCCTCATCTTCTCCATAGAATTCACAGAGGATGTGGACAGCTTCAATGGCTTCTGGGTTTGGTGGGCCTACCCAGTTAGCATGCACAGTTAAGGGCTGGAAGGACTGAATGATTCTGGCCGTTGGGCTTCCAGTATTGTCCCCTTTGAACCTCCTGTTCAGTTCCCCAGTCATGATGTCCAGAAAGGTGAAATATACACCACTCCTGAAATATGCCTCCACTGACTCAAACTGAGCACCTACTTGAGACACTGTGGTGCTGTGTTGGAAACGCACTGGAACTTTTCGCTTTCTCTCCTGACCAGGCACCACGGTAGGTACTGGAATGTTGAAACTCTCTGCCTTCTCTGATGCACATCTAAATATCTCTCCAAATTTCTCCTCAGACCTCATGGTTTGCAATGTGTGAAGCACACCATCAATTACCTTGTAGGCAGTGGAATGGTCCAACCCTTCTTCCTGCAGAGAATCTGATGCCAAAGCAGTGACTTCGAATACTGGTGTGGTGATTTCCATGCAGAGAATGAACATAAAATTAATGGCATTTCTGTACATCTGAGCATCACCTTGGGCCAGGTTAGGTGGGTCACTGTCACTGATGTCATCAAGGAGCATCAAAATGGCTTTCAAATTTCTCTGAAGTGCCTTCAGTGCTTTTTCCCTGCAAGCCCATCGAGTATCTGACAGCTGCTGGAGCTCCATAACACGTTGTCCAGGAAAGAGAGACTCCTGAAATTTGACCAAGGCAGCATGACGCTTTGGGGAGCCTGAGCAAAAGGCATACAATTTCTCCACCAAGTTGAAAAATGTCACAAAATGCTTGCTGGACTTTGATGCCTCCACTAGTACCAAATTGAGGCAATGGGCTTTGCAGTGCACATAGAGGGCCTTCTCATTGTGTGCACGGATTCTAGCTTGGAGACCTTTATACATGCCACTCATGTTGGCTGCTCCATCATAGCCTTGACCATACATGTTCTTCATCTCTAGGCCATTCTTTTGCAGAAGCAAGAACACTGTATTCTCCAGCTCCTGGCCTGTAGTTGTATCAACATTGCACACTTCGATGAATCTCTCCTTTATTTGCATATGATGAAAATATCGCACAACAAATGACACTTGCTCTTTGTGTGAAACATCAGAGGTTTCATCAAGTAGAATGGAATACATTTCAGCCTCTTTTATTTCACGTTGTATCTCCTTCCTGATGTAAGTTCCTAGTGCTGCAATGATGTCATTTTGACTTCTGTTGGAAAGCAGTGACACCTGGGGCCTTGTCTTGGTGGCTTTAACTGTGGCAATTTTTTCCAAATGCATTTTCAGCACACTATCGTAGCGGGAAAATACATTGACTAATTCACGAAAATTGCCACGGTTATCACTGGACTCACTCCCATCATGACCTCGGAATGCTTGTCCCTGACGTGCAAGATACACTGTTAGGTCAATTAATCTTGTCAGGATTTCTTTGTTTGTCTGCCTCTCTCGCTCTCTAACTTCCACCCCTTTTACGTCTGAAACATCAAATGCAGACTGAAGGGCCTTTTTCTGGAAATTGATCCATCTAACCATGCTTGTCATGTGCATCTCTGCGCTGGAGTGTTGTTTGATTTTTTCAAGAGCAGTACTCCACTTTCTGATGCCATCAGTTGTCCAGGCTGTTCTGCTTTTATATTTTTCATCCGAGAGGAAAAGCCGACAACTAAAACAATGCATTGAATTAGCAGTGGGTGAGTATTCCAGCCACACATTAGCAGAAAACCACTGTTTCTGGAATGATCTCCCCTCAGTTTTGGGGTAAGGTATATCAGGCTGACATGGGCCCACATTGCAGCACATTGAAACGTATCTGTCATTGCGCTTTATTTTAAATGTATGGATGTGTGTTGGATCTGTTGGGTATTGTAAAGCTGCTAACTTTGACATTATGTGATCGATCGGTTCTTCCTCATTGTGGTCTTCAGAGAGCACTACATCAGTGTCTGTATGCCTAACTGAACCTGTTGCTGCATTGGTCGCGGCTTCATCTGTTTCTATATCTCCCTCTTCTGCTATGCTGGTAGATGGCATAGAGCTGCTTCCCTGCTGTGACTGACTACAATGGAGCAATAATAATAATAATAGTATTATTATTTATCATAATAATAAGCTTAAACAGATAGTTTTAATAATAACCCATACTGCAAGTCTTGTAACATAGAAATAACTTTCGTAGGTACAAAATAATAGTTAGCTCAATGCCTGCTGATTAAGTTCATTAAAAACTAAGTGTGAACAGCTTTTAAGATTTTTCAATAGAATTAACTGCAAGGAGCAGGTTACATTAAAACATTAAAATAGAACCTGACTCTGCCCTTGACTCTGACCTTTCATCTTCATTTTCCTTTGCTTTCATCCAGGAGAGCAGAGAACTGCTTCCCTGGGCTGCCTGTTGTAGATCCCTTTCTTTCTCCTTTCTCAGCCTCTCTTTCCTAGGCATTATGCTTGCTGAAATTAGTAAATAAATAGACCAAAATGTATGAGAACGAATAAGACTGACTGTGGTCATTACAAGAACAGGGCAGAATGGTCGTTTTCACAGGCAATTGGGAACTGCCTATTTTTCCTTTAGCAAATTAATGTGTTAATGTTGCCAATATGTTACACCAAAAAAAATTAACATGTCTAACCAGTGCTTCTCAAAACTTTTAACATGCACCACCCCCAACACCGTACCCTTCAAACTACCAATAACAACGTCACTGTTCTGTCACAATCAGGTCACAACACAGTGCGTAAATGTCAGCGAGCATCGCTGAGTCAGTAACAACCAGTTAGGCTAAAGACTGCATCTTTAGACAGTTGGACGGTGTTCTAACTTTCTCACAGGAGACACCTACTAAAGACAGTCAAAAACATTAATTTCAATCTTACCAAAGTAGGACAGTAGTTGACGTTAGTTATGGAAAGGCTAATCCACAAAAACGGAGAAACGTCCATAATTCTATTATTCATAATCATGTCAAGGTTTTAGGTTTTTCTGCAGTTCCATCTCTAAAAAGTGTGATGTCTTCCCGTCACTGACTTCAGTTTGAAAACTTTGTATTTATTCACAGATTTCCGTGAGATCATCCTAAAATTTGTAACGAAAAATGGGCTCAAAAGAGCCCTCTGCCTAACGGCATGTAGCCTTATTGGATTGGCCGTGAGCCCCGCCCCCCTCAGGGACTCCAGGACCGCGGCCACCCGCAGCACATGCTCCGCCCAGGTGTCGCTGTGGATGATCACGTCATCCAGGTAGGCGGCAGCATACGCCGCGTGCGGACGCAGTACCCGGTCCATGAGACGCTGGAAAGTGGCCGGGGCCCCGAACAGGCCGAACGGGAGTGTCACGAACTGGTACAAACCGTACGGAGTGGAGAAGGCCGTTTTCTCCCTGGCCTCGGCAGACAAGGGAATCTGCCAATAGCCCTTGGTTAAGTCCAGCGTCGTGAAAAAGCGGGCCGTGCCTAACCGGTCCAGGAGCTCATCGACCCGAGGCATGGGGTAGGCATCAAAGCGTGACACTTCGTTCACCCTGCGATAGTCGACACAGAACCGTATAGACCCATCCTTCTTCGCCACCAGAACGATGGGGCTACACCAGGCACTGTGCGACTCTTCTATTACTCCCATCCTCAGCATTTCCGCCAATTCCCTCTGCACGATTTTTCGCTTATGCTCCGGGAGCCTGTAGGGCCGTGAACGCACCGTCACGCCGGGCTGCGTCACGAAATGGTGCTCGATGAGGGACGTCCGGCCGGGCAGGGGGGAGAACACGTCCGCAAAACGCTGTTGCAACGCGACAACATCCGCTCTCTGGGCCTGTGTGAGATGGTCGTCACAAGGGAGGGAGGTGGGAATGATAGAATTTGGCACCTCAGGCCCCAACTCATCGCTCTCCTTCACCAGGCTCACCAGAGAAGCGGTTTCGACCTCTCGCCACTGTTTGAGGAGATTGAGGTGATAAATCTGCGCGGCTCCTCCCCTGTCCGACCGAGCGACCTCATAGTCCACGTCCCCGACACGCCGTGTGACCACAAAGGGACCTTGCCACTTGGCGAGCAACTTCGAGCTGGAAGAAGGGAGTAACACAAGCACTTTATCTCCCGGTGAAAATTGCCTGAGTCTAGCCCCTCTGTCATACAGGCGTTGCTGACGCTGCTGAGCCTGGAGCAAATTCTCCCGTGACAACCTCCCCAAAGTGTGGAGTTTTGCTCTCAGGTCCAACACGTACTGAATCTCATTTTTGGCGGGGCTCGGACCGTCCTCCCAGCTTTCTTTAATCAGGTCGAGCACCCCACGTGGCCTCCTGCCGAACAGCAGTTCAAAGGGAGAAAATCCCGTGGAGGCCTGGGGCACCTCCCGCACTGCGAATAACAGAGGGTCTAGCCAGTGATCCCAATTGCGTTCATCCTCGTTAATGAACTTCCGAATCATGGACTTTAAGGTCTTATTCAGCCGCTCCACCAGCCCGTCAGTCTGAGGGTGGTAGATGCTGGTCCGAATAGATTTAATGCCCAGTAATTCGTACAGTTCCCGCAGTGTACGAGACATAAACGACGTGCCCTGGTCAGTCAGTATCTCTTTCGGGATTCCGACTCGGGAGATGACCTGAAACAGTGCCTGCGCCACACACTTAGCCGAGATGGTGCGCAGCGGAACTGCTTCCGGGTACCGCGTTGCGTAATCCACCAGGACTAACACAAAGCGGTAACCGCGTGCACTCCGGTGAAACGGCCCGATGAGGTCCATGCCGATGCGCTCAAACAGGACCTCAATGAGGGGGAGAGGGCGCAGAGGCGCTCTCGGTATGGCCGGCTGGTTAACAAGTTGGCAGTCCGGGCAGGACGCGCACCAGCGGCGCACATCCGCTCGGATGCCCGGCCAATAAAATCGGGCCGTTATTCGCTCCAGAGTTTTCTCGTAGCCCATATGCCCTGCCATGGGGTTATAGTGGGCCGCCTGGAAAAGTGTTTCCCGGCGGCCCTGCGGCACCAACAACTGGGTGTGTGTTTCCTCAGTCTGAGTGTCACGACTCACTCGATATAAACGGTCATTTAATAAGACGAAACGCGGGTAGGTCTGCGCGGCCTCAGGGCGCACCACGTGACCATCAATAGCCATCACTTGGTCAAAGGCTGAGCGTAGGGTGCCGTCACGAGACTGCTCCAGTGGGAAATCACCCATGGGGGACACTTCCGGGGCTCCTCCCCCCCGGAGTCGGTGTCGGACGACCCCGCGTCACCGCTGAATGCCGCGCACACGCTACACCCCGCTTCCGGTCGTGATCGCACCCCCGCGTACTGCCCCAGTAGCTGATGAAACCCCGGCCAATTGGTACCCAGAATCAGGGTGTGCGACAGGCGCGGGCTAACCGCCGCCGTTACCCTATGTGTATGGCCCTTGTATTTTAGCAGCAGCGGCACCATGGGGTACCGGTGCACATCACCATGAACACACCTCACCTCCACCCATTCTGCCTCCAATAATGCCCCGGGGCGAACCAAGCCTTGGTGCACGAGGGTCTGTGTGCAGCCCGTGTCCACCAACGCCTGGCGTATATCCCCTCGAGTCCTTACCCGAATACTGTATGTCCCTCCTGGACCAGGGGAGGGTGCTGGGGCGCCAGCAACGCGGAACACCTGCCCCACTTCCATAAGCGGACAATCCCTCCTCAGGTGTCCCGGCTGCCCGCACTTCCAACACTCCGGCCCCGGCGTTTGTGCTGCCCTCCGTGGCTCGGGGGCGGCTCCACTCGGCTCGGTTCCCCTGGATGGCACCGCCGCCGCGAAAGGGTTAGTGGGGCTCAGCGCCGGCAGCCGCTCTGCCTGCCCTGGTGCCGGCACACGGCGCCTCGGGGGCCGGCACTGGGGCCTGTTTGTTCGGCCTCCGTCCGGCGTCCCCGGGCTCCCCTGCTCCAGCGGCAAGGTGGTCCTCCGCCAGCGTCACCGCTACCTCCAAGCTTGCGGGCCGGTGGCACCGGACCCATCTCGCCGTCTCCGCTGGCAATCCCTCCGTGAACTGCTCCAGCACCACCTTGTCCACCAGCTTCGTCTCGCCCTCCGATGCTCCCGGCTGCAACCAGCGCACCGCCGCGTCGCGCAGCTGCCGGGCCCAGGCGAATGGTCGGTCCGTTGTAGCCAGCCGACAGGCCCGGAACCGCCGGCGATGGTCTTCGGCGGTGAGCCCCAGCCTGTCCACCACCGCCCGGCTCACATCCGGGAAGCTGCTCCTCGACGCCGGAGGCAGACTCAGAGCCGCTGTTTGTGCCTCCCCAGACAGCAGGGGAAGCAGCCGCGGAGCCCACTCCTCCCGCGGCCATTGGCAAGCCTCCGCCGTGGCACGGAAGGTCTCCAAAAAAACCTGTGGGTCGTCCCCGTCCCCCATCCGGGGCACCGCCACCGACAGTGGCGAGGGCTTCGGCATGGCAGCGGCCCCGACCAGCCGCTCCAGAACTTGCGTCTGTCGGTCCGTTTGCTCCCGCAGCGCGGCCAGGTGGGCACGCTGGTCGGCCGCCTGATCCCGGCTCATCGTCGCCATCTCCGCTAGCATCTGCGCCAAGAATTGCAGAGGCTGGGCGGGTGGCGCGGCCTGTGGGTCGGACATTCCCCCACCGGCACTTTCCTGGGTTTCGGCACCACTTGTGGAGTACACCAGGCACAAATACACGCACACGCAGGTATGTACTGCCAATTTCCACATTTATTGACGTGTTTGTTTTGACAGCTGAATCAGTCGCACAGCCTGACAGCTCACGAGCCCAGCTGATCTCTCCCTGGCCGCTCCTCCCCGTCTCACTATAAAAACACAGCGGAGGGAGACCATCATCAGTACATAAACACCATCAGCTGTCCTTACCGGCCTCGCAGCGCCGCCCTGTTGAGCCTTCTGCTCCACTCCTCCCCTGCAGCTGCGCCCGGGGCCACGCCTCCGCCACAGTTACATTTTAAATGTGTCGTTTCTTTGTTTATCCATATGGATGGATGGAGGGGGAAAGCTGGCAAAGTTTGTCATGTGCAGTTTCTGACAGGCTACTTCACAACAAAACAATTGCAGGTTGGTCTTAGAGGGCAAACAGAATAATTTCACTCGATTCATGGGTTACCTGACTGGTTGGGAAGGGAAAGAGCTGCCGTGTTGTCCGCCGTGGCTCCCAGTCGCTATAGTTAGCCTACTATGCCTACTCCAAGTAGTCCTATGTCATGCCGCTGCTACACGCCTCACAACAAATGAACTGCAAGCGTGTTCACGTGACACGGTGACAGTGAAAAAGCGACAGGGTTCGGGTGTCTTTGAAGAAGGGGCACAAATCAAGCCATTATTTTCACACCTTTTTAAATCGCGCAGCTTTAAAAAAATAAAATCACTTCTTTCAAAAGGGCACTTTTTTGGACTGAGGGCAAAAGGGCAAGTGCTTCAGCACCACCTCGTCTCTATCTGTGCACGCCAGTGACACCCGGTGTATACAGTATGTGTGTCAAATAATCAGACACTAACATTGTTGCACAAAGGTCTGTAGGTGGAAAGATCTATCACACACAAAAAAGTCACATCAGTCGGTTTTTGATCTGCTAGCTTGATCATCTCCAAAAGATGCCACTCAGCTGCATGTAAAACCGTCACATTCTGCCAACAGCTAAATGAAGGGTGCGTTTAACTAATCCACTCATTTAGCTGCTCAACAGTTAGTAGGCCATTATTAGTGCTATCCTAACTGTTTTAACTATTTTATGTATTTATTTCAACTGTATGTAGTGCACTATAAAATCCGTGTATGGCAGTGTATAGCAGCTATTGTAATACAGGATCTGATCTGATATACACTTAGTTATATTGCATTTTATTATTTATATCTGTTTGTTTGAATTTTGTGATGACATATATTTAATTTCAGTGTGTTCTTTTGTTGAGTTCTGGTGTTTATAAAGTCAATTTGAGTACAGAGAACTTTGATCTTAGCGTGCGTTATCCCGCTGAAAGCAGCACTATAAGGAAATTCCTCTGACCTCCTTTATTAGAGGAAAAAAGCTCAAAAGTCAGACTTGTTAAATTTAAAGAAGCTATGTCCATTTTAAATTTAGCAGAAGAAGAGTACACTGTGGTGTACTCTTCTTCTGGTGTACTCAGGTAGCCTGTGGCATTTAAGAAGACTCAACAGGTACCAAAGAACCCAGATACTATCCCCAACCCATTACACCACCACCTGTGCAAAAAAAGTAACCTCATTTTCTTTTGCTGGCTAAAATTATTGCCACTCACTGTGGTCTTTGGCTATTTTAGCTTTTGTCTTTTAAGAGTTTCGTTTTCCTTAGGGCGAAAAAAGGAAAACTTTACCCTTCAAATTCTTAATGAACATTTCATTTTAAATATTAAAATGTCTATACTTGCAGGAGCAAAAGTTTCCTTTGTACCAGCTCCAAACCTGGTAAGCATTAAAAGTGAGTTTGTGAATAGGCTATAAGCCCTTTCCATATGGTGATTTAAATCAGAAAATAGAAGCAGAACATGTGCATTTTAAGTTAGAAAACAAGTAAATAAATAGATTAAGGAAGGACGACAGGAACAGAGAGAGAAATCAGTGAAGACTAGAGAAGAGTAGTAGTAGACTGGGGCTAATTAGAGTAGCCCAGGTGACTTGCTGTTGACAGAATGTTAATGACTTGTATCGGCAGTGGCCAACTGCATTAACACAATATTTTGCTTTCATGAATTTAATGTTTGACCCATCCTGGTATTGTATATAGAGAACCCAACAGTTCCCCTTATTTTTCACCCTAGTGTGAAAATAATCATCCATCTGTCCATTTTGTTCCACTTACTGTAGCCAATTCAGGGCTGCACCTCTGCTAAATTACAAATTAAAGAGGTGCAACTGCAGCTCTACAGTGTCTTGTAGCTCCTGCTTCCAGTTACCCACTGCAATATGATTTTTTTTTTTAGATTTGAATATCAAGAAATGAAAGATGTAGGAATCTGTACTGTTTGTTTATTAGTTAACACAACAGATCTAACAGTCACTATTCAGTATAGTCAGCATGGCCTTGTTTAGTAGCTGGAAGATAAATACATTTGAGACGAACAGTGGTGTGTGTAAGGTGCATTTCAGGCAACTGTATTACTGCTGAAATGAACTAAAAAGATTAAAATGAAAAAATACCAGTTTTGCCACCCACGCATCCATCATTTTTGTACATTAATATTAGTGCTTTCACTAATTTGGTGACTCCTCGTGCTGCTAGAGACGGCACCACCCGACTTTTGTGATCAGCCCCAAGTGGTCATTTCTAGGAACTGCATACCTATCAGAGGTAGGCAAAAGTGCAGATATTCTAAGTAGAACTATAGATACTTCTGTTAAATAATACTGAACCAACTTATTTACTCCAGTGAAAGTGAAAGAGTACATGCTGGGAAATGTGATCAAAGTAGGAAAGGAAAAAGTAGATCTTTTTAGAACAATTCTACAATCTGCTATATTAATATAATAAGAAAATTGTCAGGGTCCTGGGTCGGAGTGACCCAGGATCCCTGAGCAGTTATGAATTATATTATTAGTGTATGTATATTTGGTGTTGCTGTCCTTCTCCCTGTTTACGCGTGTGTGTGTGTGTGTGTGTGTGTGTGTGTGTGTGTGTGTGTGTGTATATGTGTTTCTGCGGGCGCCTTCAGGCCTGGTGGGTGTGGCCCTGCTGGCGGACTGGCCACACCCGAAGCCACACACCGGCTGCTGATCAGGCCTCGTCGGGGGAGCTACTTAGGAGAGTCATGGAGCTCCCACCGACGCGGGATCATTGTGTCAGACACCACGTTAGTCATCCAGTTGAGCCTAGTTAGTTAGTTAGTTAGTTAGTTAGTGTGTGTTTATGCCCGCGGTTGTATGTGTCCTGACGGCTGCTTCTATTGTGTCCCCAGGAGAAGTGTGGAGCACCAGACAGCAGCCAGCATGAGGAGTGCTGAAACACGGGAGCGGAGAGTAACAATACAACATGCTAACCTGTTTATCCTTCTCTAAACTACAGATGCAACATATGAATAACACAAAGTTAGTGTCACTGAGCAAACCTTATCTTAACATCTAATCTCTCTTCTTCCTTTCCTTTCCTCTCTTTCTTACATCTTTCTCTCTATCTGTAAGCAAAGTTAGCTGTCTTTCTTTTCTCTCCCTGTAAAACAGAGCAGCTGTGTCTTTAGCTAGCAACACACTGTGCAACAGAATTCACAGTTAGTCTGTTTGCTGATGTTTGTTGAGCTGATAGAAACTTTGCATTTGCAATTACCTGACAGTTAAAAAAAAGTTATTCCTTTTATAACCACTAATTATTAAGTATAGAGCGGCTCCTCCCCAACCTCCTCCACCACAGGTACAACATGCCCAGGACCCTCTACAGTTAGCGGATGTCGGAGTGGAGGATGCCATCCTGTACCTCCTACTCAGAGCCCACTCACACCTGGACAAGGGAAAAGGCACAGTCAGGATCCCGTTTCTTGACTTTTCAAGTGCCTTTAATACAATTCGGCCCTGTCTTCTTCAGGGAAAACTAAACAGGATGCAGGTGGACCCCTGCCTGGTCGCTTGGATCTCCGACTACCTCACTGACAGACCGCAGTACGTCAGGCTAAAGGACATCACGTCTGACACTGTGGTCAGCAGCACAGGGGAACCACAGGGAACTGTGCTGTCCCCTCTTCTCTTCAACCTGTACACCTCTGACTACTGCTATAACTCTGAATTATGCCATATTCAGACGTTTGCGGACGACACGAGGTGTATCTGGGATGAACAGGAAGAGGAGTACAGGAGTCTGGTGAGGAACTTTGTAACATGGAATCACACAAACCACCTGCAACTCAACACCTCAAGGACCATGGAACTGGTTGTGAACTTTAGGAGGTCCAGACCAGGTCCACTGCCAGTTCAGATAGAGGGAGTAGAGGTGGAGGTGGTCAACATGTACAAGTACCTCGGGATGTGGGTAGACAACAAACTGGACTGGTCATGCAACACGCACCACCTGTATAAAAAACGCCAAAGCAGACTGTATTTCCTCAGGAGGCTGAGGTCTTTTAACATCTGCAGGAAGCTCCTGAAGATGTTTTACCAGTCGGTGGTTGCCGGAGCACTGTTCTATGCTGTGGTGTGCTGGGGGAGCAGCACAGCAAAGAAGGACTCATCCAGGCTGGAAAAACTAATCAGGAAGGCTGGCTCTGTGGTCGGCATGAAGCTAGACACTCACACACAGTGTTTCTTTAGTGTCCTTTTCTCTGCAAAGTGGCAGAGAAAAGGACACTAAAGAAACTGCTGAACATTATGGACAATGCTGGGCATTCTCTGCACACGGTCGTAAATAATCAGAGGAGCCTATTCAGCGACAGGTTGCTTCTCCCAAAGTCAAGAAACAACAGACTTAAAAACTCCTTTGTCCCACACGCCATCAAACTGAGGGAGGGAAAACAAGAGGACAAAGGAGGGCGGAAACGACTAAGTTGCAGTGCTTTTTTTCACTGTGCAATATTTTCAATATTTTTTCTTATGTTCAACTGTGCAATAATCACTGTGCAATAGACTCACTCAAATGTGCAACCCACTGGTATTTCTATTTATCCCTATTATATATTCTGAATTTATATTTGCATAGGTTATCAAAAATATCTGCATCTAAATTACTTCAGGGTTGTTTTAAATTAAGCCACATTGATGTTTTGCCTAGCTCACTTATGCACCTATCATACATCATACATATGTTTCTATCATACATCTATGATAGAAACATATCCATCCAATAAGCTAACAAGTTCAATTTCATCATAAAAATAAAGCTGTACTAACAGACATCAAACTAAAAGGTAGATCTGACAATATCGGTCTTAATGTATACTTCATTGATCCCCGTGGGGAAATTCCTCTCTGCATTTAACCCAGTCGCTCAGTGAAGCAGTCGGCTGCCATTGGGCGCCCGGGGAGCAGCGTGTAGAGATGGTACCTTGCTCAGGGGTACCTCAGGGTAGCTGTTCAGGAGACTCGAACCCCTGACCTTCCGATCACAGGGCCAACGCTTTACCGACTGAGCTATCCCTGCCCTTGACTTGTGATTTTATTTTATTTCTTTATTTTTTTATCGGCTTGCAACAGCAGAAAGTCTCTCTGTGATGACATCTCAAATACTGATTGGCTGAGGCAGTTGCTGCCTCTTGGGTAACGTCCAAATGTTGGTCTCAGAAAAACAGCTACTTGGCAAATATCAGGATTTGCTGGGCAATGAGTGAAAAACTGACAAAACTGGTTGGAGAGGGTAGATTTCAGGTTTGTTAAGAGAGGTTCAAAATAAAAAGAAGAGCAAGAATTAGGCATTACCAGTGACACAGTTTGAATCTAATTGAAAAAAAAACCCAGATTGATAGAGATGGACAGAGAGAGCCAAGGGCACCAAGAGAAAGTGTGCCAGATGCAAACAACCACCTACAGCGATGTCAAATGATCCCACTCCCTTTCCGAGTGTCTCATATCTGTTTTCACACAGGGTGGAACAAAGCTAGCAGGAACAATCAAAAGACAGAGATAGGGAATGACAGCATGAGAGCAGAGGACAGAAAGACAAACACAAGAACAAGAAGGAGGGAGGCAGATGGGCAAACTGAAAATAGCCAAAAGGCATAACAATAGAAGACTCTTCCAAAGCATCCTGAGCAGATCCTGGGACCATTAGTATACACACTGGGATTTGTGCAGTTTGGTCCCTTGTAATGTGACAATACATGTGGACTCACAACAGGAGAATTTGTCAGGGGAATAGGTTCTAACAAAGAGATGAGAGAATATTTGCCCTGAATATCATATGTGGTGCGTGGACTGTAAGATAGAGACATACGCATGGAGATACACAGAGAAGCTCCAGCTACAAAAGCTTTTGATATGTCTGATACAATGTCCTTAAAGGCACGGCCACAGGGGTGAGCCAGAGATGCAGCAAGAACAAAGAGTCTAGAGAACAGATGGAGTGAAGGAGACAGAAGGAAGCAAGGAAAGACGGAGGATGAGGAGAAGAGGGGAGTGAAACATATCAACTGTATGGGAACCAGAGGAAGCCATGCTGTGTTTCTGCAAGAACACATGGAGTTGCTCCTCACAGCAACTCATCAAAAGCAGCAGCTTTTTGATCTGAATGCTACACACACACACACACACAGAGAGAGAGAGAGAGAGAGAGAGACAGGTATTTTCTTGCAGGCAAGCAAGGAAAATAAAAACTTACTGAAAAGACAGCTTTACCAGTTAAACCTCCACCATTTAAAGTTAAGTGGTTTTAATGGTGGAAAGCTCTTTTCTTTCCCCTCAACCCCCAACCAACTGCCAAAGGTCTTTTCCTGTTAAAAGGGAGTTCTTCCTCCCCACTGTTCTCCAGTTCTTGCAGATAGTGGAATATGTGACTTGTAACATTGTAGGGTCTTTTCTGTGGTGCTGTGGAAATATAATTGAATTGAAGTGAAACATTTGTCTTTGTGGAGAACAGATGTAGAATAAGACATCCCTTTACACATAAATGAATGAAATAAAAAAAAGGACCTATATTCCAGTGGCCTTTGCCAGCTCCTCAGATAACCAGATCAATGTGACGTAACACTCCTGACTACTGCATTATCGTACTGCTTTTGGATGGTGGATCAACATATTTAACAAGTAAGATCACTGTGTAAGACACAATGATACATAACCCTTAAAAAATAATTTACATGCAGATAAACACAATTATTTTAAACTGTTTTTGTTTGTTTTTTTTAATTCCCATCTGTGCTGTCTAATATTAGTCTGTGGATTGGATATTCCATTACACAACCAAATAAAGTTTCAGTCATGTATTCAAAAACCCAAAGATTTGTGTTTGCATCAAACAAGTCAGTAGGTGTGATTTTAAAGATTAAATGAATGGTGAAACATTATGATCTAATATCCAAGACATCTTTGTACTGTGTTGTACTGCCTAACCACCAGCCTGAACCCTGGAGAGAGTGGAGCTAATGAGTGTGTGTGAGTATGTTTATTAAAAATAACAATGTGATGAGGGTGAGGATGTGGTATCTCCTTTACCCTCTTAATATACTGGGCAAGATGTCTGACTGCATAGTTGTGGACCCGTGTCTTATGAAATCCTTATTATGTTTATCCTGACTCCCTGAATGAGGAGAGAGCCAGATCCCGGTGATCTCTTTGTGCCTTATTTGTGCAGCATTTTGAGTCCTCACAGGTTAGAAGATCAGAACCAGTGATTGTTTCTGATGTTTTTAATGACTGCTTGGAGAGATTTTCTCTCTGTCTAGGTGGTAATCCCAAACCAGATAGTGATGGTGAGAACACTCTCCACAAAATTCCTGCAGGCTTGGATGAGGGCCTGATGTCTCACACAGGCTTTTCTCAGCAGCCTGATAAAGTACAGCTGCTGCTTTCTTTTTATTTTGTTGTGTGCCAAAACTGTGGACTTATCTTGGACAGTTTGTACCACAAAGCAGACCATATTTTTTCTGAAAACAGAACTTCCACCCACCATACAGCTTTTGTGAAAGGGGAAACTATTCATAGAGAAAAATAACCAAGCAACATGTCAAGATTTTTTATTTTATTTTATCAAAGTCAAATAATTTGTATAGATAATTTGTCCTTTAAACAATCAATGAATTTGTAATTGTAAGTCAGTGGTAACTCATTTAGGGTTAGGGTTTTGGGTTTCAGTCAGGTCAACATCCACATCTTTTGAAGGAATTTTCACCTTCCGGGAAAACCAAATTGAAAAGTTTTTAATCTAGAAAAATAATGATACCAAAATCTGTGTATGCAGCTTCATTTGAAATTTAACATAATCTAGTCTCTGGAATAACAACATTTGAATGCCTATTTAATATTTGGCTAAAAGAAGATGCAACCCTAACCCTAGATCCCATCGAACTGCTTAATGATAGTACGTTTGTGCCACAGGAGCGACAGCTGATTGGATCATCCATTGCTGTTGATATTACATTTATTTTAAACTTCAGTGTATTCACTCAGCAACTGCTAAGTGTGAAAATCAGATCAGAGTCCACCATGGACCATGGAAACTTAAAAGACACTGTTACAAAAGGACATCATCAAATGGCAAGTGATTGTTTTTAACTGTCAAGTCCTTCTGACACTTTTCCCCATGTGATAACTGATGGACAGGAAATTGCAAACAGCTTTTAATGTGTTAATCTCTTTGGAAACACCCCACCATCCACCTGTGATATCTTTTTCTAAGTTTAATGCTCTTTTCGTTGTTGTCAAAGGAGCTTGCAAAGAAAAGCGTCTGGACTTCTTTAAGTTGCTTGAAGATGTTTCACCTCTCATCCGAGAAGCTTCTTCAGTTCTAAGGTCACATGGTGGAGAGTCCCAGATATAAACCTAGTGGGAGTAACCCCCCCCCACAGAGGGACAAAAGGACCCCCTGATGATCCTCTAATCGCCTGAGCCAAGATGTGAAACTGGGCGTGGGTCCCAATCAGTCAGGGTTTCGGGTGTGTTCATTGTGAAACCTGGCCCCACCTTATCATGCGAATTCCTGAGGTCAGATGGCCCAGGATGTGAGTGGGCGTTAAGGCGTCTGGGAAGGGATCTCAAAACTGGATTATAGATGGCAGAGAGTTGGTGTCGTAAACCACCGCCTCTGTTCAAAGATGGTCGCTCACAGTGGACATAGATGGCTTCTTTCACTCCTCTTTCAAACCATCTGTCCTCTCTGTCCAAAATGTGAACATTGGCATCCTCGAAAGAGTGTCCTTTATTCTTAAGATGCAGATGGACTGCTGAGTCTTGTCCTGTGGAGGTGGCTCTTCTGTGTTGTGCCATGCGCTTGTGAAGTGGCTGTTTGGTCTCTCCAATGTAGAGGTCTGAGCATTCCTCGCTGCACTGTACAGCATACACCACATTGTTAAGTTTGTGTTTTGGCGTTTTGTCTTTCGGGTGAACCAGTTTTTGTCTGAGCGTGTTGCTGGGTCTGAAATACACTGGGATGTCATGCTTGGAGAAAACTCTCCTGAGTTTCTCTGATACACCGGCTACATAGGGGATGACAATGTTGTTGCGTCTGTCCTTCTTATCCTCCCTCGCTGGTGTCTGGTCTTCTTTTCTGTGCCTCTTTGCTGACTTTAAGAACGCCCATTTACACAGCAAATTCAAAAGTGTTAAATTTTTTGGTGTTAATAGTCTTCTTGCAAAAGTAGAGTTAATTTTACTCTAAGCAGAGTCACATTCTTTTAATGTAACTCTGAGGTGTAAAATGATAGTAGTTAAAATCGAGTGTTAAAAATGAGTGTTTCTATGTCAAATCTGGAGGTGTTACAATGGAAACATTAACTCTTGACCTCTTAACTCTGAACTCTTACAGGGGCTATGACACCAATAGAGTAAATTCACAGACTCCGCCCCCAGCACGGCTCCAATCGAAGCTGAAGTGAAGCCGTTTCAGAACATTTTGCTCTACATATTTGAGTTGTTTGCCATGCTTGGTAAGTCATTTTTTCAAAGATTGTTTCAATTATTATTATGAGCTTTTACTTCTGTGGCTCTTTGGAGTTGAGACAAAGCTGTGTGAAAGGCATTAGCCATGTTGCTCGGTGATAGCATAATATTCTGTTTTAGCTAGCTGAAAGGTATTGTTTGCTGGCAAATACCACAGCCTTGAAAAAAGCTTGCATGTGAATTTTCAGTCAAACTTTTGGTCAAATACACCTAAAACAATGTCTAGAATGTGAAATGTTGGTATAATGGTGCTACTTGAAGCCTGAAAACGATCGCCCATAAAAAAAAAAAAAAAAAACGAGCAAACAGCAGTAGCTGATGTCCTGACTGGATTCTACGTTAGCATAGATCCCTCCAGAGTTTTGTGCACACGGTTTAGGTAAAAATGAAAAAGGTTGAGGTTTTACATTTAGTTCAGTATTACCTGTTGCCTGTGTCCTTGTCTTTTGGGAAAATACTTTACACAAGTAATGGCTCAAAGAGGATTCCTTTTTTTTTTTTACTGTGCTGCAATTGTTTACTGGATTATTTGTGCCATTAATTAGTGTCAACTAATTTTTATTCAATCTCCGCACAGGATATGCTTGTGAAGATGGAATATGGGGGAGAGCAGAAGTGCGTTGAAGTTCCACAAAGTGATGAATGAAGGACATGCATATTGTATTGAAGAAATAAGTGATGAGAATGCTGTTATTTGCATTTACCATGTCAGACCTTTTGATAAACAAAATTCTAATGAAAGTGAGAACATGTATACTGTTACATCTTTCAGAAAATGTTTTGAAATTGTGGTGCACAGTTCAGAATAAATGTTTTTCAAAAACCATTGCATCTTTTTAGCAAATGTTTATTTCCAAAAGAAATTTCTAGAAGTTCAGAACAGTAAAATTCCCGCTTTTTAGAATGAATTAGAAGATAACTCTTACGTAGTTAAACTAAAATACTCTTTGAGAGTTAATATATAAACTCTTAACACCAAGTGTTAAATTATCAACTCCAGACAGATTTGGTGTTTAACACTAAATCAGAGTTAACGTACCAACTCTCCAAAAAGAGTTAAATTAACACTCTCTGGTGTGGACCCATATAGACACTTTAATAGTGTTGAAATCAAATCTGACAGTGTTAATTTGGACATGCTGGATTTGCTGTGTAGGATAGCCGCATGTTTTGAGTGCTTCCTTTACATGTGTGTGTTCCTTCTTTTTTCCTTCAGGCTTAGAGGGAACATGTTCTGCCCGGTGGTGTAGGGTCCTAATTACTCCAAGTTTGTGTTCCAAAGGGTGATGGGAGTCAAAGAGGAGGTACTGGTCCGTGTGTGTGGGCTTCCGGTAAACTTCGATGTTGAGTTTGCCGTTCTCTTCAATGTGCACAGCGCAGTCCAGGAAAGGCAAACAGTCGTCCTTTGTGTCTTCCCTGGTGAACTTGATGTTTTTATCCACAGCGTTAATGTGCGCAGTGAAGGATTCCACTTCTTGTGTCTTGATTTTGACCCAGGTGTCGTCCACATATCTGTACCAGTGGCTGGGTACTCTTCCTTTGAAAGAGCCAAGAGCCTTCCTTTCCACTTCCTCCATGTAAAGGTTGGCTACAATAGGTGACACGTTGTTCGTTGTTGTTTTTCGCCGTCTACTCGGTAGATTTGTATTCTTTTCCTTTTCGTTTTTCCTTTTCCTAATTTTTGTGATTTTCGGGCTTGTTTTTGACACTTGACATGACCCCAAGGCTCACCAGGGACTCCGGCTTTTCCGCTCCGCTCCCAATGAGTACTTTCCAGAGGAAATACTGCGTGGACACGGAAATCAAAACACTCACAATAACAAGGTAACCAGGAGGGGGTTAACGAAGAGTAGGGTGAGAGCCAGACTCAAGAGGGAGACACACAAAAAACGAGCGCTCCCATCCATTATCCTTGCTAATGTGCGGTCTCTCCACTCCAAGCTGGGCGAGCTGCAAGCCTGCGTCAACCACCTGCATGAGTACAGAAATGCCTCCGTTCTGACATTTACAGAATCGTGGTTAAACAACAGCGACGGTGACAGCACGCTGCACATTGATGGCTTTTCACCATCCCTTCGTATGGACAGAGACCGCGAACGCACCAGGAAGCAACATGGTAGCAGCGTGTGTCTGTATGTAAACAACAGCTGGTGCTCTACAGTCACTGTGAGGGAGAAGCTGTGCACTACAGACATTGAGCTTCTGGCTGTTTTCCTGCGCCCCTACTACCTCCCCAGAGAATTCCCACAGCTTTTCATCATCTTGGTTTACATCCACCCCAGAGCTGATGCAGCCAAAGCCACAGAGTACTTCAGCAACACTCTGTATATACTGGAACAATTATCACCGCACTCTCCCAAGTTCATCCTGGGTGAATTCAACCACTGTTCCCCTGACAATTCGCTTAACCATTTAAGACCTACCATAGAACCAAGTCCGCCAGAGCTTATATTATATTTTTACATGCTGTGGAGCCATTTTTGGGAGCATTTCATATTTGGACTATAATGACACTCCCGAAACATCAGCTTCTGTTCTATGGGAAGCAGGGAAAGCTGTGATGAGAGGTAAAATAATTTCTTTCTCATCACTACGCGTCCCACCATGATCAGGAAACATTGAACAAAATACGCAAAACAAAACTAGAATTAAATGAGATAATTAATAAAAAAACGAAATTCTTAGTACAAAGACTATGCTTACAAAATTATGAACATGGTAATAAATCCGGTCAATTTCTAGCAAACCAGCTAAAAATAAATAAAGAAAAAACAACTATATGTGCTGTTCAAGATTCATCTGGGAACACAATATATGAACCGATACAAATAAACAACATTTTCAGGGATTTCTATAAAACGTTGTATTCACCACAAATAAACCCATCTAAAAAAGAAATTGATCAGTTTTTGGACAACATAACTCTTCCAAAATTATTAGACACTCAAGCAATGGCACTGGATTCACCACTGACACCGGGTGAACTCCAGGAAGTATGCCCAATAATAAGGCTCCAGGTCCAGACGGCTTTCCTGCAGAATTCTACAAAGAATTCTGGTCGATTCTAGCACCAGTTTTCTACAGAACGTTGTTGGAAATCAAAGAAAGGGGCAGACTTCCATCAAATATGAATTCTACAACATTAATCTCCTGCTAAAACCAGGCAAAGATCCTGTATATCCCTCGTCGTCCAATATCCCTTATAAATGTAGACCTTAAAATAATCTGCAAAGCTCTCTCAAAGAGACTGGAGAAAATAACCCCCCTCTTAATTCATCCTGACCAAACTGGTTTCATAAAAGGTAGGCACTCATCAACAAATACACGTAGATTACTTAATTTGATAGACTACTCATACAGTAAAAACCTAGAAACTACAATATTCTCTTTAGACGCAGAAAAAGCATTTGACAGAGTTAACTGGAAATTTCTATTTCCAACTTTACACAAATTTGGTTTTGGATCCTCTTTCATAAACTGGTTAAAAATATTATATAATTCCCCAACAGCTTGTGTCAGAACAAATGACCAGACATCCTCCAGCTTCTGTCTCCTGAGGGGCACTAGGCAGGGATGCCCACTCTCCCCTTCACTGTTTGCAATTTTTATTGAACCACTAGCAGCAGCAGCAATTAGACAGAATTCAGTAATTAAGGGCATAAAATGCAAGAACGTGGAACATAAAATCAGCCTTTATGCGGATGATGTGTTACTCTTTCTCCAAAATTCACAAACCAATATCTCTGGGGTGATTGAATTGATAAACTCTTTTGCAAGAATTTCAGATTACTCAATTAACTGGTCAAAATCTACAGTCCTACCGATTAATTGCTCCCTCCATAATTCCTCTTCTACACCACTGCAATCGGGAAATATAAAATATTTAGGTATTAATGTTTCTCCCAAGCTTGCAGATCTAACTAAATTAAACCATATCCCACTTTTAAAGAAGGTAGAAGATGATCTGGCTAGGTGGAAATGTCTACCCATATCACTCATGGGAAGGGTTGCCGCTATAAAAATGATGGTCTTACCAAAAATAAATTATTTATTCTCAATGATCCCAACTAAACCGCCACAAGATTGGTTCAGATCTCTAGATTCATGTATGTCCAAATTCCTTTGGAAAAATAAACCCCCACGTATAAGCTTAAAAACACTACAAAAGACCAAGGATAGAGGAGGATTAGAACTGCCTAACTTTCAGCACTACTTCTTAGCCAACAGGCTTCAGTTTATCTCAGGATGGCTAAAACATACCCTCTTAGATGAACCTTGGCTAGATGTAGAACAAGCACTTTGCAATAATCTAGAGATCTCAGACCTACCATTTATCAGCTCAAACATCCAACGACATGAATGCTTTAAAAGCATCAACATCAGCTCTTCTCTGACAGCATGGTGGGAGTTTCTAAAATTGACGGCGTCTTCATTAATCCCATGCAAACGTACACCTATCTGGAACAACCCTGACATATTACAAAACAATAATATGATAAACTTTTCAGATTGGAGTGGTAAAGGAATCAAATATTTAGAACATATACTAGAAGGAACAGAATTTATTTCATTTGACGGACTAGTTACACAATATGGGATCAACAAGAAAAGATTTTTAGAATATCAACAAATTAAATCCATAGTAAAAAAGAAATTTAAACCGGGTCAAGTTGAACTACAAACACCACCAAGTGTGGTTCAATTTCTTACTCTTAAAACCCCCAAATTACTATCCAAAATATACAGAATGCTTTCTAAAACAGATGAATCAATATCACTTCCTATTGCAAAATGGGAAGCGGATTTATCAGTTAACTTAGACCTAAACTTCTGGTCTCAGACTTGCTTAAAAACCTTTCATCTAATCAGAAATCCCAGTCTTCAATTAATTCAATACAAAATATTACATAGAGTGCACTATACAGGTTATCGGATGTTCAAGATGGGCTTTACGTCTACCAACAACTGCTCACACTGCCAAACCAATTCACCGGACAATTATATCCACGCTCTTTGGTTCTGTCCACCAGTTCAGAAGTTTTGGCGCGAGATATGTGAAGACTTATCAAAGTGTCTGAAATGTAACATTCCAACTTCCCCCTTAGTGTGTTTGTTGGGCAGCTTAGATAATGTCACTTCAGAAAAGAATATAGCCCATATGGTTTTCACTGCCCTATGCATAGCCAAGAAAACAGTCCTCATGAACTGGAAAAATAAAAATAATCTTAAGTCTAACCAATATAGAAATTATCTATTCGATTACATTAGTCTTGATACAGCCTCTGCCACCACATCAGATCAATTGCTCTGGGCTCCTTTGATCAGCTCCATCACCTAGTGGGGGTGAGGGGTCATAGTTTGGTCCCGCCTTCACTGTTGTGATTGGTGTGGGGGTAGGGACAGGCTTAGGGCGTCGGGGGGTTCCCCGGAGGCATCTTCCTTGGGGGGCTCAACCCGGGGTAGCTCTGTGGCTCTCAGGTGACTGTTTCCTCGTGGCTGCGTGCAGCGGGGCTAGGGGAGGGTCTGTGCTGACGGACGTGGGTTACTGACCTGGTAGCCTGGCTGCCCCTGGGTGGGTCCGGGATGGGCGTGAGGTTCTGGGGGCGCTCCGTCTGGCTGGGCCTCGGGGGCTTGGGTCCTGGTTGGTGTGTTGCCGGAGTTGTGGGCGGGTGGGTGCATGGGGGCCCAGCCCTGGCGCAGGGTGCCACCGGTGCGTCGAGCCACCTGGGGGGCTCTTCAACTGGTGGGGGAGATTGTAACATCTTGCAGGAGCTTTCCTCTCTTCAGGAACTCTCTCTGCAGGAGGGGGAGATACAGGAGAGGTGGAGGAAGATCTCAGCCTGGGCGTCTATTGTCTTATGTAGTCTGGAAGATGAGTGGATGGTGGGGTGGGTGCAGTTTTCTCTGTGGTGGGGTTGGGTGGACTGTCCCGGGCTCTGTGGGGCCGGGAGGCGCTGCTGCACTGGGCCCCGGTCTGGATGGGCCTGGGCCCCCTTTCCCTGGCGGGTCACGGAGTATGGGGGTGCCTACTGGGGTTAGCGGGGGAGCTGGCCCCTGGGAGGGGTCACTTGCCCCCCCCCTTCCTTCCCTCCCCATCTCCAGCTGCCTCCCTCTTCCCGCTCCACCACAACCACCCACACATGCAGGGCCTTGGAGTAGGGGTATGTCACCAGGGTGCAGAGGAGGCTACCCCCCCCCCCCCCCCCCCCCGTCCCCTTATCCCACAACTTAGACATTCACATTACTCACACTCTCATTACACATACATATAGGATCTTGGGGGTGGGCACGATACACGGAATCCAAATTACCATCAGGTTGTACACCTCACCCCTGGCGTCGTTGCCCACCTCTCAATTTTAAATACACGTAGACATTGAGGGCTAGCAGGAAGGACTATGCGCTTACCTGCTGCTCTCTGGCAGGTAGCTCCATGCCCTCCTGGGTTTTAAATGCACCTTAGAACACACATGCATCAACACTACAATGAGCGGGTGGAGGGAGGTTTGGAGTCTTCTCTCACCCCCATTCTCTGCGGCCTGCTGGAGCGGCGGGGCTAGGAGGAGGAGTTGGCCGTCCGACTGCGGTCTGGAGTGTGCGGCCTCCCTGCTGCTGCGGAGTCGGGGCGGTCTGCCTCTCCCCACCGCAGGGAAAAGGGTAACACCACCTGGGTCTCTTTATGTCTGTCTCCACGTTGGTTGAGTGTGGAGTAAGTGTATATGAGAGCATGAGGGTGGGAATGGATGTTTGTATCTGTGTGTGCCTGTATGTCTGTGTCTATATATCAGGTTGGGTATCAGACGCCACCTCTCTGGGGACATCTCAGGCCCTCCAAGGTTTGGAGGCCTATCTCCCCCCATCACCCCTTCCCCTGCCAGTGGCGGACTCCCTCAGACATCGGTGCGTTGGTGGTTCTTTGTGTCTGGGGATGGGCGTCCAGGTACACACCGGCTCACTCCTTGGCGGCCGCTTATCGAGGCCTGGAGCCTGGGGCTCGCTCGGGCCACTTCGGAGGTGGGGTGCCCCCGGCCTCTCGGCCTGGGGCTCGGTCACTCAGGCACAGCTGGCTGCCGGCGGAGCTCATGGGCGCGTCACTGCAACTCCCCCTGGCTTCTGCTCCACGGCTGCTGAGTGAGCCCTCATCTGGGACTCTCCTCAGCTCTTTCTGGGACAGTGGCGTGGCTGCCCCACTGTTAGTCTTCCTTGGTCTCTTGTGTTCTGGGGGCCTCTGGATGTCTGGAGTTTTGATCTCCTCCATACCTGCTTCATGCCCTGGAGGACGGGGCTGTGGCCCCCCCACACCCTCTAGCAGATCATTACATGAAGAAACCTTTTAAAAAAACAAGCGCGTCCATGCTCACATGTGTACACACGGGTGATCACACCCACAAACTACACCCTTTTTGGCTCCTACCTCAAAGCACACTGTGTTCTGTTGATCTTATGTGCTGCACAATAATGTTTAATATTTAGTATTTACTGTCATATTCCCATATATCATTGTGATGTTGTTTATTCTATTACTCTTGTTCTCTTCTGCTTGTTTTCTTTTTTCTTTCTCAGCAGGTGACCCAGGTGATTGATATATGCATTTTCTTTTTCTTTTTTTTTCTGCCCATTCTGTTGGTTTTTGTTTTTTGCCCTTCTCCCCCGTCCCTCTTCTCAGCTGTTTCTCTTTCCCTCTTTCTTTCTCCCCTTCTTTCCCCCAGTCAAGTCTGTCCCGTATTCAGTAAGTGAAAATAAAATAAACAATAAAAGGTGAATCAAATGGACCATTATGGCAAGGCTGGGATGGTCAATTTGGTAAAGTAAATCCGTTGGGCATCTTTCTTTGCCTTTAGACAATAATTCTGATGGCAAAAGAGCCAAACGGGACAGGCAAAAAAAAAACAAAAAAACAAAACACCGCTATTGGTCTGACACTAACCCACATTTGCTGGATCCCTCCAAGACTGTTGGAACAACAAACGTGATGGTTTGGTGTGGTATATGGGGTACAACGATAGTGGGTCCATTCTTCATCAATGGAAACCTCAAGGCCACTGGATATTTGAAATTGCTACATGATGATAATGCATTATGCACTGAAGCTGGCACGTTTCCTGAGTTTTTCCAGCAAGATGGTGCACCACTACATTATGGGTGCCACGTCCGAGCATTCCTAGATGAACAGTTTCCTGGAAAGTGGATTGGTCATCGTGGGCCAGTTGAATGGCCCCCAAGGTCTCCCGATCTGACCCCCTTAGACTTTTATCTTTGGGGTCATCTGAAGGCAATTGTCTATGGTGTGAAGATACGAGATGTGCAGCACCTGAAACTACGGATACTGGATGCCTGTGCTGGCATTTCTCCTGCGGTGTTGCTCTCAGTGTGTGAAGAGTGGGAGAAGAGGGTTGCATTGACAATCCAACACAATGGGCAGTATAATTAAACACATTTTATAATTGTTCAGAAACTTGTAAATAACTCATGAAAGAATAAAGTCTTGGAGGGATCCATCCAATGTGGGTTAGTGTCAGACCAATAGCGGTGGTTTTGTTTGTTAACTTTGCCATTCGCATAAAAGTTTGCCTCATCACTGAACAAAATCTTCTGCATGAACTGAGGGTCCTGTTCCAATTTTTGTTTTCACGCCGTTTCTTCCCTCGCTGCATCGCAAGAGAAAATATCCGTTGCGATGTGGATGAGAATTTATGGCCTGACAGAGAGCAGCGCGTCGGTGGCCAGGGGGATGAGGATGGTGGCCAGGAAAGAGAGGGTGACAATGGCGACCACTGAAAATATTACTGTACTATAGTTCTGAAACTTTATTTACAGTATGGTAGGCTAGATTTTTTGGGGGTTTTTTTTGTTTTTTGTTTGTGTTTATAACTGTTCACATTTACAGAATCCTGTATATGTTTTCTTTTCACAGTATGTTCTCTAATGTTAACATTTCTTTGTACGAATAAAAATGTTTACAGTTTCCTTGAGTATGAGTGGTTTATTGGAGGCTGATTTTACTGTAAAATCTTTTAGTTTTAAACTATGCTCTGTTAACGCCCAGCTTCAGTTAATTCAATTTAAGGTTGTCCATAGACTGCACTATTCCAAAACCAAATTGAACAAGATTTTTCCTAACGTTTCCCCCAAATGTGATAAATGTAAACTTGTGGACGGTACTCTTGGCCATCTTTTTTGGTCCTGTTCTACGCTTACAGCCTTTTGGACTAGTATTTTTAGTTTCTATAGCACTGTTTATGATAGGCAACTGTATCCTGACTGTCTTATGGTGATCCTGGGCTGCTCCGGCGACTCCTTGGCACTTCCCTTTGCTGTTCAACAGGCCCTCATGTTTGGTATGGTGATTGCCAAACGTCTGATTCTGGGGGAGTGGAAATCTGCCTCCCCTCACTGCTTCAAGAGGTGGCTCGAGGAGATGGTCTCCTGTTTATACTTGGAAGAAATTCGGTTCTCTACGTCTGATTCCATGGAGAAGTTCAGGAAGATATGGGGGCCCTTTATAGACTACATTAAGAAGGACAGTTCACGCCCTGGGTCCTGACCATGTTGTTTTAACTGCTTTCATTCTGAGCTGTTGCCCATAACTGTTATTGCATAATTGTTATCGGCTCCTCAGCGATCTTTGTATTTGATCTTGTGGATTGGACTCACTGGATTGTGAGTTGTTTGACATGTATACCAGTTGCTTTTTTTTTCTTCTCTGCTGTTCTTAATAAGTGCTGGCCGTGTACCCTGTTGTGGGGTTTGTTGCTCTGTTTTTTTTGTTTGTTTGTTTGTTTGTTTGTTTGTTCCTGTGTTTTGTTTTTGATTTTTTTTTTTTTGTTGTTATTGTCTTTGTCTGTGTTCCTCTGTCCCACTGTTTGTGAATGTGTAAAAATTTTCAGAATCAGAATCAGAATCAGAAACTTTATTGTCATTGTCACGAGAACAACGAAATTAAGAATGGTCCCCGATCATTGCATCATCCCTAGCAATATCAAAATATAAATAAAACAATAAAATTCAATAAATAAAATAGATAGAATACTTAAAATACTAATAAGATGTAACAGTAAAACATTCACATACATTTCCACACACATGCTTCAGACCGTGCATAGATTAACACAAGAGTGGCGTGATGGACATTTTTTTTGTAGTATTCCGATGTGTTATTGCAGTTGGATAACAACTGTGTTTGAGTCTATTAGTCCTTGCTCTGATTGCCCTGTACCGTCTGCCTGAGGGCAACAGTTCGAACAGGAAGTGGCCAGGATGTGAGGTGTCTTTTATGATGTTTTGGGCCTTTTTAAAACAGTGGGCGTTGTGTAGAACTTCCAGTGTGGGGAGAGGGCAGCCAGTGATCTTTTGGGCGGTGTTAATGATCCCTTGGAGTGCTTTCCTCTGAGCCCCTGTGCAGCTAGTGTACCAAATACATATGCAGTAAGTTAGAACACTCTCAATGGTGGCTCTGTAGAAGGACACCAGCAGTCTCTGTGTGATGTTATTCCTCCTGAGAATTCTCAGGAAGTACAGTCTCTGTTGGGCCTTTTTCAGCAGCTCGGAGGTGTTCACACTCCAGGAAAGGTTCTCCTCTATATTGACTCCCAGGAAGCGGAAGCTTGCCACCCTTTCTACACAGTCCCCATTTATGAATAGTGGTTGGATCTCTGCCTTTTTCCTTCTGAAGTCTATTATGAGTTCTTTGGTTTTTGAAGTGTTGAGGAGGAGGTTATTGGCCTTACACCATGACGTCAGCTGCTCCACCTCGTTTCTGTACGTAGACTCATCTCCCTTGGAAATGAGCCCCACCACTGTGGTGTCGTCTGCAAATTTCACAAAGATGTTGCTGTGGTGGCGAGGAGTGCAGTCGTGTTGAAACAAATTTTGAAACTTGCATAAATAAATACATAAAAAAACTCTGTAATTTTAAAACTGTGTATATACTGTATATTCTGTGTATTTATTATCTCACTCTTATTGCCTGTTTATGCCCTGTCCTTATCTTCAACATCATGCTGCTCTGTTGTATCTTAATTGCCCCTTGGGGATAAATAAAGTCTTCTGATTCGGATTCTGATGTCACATTCTGATGTCACACAAACTTAACAATGTGGTGTATGCTGTACAGTGCAGCGAGGAATGCTCAGACCTCTACATTGGAGAGACCAAACAGCCACTTCACAAGCGCATGGCACAACACAGAAGAGCCACCTCCACAGGACAAGACTCAGCAGTCCATCTGCATCTTAAGAATAAAGGACACTCTTTCGAGGATGCCAATGTTCACATTTTGGACAGAGAGGACAGATGGTTTGAAAGAGGAGTGAAAGAAGCCATCTATGTCCACTGTGAGCGACCATCTTTGAACAGAGACGGGGGTTTACGACACCAACTCTCTGCCATCTATAATCCAGTTTTGAGATCCCTTCCCAGATGCCTTAACGCCCACTCACATCCTGGGCCAGCTGACCTCAGGAATTCGCATGATAAGGTGGGGCCAGGTTTCACAATGAGCTCACCCGAAACTCTGGCTGATTGGGACCCACGCCCAGTTTCACACCTTGGCTCAGGCGATTAGAGGATCATCAGGGGGTCCTTTTGTCCCTCTGTGGGGGGGTTACTCCCACTAGGTTTATATCTGGGACTCTCCACCATGTGACCTTAGAACTGAAGAAGCTTCTCGGATGAGAGGTGAAACGTCTTCAAGCAACTTAAAGAAGTCCAGATGCTTTTCTTTGCAAGCTCCTTTGACTACGATGACCTGGATGACTGAGAACCTTCACAGACACCCAGTCTTGTGATTTCCCTGAGAGGATTCTGGCCTATGCAGAAAGGTAGTGTGGACAAAGCATCTCCTTGGTTATATCCCACACTTGATGGTCACTTGTGGTTAGCCTCCAGTGTTGTTTGACACATCCCCATTAAGGTCCTGATGAAGGCTCTTAGGGTCCTGTTGATCTTGTATAGGTCTAGACATTCCAGGGTCCAGGTGTGGGGCATCAAGTTATAAGCCTTCTTGATGTCAATCCAGGTAGTGCACAGGTTGGTCAGCCTAGTCTTGCAGTCTTGGATGACTTCTCTGTCTTCTTCTCTGGTGTTTCGTTCCTCTGGTATTCTTGCCAATTTCTTTCTGTGCCCCACTCGTGTATTGAGCCATGTGCCTCTTCATCTTAGCCATGTGGTACTGAGGCAGGTTACTGGCCAGTAGTTGGATGGGGCCAGTCCCTTATGGGGGTCCTTGGGGATCAGGACTTTCTGACCATTCTGGGTGTCTGTCATCAACTAGCAGCTGCCAACAGCACACTATTTTCATCTCTTTCCCACTTGTGCCTTCTTGTTCCAGTAGCCCACTTCTCACACGGACGTTCTTAATCCATCAACGTCCAGATGTGGTATAGCTTCACTATTAGGGACCCTTACTGGATACAGACGATAGCTAGACAGACAGACAGACAGACAGACAGACAGACAGACAGACAGACAGATAGATAGATAGATAGATAGATAGATAGATAGATAGATAGATAGATAGATAGAGAGAGAGAGAGAGAGAGAGAGAGAGAGAGAGAGAGAGAGATACAACGTAGTTGTGCTTTTTGATAGCACCTCAGTGGACACAGATGGAATTTTCCGCCCTGCTAGCCAGAAATCCAGCCTGAATGTCATATATCTTACATCTGCAGACAGGAATGAGATGAGCTTTCCTTCTTTTATGTCATCTGTATCTATTCTCCACATTTCCTCACACCAGTTTGACTTTGTTGCTTTCTTGTGTCTGCCGTCAGCTTACTATTGCATTTTGTTTCTTACTTTTATTGTTATCACACAACTGCAGTGTGACTGTATATTATTTTGAAGTGGACTCTGGAAAGAAGAGCTGCCATTGCTACTGCACATCCTCTAAAGACAGATCTATTTTTCATTCCTTTAATCAGTCTCCCCATATGTCTGTCTTTTTCTTTTTTCAGTTTTTAACAATGACTGTGTCCAAAATTCACCATCACTTCTAAAAAATAGAAATAAAAAATAGAAATGCAGCTTGTCAACATCTGATGCTCATGCTCAGGAAATCCCACATGGAACAATAAGGATTTTTTCCCATTCTCTAATCCCCGTCCTATCCTTATAGGGATAAAAAATAAAAAACCTTTAAAAAAAAGAGAGAGAGAATAAATAAAACCCTTCCTACACATTCAGTCAGTCACTGCAATTTTGCTTATCATATGTTCGCCTGCAGTTATTTGAAATCAAGCTTCTGGTCAAATACCACTCTATTTTCATTATCTGTGAAAACTCTGAGTTGCTTCTGGTCATCTGCTGACAATTATGAGTGGACCTACATTTTCAGGTAGATAACAGATTCTATACTGGACTGTATGAAGAACCTATCATACTGTATGTATTTTGGATGTTACTTTGTCGTCGATCTTCACACCTTGAAGTTATGCAGGATACATTCTGCCACTTCCTTTTATGTCACGAACAGTGGGACTGATACTATGCCCTTTGGGTTTAGCACCATCTACACAGTTCTTCACCTTACTTCACTCGCCTTCCACCTCCTCACTAGCTTCTTGTGTCACATCAATATCACACCTTCATTCTCATCATAATATCAAACAGTCCAGTGAGAGCGTATCAGCTCAACCTTGGGCTGTATACAAATGCATTTGTAACCCATATTTAAGTATGGCTTGGATAAAATGTACCAAAACGAAGAAAAAAAAAAGACTATTGATCTTAGAGTTTAGAGACACATTGGTGTTGCAATTTGTGAGCCAGCAGCCAGGAGATATTGTGGAACTGCATGAGACTCATCTTATTAAATATTGCAACAATAAGAAACAATCAAAACCGAAGTCTGGTAAAATGGAAATAGTAGTTAAAGAGTCGTCTGTGAAGGTTCTCAGTCATCCAGGTCATCGTAGTCAAAGGAGCTTGCAAAGAAAAGCGTCTGGACTTCTTTAAGTTGCTCGAAGACGTTTCACCCCTCATCCTAGAAGCTTCTTCTTCTCCGTAGAACTGAAGAAGCTTCTCGGTTCTAAGGAGAACTTCTTCACAGTCTAAGGTTCCGACCCCAACCTTAAACCAAAACCTGATTGATCTTAACTTGCCGACACAACTCTATCCCACACTTGAGCTTAATCCACAGAGTGTCCAGCAAGTAGTGGTTGAACATGTAGTGCGCAGTAGTGAAATGCCTTCACACTCGCCCATGCCAAGTAGGTTTAGAGCCTTCTCTGGGCGCATCCCCCACCCAAACAATGAAGCAGATTACAATACATGGCGCACAAGTATTGAAGTTCTCATAAATGACCCAGCCATTTCTGACTTGAACTGCACACAAAGAATATTTGACAGCCTTTTACTGCCAGATATCACAAAGCATTTAGGCCTAGATGCTAAACCCTCTGAGTACCTGAAAGTACTAGACTGCATTTGGAGCTGTCAAAGATGGTGATGAGCTTTATGCGCGATTTATGAACACGCTTCAAAATAAAGGAGAAAGACCATCAGCCTATTTGCAAAGATTACATGTTTGTCTGACAAAAGCTATGCGGCACAGGGGTGTCAGTGCGTCAGATTTTCACAAGCAGTTGTTAAAGCAGTTCCTTCGTGGCTGTTGGGAGGACAGTCTCATCAGTGACCTCCAGTTAGGAGAAAGAAAGGAGAGTCCACCTTCGTTTTCTGAGTTACTCTTGCTTTTACACACTGAAGAAGAAGCAAGCGCCAGTCGGCAGTATGAGACAACATCTTGGTCAGAACAAACCTGGCCCCAACAATCCAAAGCAATGGGTCATGTCAAATGTACAAACAATAAGTAGCAGTGAATCAGACTTTGATGTGTAAAAGAAACAATTAGCTGATTTGAGTGCACACTGCACAACTTAACAGTTGGAAAATGGAAAACCAAAAACAAAATCAGCCCAAGCAATCAAAGTCAAAGTGCAAGACAATTAATGCCAAAGTTGAGGCCTGTCCCGTGAAAAAGAAGGTTTAAAACCAATGCAAAACCGCACCCTACTGCACTGTACTGCTTTTACTGTGGTGAGGACGGACACATTGCCTCATCATGTGAAAACGAACCAAACCCGTCCTTAGTTGCCAGAAAGAAAAAACAACTGAAAGAAAGACAAGCCAGTTGGGAAGCTTCAACTGGGGCCAGTGACGAGCCCCATTTATGGTAAATGGTAAATGGCCTGTATTTATATAGCGCTTTACTAGTCCCTAAGGACCCCAAAGTGCTTTACATATCCAGTCATCCACCCATTCACGCACACATTCACACACTTCACACAAATTTAAACTAATTCCAGCCTCCAGTGTGGAACAAGTAGGGGCTTCAGGAGACAATTCTCGTCCCAAACCACAAAGGGCCTTTTTAAAGAAAGCTCAGTAAAAAACACAGTCTGTAAGCCCCCAAAGGGTTTGGTTGGAACCAGAACTTCTGCTACTGTCATCATTGCTGGCAAAGAAACAAACTGTCTATTAGATACAGGGTCACAAGTGACAACAGTACCTCAGAGTTTTTATGAGCAGCACCTCTCAGACTTGCCTATAAACCTGCTGGGTGATCTCCTGGATGTAGAGGGTGCAAATGGCCAATCTGTCCCTTATTTAGGTTATGTAGAGCTCTCAATCACTTTTCCTAAGGATTTTGTGGGTTCAGGCATTAATGTTAACACCCTGGCATTAGTTATTCCTCCTCTGCGAGCTGAGGCGCGAGACCAGATTTTGATAGGTACAAACATTTAGATGCCCTTTATACTGACCTTCATGAGTCCAGTGCAAACTTTCAGCCAGTCCCCTATGGTTACCGAGCACTCCTTAAAATCCTCAGAATGCACCAGGAAGCAGCTAACAATTGCAGTCTTGGGTGTGCAAAATTAACAGGTAAACATCAAACTATCATGGAAGCACGGCAGACGGCAGTTTTGGAAGCCTCAGTGTACATCCCCAACTCCATCAATGAGAAATGTGCAGTTGTCGAACAGTCATCAGCCTTTCCCTTGCCCAGTGGTCTGCTTGTGTTGACTGGTCTTGTTAACCTGCCAGCCAAGCAGCCCTGTATAAGGGCTGCTTGGCTGGCAGGTTTTATTACGACTGGGCCAGTCGTAATAAAAAATGAAACTGATTCCGACATAGTTGTCCCTTCAGGCCGTGTGCTAGCCAACATTAATACCAGAGCCCTACACAAAGAACAAACAGAGGTCTCAAACCCCTCAGACCAGTCAGAAGATCCTTCTCAATCTAAAAAGATCAGTGTTGACTTTGGAAATGACTTACCTGCTGGATGGAAAGATCGTGCATCAAAAATGCTAAATTCTATGCCCGAAGTGTTTTCGCAGCATGAGTTAGATTTTGGACACACGAAAAAAGTACTGCACCATATCAAGCTCAGTGATGAAACCCCATTTAAATCCAGACCCCGACCAATACACCCACATGATGTGGAGGCTGTGAGGAAACACCTCCAGGAACTACTCGATGCAGGAGTAATACAGGAATCTGAATCCCCATTCACCTCCCCGATCGTAGTTGTCAGGAAAAAAGATGGTTCTGTTCGCTTGTGCATCGATTACAGGAGGTTAAACCTCAAACCAAAAGGTGCGTACGCACTCCCAAATCTGGAGGAAGCATTTTCCGCTCTGGCAGGGTCAAAATGGTTCTCAGTCTTGGATCTCAAGTTGGGATACTGTCAGATTGAGATGTCAGAGTCAGACAAGCAGAAAGCCTTGTCACCAATGCACCCTCCACATTTCAAAGGCTCATGGATCAGTGAATGGGTCCGATGAATCTTAAGGTCCTTGTCTTTATTGACGATCTCATTATTTTCTCATCATCCCTTGAAGAGCATGAGCAGCGCCTGAAGAAAGTCCTGTTGAGATTGAAAGAGTTTGGGTTGAATCTGGCACCCGAGAAATGTAAATTTTTCCACAACTCTGTTAAATATCTCACCCACATAGTTTCAGAGCGCAGGGTTGAAACAGATACAGAGACTCAAAAATGTCAAGAAGTGTTTGAACAGATCATTGGTAAGCTGACCTCAGCCCCAGTGTTGGGTTTTGCAGACCCCAAACTCCTGTATATCCTCCACACGGATGCTAGTACCATTGGCCTTGGTGCCGCTCTGTACCAACTTCAGGATGGGCAGTTGAGGGTCATAGCGTTTGCTCGCAGAGGACTTTCAAAAAGTGATATGAGATATCCGGTCCACAAGCTAGAATTCTTGGCTGTCACTGAAAAGTTCTCAGACTACCTTTATGGTACAGAATTCACAGTAGTGACAGACAGTAATCCATTAACATACTGTACATTCTAACATCTGCAAAACTGGACGCGACGAGTTACCGTTGGCTCTCAGCCTTGTCCACTTTTTCATTCCAACTTCAGTACAGGGCTGATAAACAAAGCATAGATGTGGATGCGCTGTCTCATCGCTCTCATTGTAGTCCAGGTGATGAAGGAAAGTGAAAGGATCAAGCAATTCGCTCTCATTCACCTTAGCAGCGATGACATAGAAACAGTCCCTAGAGGGGTCGTACAGACCATCTGTGAAAGACACTCAGTTAATTCTCTAGACCTGGATCCAGAGTCACTTAGTTGAGTCTTTAGCCCTACATACTACTGCTGTTCCTGAAAACTTTGAGGAAGTAGGCGGGGGGGATAAGTTGGCAAACAGATGGAAGGATGATGTTTATTTGGTTCTGAGAAAAGCAGGTGAACTACCAGTCTATACAGTTAAACCAGAAGCGAAAGAAAGACCAGTCTGAACATTACACAGAGACTTGCTCCTCCCCTGTAGTTTCATACCTATCACAGAGTCAACAGAAAACAGTTCCCGAAAGCCCCATGCTCGGCGGAACACAAGGGTTGTTCAGGAGGATGGTGACTCAGAGTCTGAGTACTTACCAATACCTACCTGGATACCCATGTCCTTTTCTGCCAAGCCACCTAAAATGTCACCAGCTTTTGCTGTGCCCCGTACTGAAAGTGTACAAAGACCGTTTTCAGCTTATGATGAAACCAAACGTGTCAGCCCAATTGAACAAGACAATCTAACCGAACATGACAATTCCACCGGACATGACAATTCCACCAAATGTGACAATCTCACGGACAGAGACAAACAAACAGGGGAAATTACGGAAACTGAGAACTTACCCGAGCGTGCAAACATACCTAAGTCCAGTTTGCTGGAAACCAACATTCAAGTTGATGATCCCGTGGAGAAAACCCAGCAAACTAGTGAACAAATCATGCCCAGTGAAAATGAAACAATGCTAGAGCGTCTCAATGAACAAGAAGCAATTATAAATGAGCAGCCTAGTTTACCTGGTTCACAAAATAGCTCTCGGGAAAGTCATGGCGTTCTTCGCCGATCTCAAAGATCACATCAGAGACCAGAAAGGTTGCAGTATTCAAAATTAGGTAACCCCTTACTGTATGTTGTTAATGCAGTACTCAATAGCCCAAACAAAGCCATTTCAAGCTCTATGCAGCTTAGCTATTTAGATGCACAGGGACGTGCATACCATCAAAGTGGGGAGGGTATAACCCATATTTAAGTATGGCTTGGATAAAATGTACCAAAATGAAAAAAAGGACTATTAATCTTAGCAGTTATACTCGGTTTATAGTGAATAAGCCATAGGTTCAGCAGTGAAAGAGTTAGCTGTTCTGAAGTAAATGTGAGTTGCTCTAAGCCAATGAGCTGCTGCAACGTGGTGCAGTGCCCCACCCGGCATCTCCATCTGAGAGAGCACAGGCTTTTCCTCCTCTCTCGCAAATCCTCCATGAGCACGCTAGCGAGGAAAAATAGACGGAGATTCACGCATTTGAAACTGATGCACAGATTAATATGTGTTTTACTGTTTATTTTCAATTTGTAACATGGGTAACGTTACAAATAGTACATCTTAGGTAATAGCAAATTGTGATTATTGGCCTTAAGATTTAAGGTGTAAATATCAACACTTCACCGAGTTCTTTTGATTCCTCAGAGGCATCCAATGGAAGACAAAACACTGCTCAGTAGACCAGTTAACACTTTATTACTTCTAGAAGGGAGATGCGTCCTGCATGACACGCTGCCACAGATCTCAAAATGGTGGTGTGCCCCTAACAGTTTTATTGCAGAATCTCTCTCATTCTAGTCTAAACAACAGTGTCTCAGTAACTTTCCACTAGCGCCGGTCCCCTCTCATTTACATTTTCCTAGGCAAGCGTGAGCGAGAGTCTGCAGCTTTCTACTCCCCAAGGACACTTGGTCTCATGCCTTTATTTTTCAGGGCTGTGTCCACTTAATACTACACTATATAACTTTATAACACTTATTATTAATGAAAAGCATAACATTATTGAGGCACTGCAAATTATTTAATCCCAACATTACATGGGAACTTAATATGTCCTATAACGCTGTCGTTGACAGGTCAGGGGTTTTTTTTCCTTTGTGTTCTTCCTTTCGATGCATTGCAACGGATCCTGTAATCGATGGCGAGCCAATCCCATTGACGGACCAATTGACAGAGTGTGGTAGGCCAGCTGCAACAAAAAAAAAATCACACCACGCCACTTTGAACTTACTGTTCCCCTTCTTCACACACATCCCCCTGGACTTACGGACGGTTTATTTTAAGGACTTTTCACGGACTCTATACATCCCCACGAACAAGAAGGGAAGTGGGTGTGGGCGGTTGAATATATTTTTCCAACTCAATGGTTGTTGCAATCAGCTAACAAAGTATATGAAATTGCAGATGAATGTTGCCATTCGGATTCTGGTAATTGAAATTGTGGTTTATCTTGAATCAGAATCAGAAAGGGTTTGTTTGCCAAATGTTGAGCAGGTTTACAACATTAGAAAATTGCTGCAGTACTTAGTGCAAAACATACTGTCAGACAATGCTTAAATAAACATAAAAATTAAAATTAAAAGTGCTGAGTAGATAGATATATACATGAATGCAGGTGGTGATCAGTGCAAAGACGGAATGATGCAGTGAACACAGTGTAGGGTCATGTGTTAGTGGTGTGAACAGTCATATGGTTATTGTTCATGAGTCCAACAGCAGAGAGGAAGTAACTGTTCTTATGGCAAGAGGTTCTGGTGCGAATGGACCGGAGCTTCCTGCCTGAGGGGAGCAGGTCAAACAGACTGTGTCCAGGGTGAGAAGGGTCAGCTGTGATCCGAGCTGCACGCCCCAGTGTCCTGGAGGTGTACAGGTCCTGCAGAGATGGGAGTCTGCAGCCAATCACCTTCTCAGCAGAGTGCACAACACACTGCAGTCTCTGTTTGTCCCTGATAGTGGCTCCAGCATACCACACGGTGATGGAGGAGGTGAGGATGGACTCGATGATTGCAGTGTAGAATTGCATCATCGTCCGTGTTGGCAGGTTGAATATTTTCAGCTGCCTCAGGAAGTACATCCTCTGCTAGGCTTTCTTTATGACGGAGGTGATGGTGGGCTCCCACTTCAGGTCCTGGGTGATAGTGGAACCCAGGAAGCGGAATGAGTCCACAGTGGTGATGAGGGTGTCAGTCAGGATGATGGGGGGGAGTGGGGCTGTGTGCTTCCTGAAGTTCACAATAATCTCCACTGTCTTCTGGGCATTCAGCACCAAGTTGTTGTGGCTGCACCAGGACACCAGACGTTCAACCTCCCTCCTGTAGGCAGACTCATCCCTGTCCGAGATGAGTCCAATAACGGTGGTGTCATCTGCAAACTTGATTAGCTAGACAGACTGGTGGGTGGAGGTGCAGCAGTTAGTGTACAGGGAGAAGAGCAGAGGAGAAAGAACACAGCCCTGAGGGGAGCCCATGCTGATGGTCCGGGAGTCCGAGACGTTCTTTCCCAGCCTCACATGCTGCTTCCTGTCCATCAGGAAGTCAGTGATCCACCAGCAGATGGGATCAGGCACATTCATCTGGGAAAGCTTGCCTTGGAGATGGTCTGGAAGGATGGTGTTGAAGGCAGAGCTGAAGTCCACAAACAGGATCCTGGCATAGGTTCCTGGGGAGTCCAGATGCTGCAGGATGAAGTGTAGAGCCATGTTGATAGCATCGTCTACAGACCTGTTGGGGCTGGTGGAGGTGTGAAGGCTGCTTGATGGCTCGTCAAAACGGCAGTAAAAGTCGTTAAGGGTGTTGGCCAAGAGCACGTCATCAGTGGAGTGGGGGGTTTTAGGCTTGTAGTTGGTGATATTCCTAAAACTTTTCCCCACAGAGGCCGAGTCATTCTCTGAAATCTGCTGCTGCATCTTCTCAGAGTGCTGATGTTTAGCAATGTCCACTTCTTTAGTGAACCTGTACTTGGCCTCTCTGTAGCAGTCCCTGTCTCTGCTTCTGAACGCCTTTCTCTTTTCCAGCCACAGCTCTTTGAGTTTAGGAGTAAACCAGGGTTTGTCATTGTTATAACTCACCCTGGTGCATGATGGCACAATGCTGTCCTCGCAGAAGTGGCTATAGGAGGTTACAGTGTCCGTAAACTTGAACTCTGATTTTACATTTAGAAGGGTGCATCCAGGTAAGGTTTTTTTAAGTGATTACTGTGATTGTACCACATGGTTGTCATTGAGGAAAAACTGGTACAAAAAAGGGATACATTTATTTGAAATGTTTTTGTATTTTTGTTGTTAATTTTCTCTTTTTTCTTTTCTGAATGAGTAAAAATACATGAGCCGGCATTTTCTTTTTCTTTTTTTTCTTTTTTGTGTCCCGTTTGGATCTTTAGCCATCAGAATTGTTGTCTTAAGGCCAAGAAAGATGCCAAGTGAGCCGGCATTTTCAAAACTCACAGTTGCCTGAGTCTCATTCAGTTTGCCTCTCCTGTACGTAGCCGAACCTACTGCTCCAAAGCAGTGAGCTCTTTTGCATCAAATTTGGGTGAAGTACATTTTGATCTAAGAGTTTACAGACACATTGGTGTGACACATTTCATTCTGGTTTAGAGTAAGAATTACACCATGCCTTACTGTTGTTTAAATATGGAATCTTGTTTGTCATTGAAAAAAAAAACCCATCTCACATAGATCCACAGACCAGAATTTCCATTACCATTCTCCTATTGCTGATCCTATGTCCAGATAAATGAGGAATACATCGCCCTGTGTTTGTGTGGTTTCTCACTGTCTCTTTGACTATCCTCCGATGTTCCAAAGACATGCATGTGTTAGCTTCATTGCCAAACCATGAGTATAAATCATTTTCTGGCTCTTTGTGTTAACCCTGTGCAATTTACATTGTAGATTCTCAGTCAATGCATCAAAACTATGAAGGAACACATATGGAATTGTAGTGAACAAAAAAGTGGGAAATAAATCAAAACATTTGTCAAAATAGCCACACCTTTGATTACTGCTTTTCATACTCTTGGCATTCTCTTGATGAGCTTCATGAGGTCGTCACCTGTAATAGTTTTCCAACAGTCTTAAAAGAGTTCCCAGAGATGCTGAGCACTTGTTGGCCCTTTTGCCTTCACTCTGCATTCCATCTCATCCCAAACCATCTTGATTGGGTTAAGGTCAGGTGACTGTGGAGGCCAGGCCATCTGGCTTAGCACTCCATCACTCTCCTTCTTGGTTGCATAGCCTGGAGGCCTGGAGGTCCAGTTTTCAACTGGATGATCCAACAATTAAATGATTAGCCAACTAAATGCAAACCAGATGGGATGGCATATCGATGTGGGATGCTGTGGTAGCGATGCTAGTTCAGTGTGACTTCAGTTTTGAATAAATTCCCAATAATTTAACCAGCAAAGCACCTATAGCGGCAACCTTTGGTCCCTTTTTACCGCTTGTGCAGGACGTAAAGGTTCTGACTCGTGCTTTTCTTGAATCGCTTAGTCAAAGGAGCTTGCAAAGAAAAGCGTCTGGACTTCTTTAAGTTGCTTGAAGACGTTTCACCTCTCATCCGAGAAGCTTCTTGGATGAGAGGTGAAACGTCTTCAAGCAACTTAAAGAAGTCCAGACGCTTTTCTTTGCAAGCTCCTTTGACTACGATGACCTGGATGACTGAGAACCTTCACAGACATATTGAATCGCTTATATGCCTTTCAGTAGCAAAATGAGGCGAAGGTAAAATGGGCAAAACATTTATTCTCCATACAAACCGAAAAATACAAACAAATGCCTCTGGTGGGAGCTCCGTTTACATTCCCTTTATGTTACAACAAAAACAACATTAAACGGCAATGGTCAGAAAACTGTTGCTCCACGTCCTGCTTACTTGCCTAACCTTTCCTCCCCCCCACATGCAGGCAAAATACACACCCCCTTTACGACATCTATCAACACTTTACAACAACACAAAAGACTAACAAGGCACTTTTAATTTATGGAGCACAGCATATTACATTATAACAAAAAATGATCAAGATTATAACACTCAAAGATCATGACAAATACTTAAATATGGCCTGACGTAAATGAGTAAAATATTGGCCTGAACTGTCTAAGCTCCAACAGCACCTCCGCACCATCACACCTTCTCCATGCTTCACAGTGCGAACCATGAGACCATCCATTCACCTTTTCTGTTTCACAAAGACACTGCGGGTGAAACCAAAGATCTCAAATTTAGACCACAGCACAAATTTCCACTGGTCTAACTGTCACGACCCAGACACAGGTAAGTGGACTCAAATGCAGACACCACACGGAGGCTCGGAGGTATAGTGCAAACAAACAATTTATTTGGCACTCAAAAAATGGCACACCATGAAGGAAGTAAAAGAAACAAAAAATGCTATACGTGAACTAAGGGCGAGAGGGAAAACATAGACCTCTGAACATTGGCTACCTACTAACATAAAGTTTCTGATTATGGTACTAAGAATCTGTAGCTACAAACACACTGTGATTAGCAAGGGCTAGCAGATAAGCTGTTACCAGGAATGCTGAGAAAGTAAACAAGTGTTGGCTAGACCATCTCCAAAATAATTGTTAAACCAATAAACACACTGCGTGCGCAGCAGCAAAGCCAAAAGGAAATAGTCTCTTTATTGGGCTGGGCACGTTATTTGGGATTTTCCGGAGCAGGCATACAAGGTAACGGGTCACAGGGTTTCTCTGAGTCACTGTAATGAAAGGAGTGTAGAGTCAATGTGCGCCCCACGCAGCAGTGCAAGAAGTGGTGGCAACAAAGTACATAGTCTTACTTGTCTGGGTTGATGGCGAGGCTAGGAGGGGATTAGTGGTCCAAGTGAGGCTAAACCAGTTCGTGTACACTCACTCTGAAGTGTAGGGCAGGGAGGCAGGCAGGTGAATAGCGCCGAGAATAGTAGCAGGCCAGCGACGGGGAGTTGAGTGGTTACAGGCAGCAAGATCAAATCCACTGTGAAGGTGTGTTAGCTGACATTCCGGCGAGGAATGTTTGAGAACGCTGGTCTTAAGAGCCTCCCAGAAAATTACACACAGGTGCCACAAACGAGGGGGTGTGGTGACTCTGCCCAGTGATGGATTTACTGGCACGCAGGAAAACCCAGCACTCACCCGGACCATGACACTAATGTCTATTCCTTGTGTTTCTTGGCCCAAATAAATCTCTTCTGATTGTTGCGGTCCTCATGTGAGCCAATTTCATCATAGCGCTTGATGGTTTTTGCAACAGCACTTGGAGACACATTCAAAGTTTTAGCAATTTTCTACACTGTCAGCTGTGTACCAACCTGACTTCTGCACAACACAACTGATGGTCTCAACCCCATTAGGAAGGCAAGAAATTCCATAAATGAACCCTGACAAGGCACACCTGGGAAGTGAAAACCATTTCAGGTGACTACTAGGGGTGCAACGATATTCGTATCGATATTGAACCGTTCGATACAGTGCTTTCGGTTCGGTACGCATATGTATCGAACAATACAACATTTGTAATTTATTTTATCAACTTTCCTTCTGACGATGCTGTCTGTGTTGAGCGCTCAGTGAATCTGCGTTCGACTACTCCGCCTAGGCTGCACTGTCGAGCGCAGATCCACTGAGTGCTCAACACAGACAGCATAGTCAGAAGGAAGAGCGCAGGGCAAGCTAGCAAGACAGAAGTTAAGCTCTCCAGATCTGGCGTTTGGAATTATTTTGGTTTTCATGTGACGTATGACCCTGAAGGTAAGCGAGTCATGGACTAAAGTAAAACAGTATGTTGGATGTGCCGTGCAATGCTCAATTACATGGGTGGGAGCTAGTGTGTTAGCGCAGTTAGCTCGTTAACGTGTTGGCCATCTAGCCCCATGCACGGGGCGATCGGCGGTAGCTCGTTAACGGAGATTTGCCGTGTTGTGGCGTTAAGGTCATTTCAACGAGATTAACCTGAAATCACTAGTGGGAACACAACGAATATGACTGCACATTTACGCCGACATCATCCTAGTGCAAAGACAAAAACAACAAGCATGCTACTAACTTTAGCCGAGTCATTTAGACAGCTGTTAGCACGTGATTCTCCTTATGCTGCTGAGAATATAGCCCAGAAGAAGCGGATAGTATAGCTTTTATTTTGGAAAGAGACATTTCTCTGTAATAAACTCTCTTTTCCAAAGATGAGTGATTCCTCAATCAGATACAGGGCTTGCAATATCGCTAGCCCGACGTCCTGGGGCTAGCGATTTTTTTCAGTCAGGCTACCAAAATCTATCTCTTCCCTGCCCGTCGGGCTATTGTAGGAAGAAAAATATATGTCAATGCTTTTGCATTCTTTCAGAAATGTAGCTGGGTAATTATGTCATTGGCATCGGTGAGCCACTGTCAATATGTGACATATTGAAATCGCGTTTGAATTTGCGCTTGTTTTTTTGCTTTCACTTTGCAATCGCGCGAACTGTGTATAGAGAGCGACAGCACTGATCTGTGAGTGATGAAAATTTGTGCACCAATTCCTCTGACATCGTCTTATTAATCGTTAGCTCACTATGCAAACATGACAAGTGAAATCTCCCGCAGCAAGCTTAAACATGTGAGAGGTTGAGGATATATATTTTATTTCTTCTGAGCCAAATAAGACAGGTCAGGGTGAAGAAGTGACAGCCAAAGAAAAGCTTACCACAAAACGGAGAAGTTATGACAAATCAGACTATAAGGCAAAAAGAAAGTGCAGCTTCATGGTTTCATGGACAAAAGAATTTCTGTGGCTGCAATATGACGAGCTAAATAACCAGGGCTGCACATAAGTGGTCCGCAGGTGCGCATTCGCTGTCAAAATAAAAAACGCGCACAAGGGTTAGGGTTAAATTTAAAAACTGTACTTTTGAGTTAAAATATATATTTATAATTTTAATAAATGACAAATTAAAAAGGCATGAACATTTTTTTTGTATCGAAAAAATATCGAACCGTGACACCAAAGTATCGAACCGAACCGAACCGTGAATTTTGTGTATCGTTGCACCCCTAGTGACTACATCATGCAGCTTACTGAGAGAAGGTTTGCAGCACTGTCAACAAAGCAAAGGGTGGCTTTCAGGAATCTAAAATGTAAGATATGTTTATTTATCAATTTTTTTCTTCGCTACATAATTCCATATATCTTTCTTCATATATTTGATGTATCCATTATGTAGAAAGTAGTACAGGAAAAATATGAAATAAGAAGTTGTGTCCAAATTTTTGACTGGTATAGAAAAAGATTTTTCATCATTGTTACGTCCCCACTTAAAAGTCTAGGCGATGAGGGTGGGGGACAGTAACAGTTAGATCCAGATGGAATGAAAAGAACGCCAGGCAGAGGTATTTAACATAAAATAGATCTTTATTGTAGGCAAACACCTCAATAATCATATAAATGGCAACAACAAAAGGAGACAGCACCGCTGCTTTAATGAGAAATCAGGGAGGTCAACCCAAAGTGGTAATGACCACTTCAACAAAGAAAGCAACAATAAGGCTTCAACAGAAAGAGACAGCAACGCTGCTAACAAACAATATCCGGGCAGGCCACACAAACTAATGAAGGCCGCCGTCACTCATGGGCAATCACTGCTCAGTTAAGCACTACTCACACACCAGAGCCACACACCAGAAGGCTGGTCACACGCAGCAGGCTGTTCCACACCTAAGCCAGTAGCACACTCTGACCAGCACAGAGGAAAACCACCTCTCCTTCCTCTTCCACACTGCTCTTCTCCAGCTTATATCACCCCTGAGGGTAATTGGTTGTAACGAGAGCAGATGAGCAGCAGGTGTGACCTAAAGGAGAGGGCAGGGGCAGAGAGAGACAAGGGGAGGGGCCAGAACGAAGGAGGAGGAGAGAGAGAAGACAACACCACGCCCACACACTCCCACAGCCTCCCAGGATGTAACATTCCCCCCACCCTAAATCCACACTATACAAAACACAGAAGAAACTCATCACTATGCACTGCGTGAGAGTGCATCAGCCACCAGATTTTCCGTCCCTTTCTTGTGCTGGATAACCAGATCATAATCCTGCACCAGCAAAGCCCAGCGCATTAGTCGTTGGTTGTGGTTGTACATGCGCTGGAGGAAAGTGAGGGGGTTGTGATCTGTATACACCGTTACCGGAAAGGAGCTAGAGCCCACATACACAGTGAAGTGCTGCAAGGCCATCAGCATCGCTAGAGCCTCTTTCTCTATGGTGGAATAGTTTAGCTGATGGCGCTTGTACTTTACAGAGTAGTAGCAGACTGGGTGACACACACCCTCTGCGTCGTCTTGTAACAGCACCGCACCAGCTCCGGTGGCACTGGCGTCGACTTCCAGCTTGAAAGGCTGAGAGAAGTTAGGGGCAGCCAGAACTGGGGCGCTGCAAAGGAGGGATTTTGCAGACTCGAATGCGTGCTGGCATTCCCCTGACCACTCAAAAGGGACTTTGGGGCTACATAGCCTTGTCAAAGGGGCCACAACTACCGCAAAGTTCTTGCAAAAACAGCGGTAGTATCCAGTCATGCCCAGGAACCGTTTTAACTCCCGCCTAGTGGCTGGGGCCGGGTAGCTGAGGATAGCCTCGACTTTTGCCTCCACTGGGCGTACCCGCCCGAAACCCACCTGTTTCCCCAGGTACATGACTGTCGCTTTGGCGAACTCGCACTTAGCGAGATTTAGAGTCAACGAGGCGTCAGCCAGTCGCTGAAATACTGATCGTAGGATGGCCACATGCTCTTCCCACGTGGCTGTGTATATCACTACATCATCCAAGTACACATTACATTGAGGCACATCTCCTACAACCAGCTGCATCAACCGCTGAAATGTGGCCGGAGCGTTTTCCATGCCAAATGCCATCACGGTGTACTGCATGAAATGGTCGGGTGTGACAAATGCAGAAATGTCAGAGGCTCTGGGGGTCAAAGGCACCTGCCAATATCCTTTAAGAAGGTCCAGTTTGGAAATAAATGTGGCAGGACCTATGTTATCAAAGCAGTCCTCCATACGAGGAAGTGGAAAAGAATCGGCGACAGTCACTGCATTTACCTTACGGTAGTCTGTGCAGAAACGTGGGGTGCCATCAGACTTGGGCGTAAGTAAACATGGAGAGCTCCAAGGGCTGTGACTCTGTTTCGCCAAACCATTCTCCACTAGATAACTGACCTCCTTCCTCATCACCTCGCGCTTTCCCATAGGGCAGCGGTACGCGTGCTGTTTGATTGGGGTTGCGTCACCAACATCGATATCATGTTCACAAACATTAGTACGCGAGGGCACATCACCAAAGAGAGAGGGGTAGGAGTGCAATAGATTAAGCACATCTTCGCATTGTGAAGGGGACAGATGAGACAAGTGGGCCGTTACTTCGGCTAAGTAAGCTGAATTCGCCAACCGTCCACACTGTTGTCCCTCAGAAAGTATATGCAGATCGTCGTCAGCACTGGCCTCTACACTCAGCACGGTGGCGGAGACAGAGCTGGAGGTTGCCGCACTGTCAACAGTCTCATGGGTTTCCCTACCATGGTAGGGTTTTAACATGTTGATGTGGCACAGGCGTGTTTTCCTCCTACGCTCTGGGGTACTGAGAACATAATCTGTCTCAGACACTTTCCTCACTATGACATACGGTCCCGCAAAACGGGCCGTAAGAGCAGAACCAGGCACCGGTAGCAACACTAAGACCTTGTCCCCAGCCTGAAAATGCCTTTTCACAGCCTTTCTGTCATGCCACGTCTTCATGCACGCTTGGGCAGTACACAGGGCCTCTTTTGCTAATGAGGTAGCACGTTGCCAACGATCCTTACATGTTTTCACAAAATCTGCCACGTTAGTTTTTGGAACACCCCCACTAAGGAACCTCTCTTTCAACATCTTTAGCGGGCCCCGCACCTCGCGGCCAAACACAAGTGTAGCTGGGCTGAACCCTAAGGACTCCTGCTTAACATTGCGTATTGCGAACAGTACAAAGGGGACACCCTCATCCCAGCTTCTGCCCGTGTCATGGCAGTACTTTTTTAGCATGGCCTTAAGTGTTTGGTGCCAACGCTCAAGTGCACCTTGCGACTCTGGGTGATAAGCACTAGACACAGAATGAGAGACGCCCAGGGAAGCTAAAGTCTGTTTAAATGCTCGAGATAAGAAATTAGTTCCCTGGTCTGTTTGCACTGTTTTTGGAAGACCAAAGGTGGTGAAAAACTTGATTAGCGCCTTAGTAATGTTTGCAGTGGTGACCCTCCGCAGAGGAATTGCTTCGGGGAACCTTGTGGACAAACACATTATGGTCAACAAAAACTGATTGCCTGCTCGTGTTCTTGGCAACGGACCAACACAATCGACCAAAACATGCTCGAATGGCTCACCAACAGCAGGTATTGGACATAGTGGGGCGGGGGGCACAGTTTGGTTTGGTTTGCCCACCAGTTGACATGTATGACAAGTATTACAATACTTCGCAACATCTGCCTTCATCGCCGGCCAGAAGAAGTGCTGCAGAATACGGTCATATGTTTTAGTTATCCCCAAATGTCCTGACCATGAATGGTCATGGGCTAATTGTAGCACGTGCTGACGCAAACTAGCCGGGACCACTATCTGTTGGACTACACTCCAGTCCTCCCCTGGCTTTGAAGTCCACCTGCGCATTAGCAATCCATCACATACAACAAATGTCTGCTTCCTGTCTCCTGTCAGATGATCACTCTCATCTACGGCAGCAAAACATTTGGTTAACGATGGGTCTGCTTTCTGAGCGATAATAAGGGCCTCCCGTGTGAGGAGAGGGGGGGCTGCGGGTTCAGGAGCAGGCTCAGCCACTTCTTGAGCCAGTTCCTTGGCATCAGGACCCACCTCCCCCTCCGAGGGCATCACATCCATCTCCAGCATAGAGCCGACCACTGACCCTGACAAATCAACCACTTCTCCCTGCCGATGGGCCTGTGACCGGGTAAGAACACCTACGGGAAATACATCCGGGTGCTGCCGGTTTAAAACATCTGGCAAGGGGCTTGGGTCAGGGGTCTTTATGACCTCTGGGGTAGGATAAACCTTCCCGCCTGCAATGTCATTGCCCATTATGAAGTCTACACCATCAATCGGGAAGCAAGGACACACAGCTACAGGAAAAGCACCACTTATTAGGTCACTCTGCACCCAAATTCGATGGAGGGGGGCTGGCACATAAGTCATTCCAACGCCCCTAACAATAACGTCAGTGCCGCTGGCGGTCTTTTCATCAAAGGCAAGTGCACTAGCCAGTATGAGGGACTGAACCACCTGTGTCACGTAAAATGGTCACAGTACGCCCATCTCCAGGCTTACCAGAGAGTGACACCGCTCCTTTGAAAATGAAAGGTTTAAAACATTCGTCAGGCGTTTCAGTGCTAAGTGGTCTGCTACCAGGAGAAGCGTTTTTAATCAGCCCTATCCCTTTTGGTTTACGTGGTGTTGAAACTGGCTGTCTCCGCCTGTAGGCCTCGCAGTCGGCTATTAAATGGCCGGATTTAAAACAGTAGAAACATTTCCGGTCTGACCTGGGACGAGGCACAGGCACCTCTCTCCTTGTGTCTTGCTCACCACTAGCACCGCTAGCCTTTGCTAGTATGTCGCGTCGCTCATGCTTAACAACACTGGTTTTATGGACGAGTGCAAACTCGTCAGCCAGGGTTGCGGTCTGCTGCAACGTAGAGACCTTCTGCTCGTTCAGATATACCGCCATCCGCTCGGTGATGCAGTTTTAAAATTCCTCAATGAGAATTAATTCCCGTACCGAAGCTAGGTCTGCAGCTTTACAGGCCATACACCACCGATCAAAGAGGACACTCTTTTCTCTTGCGAAATCCAGGAAGGATTGACCCTGCACCTTTTTCAGCCCCCGAAATCGCTGCCTGTAAGCCTCGGGGACTAGCTCATAGGCTAACGGGATTGCACTTTTCAGCTTGTCGTAGTCCAAGCTGCATTCAGCGGACAACGAGGAACAAACTTCCTGTGCCTTGCCCACCAGCTTGCACTGTAGCAGGATGGCCCACGCATCCCGCGGCCAACGCAAGGCTGTCGCTATCCGCTCAAATGATTCAAAATAAATCTCCACCTCAGTGTCACGAAATGCAGGGACCAGACGACTATTCCTTCCTACATCAAACTGAACATCTGTATGTGACAGCGAAGCCACCACAGGAGGGGTGGAGGCCTGCTGGAGTTCCAGCTGTCGCAGCTTGACCTTCGTCTCCGCCTCCACTTTCATCAGCTCAACCTCTCTAGCCCTAGCCAGTTCTGCGTCCAAACGCCTAAGCTCTACCTCCCTCTTCAGCTGGAACTCTCTCTCACGCTGCTCCTTCTCCAGCTGGAGACGAGCCAGACGGATTTTGAGCCTAGCATCCTGCTTAGAACCCTCTGATGACTGGGTGGAGAGTGGATCAAAACGGGGCAGCGTCACTAGCCCCCCCTCGGGCAACCCCTGGTCCATAGGTGTAGACACTGATGGTTCTACAACCTGGCCTGGAACGTGAGGCGCCGCACTTGGTCCAGCCGGACCGGGTGTGCTCGGGGGTTCTTGCATTACAACCACCCTCTTCTCCAACAACCCAGACACCAGAGCGGCTTTCAGCTCGGCTTTGCGTAGACCAGTGGAGACACTGATCCCGTAATATGTAGCCAGCTCATGCAGATCCCTCTTCCTACAAACATCCAGCAGGGCAAGCGACAGCTCTGCCGTAAACCCAGCAATATCAAAAGTGGCCATGAAAACTCAAAACGGCCTGCAAAACACAAGCAAACCACTAAAGGGCTACACACAACGCCTTCACTACAGAACTACACACAGGCGAAATAAAAATGTGTTGTGTCAAGTCAACCATTAATTAAAAAATTCTACCCACACTCCCCCCAGTCCTGCCTACTCAGACTCTAGCCTGTCCTAGCTTCTGGAGCGTACCAGGCTCGAGGCCACTTTAAAGGCAAATCATCAAGTGCCACAGGCACCGACAAGCCTACCCCCAACAGAGAATTAATCCCCACCCGGGTTTGCTCCGAAAATAAAAAAGGCAAAACAAAAAACGAGTGTCCGAAGGAAGAGCAAATGCTCAGCTAGACACTCCCCTGTGCTAGCCGGGGAGAGCAGCAGCTAGCCAAATGACCTTCACACAACACACAAACACCTGTTCACACTTGTAATCAACCAAATTCCTTTCATTGGAATTGGGTTGATTACAGCCCCCACTTTGTTACATCCCCACTTAAAAGTCTAGGCGATGAGGGTGGGGGACAGTAACAGTTAGATCCAGGTGGAATGAAAAGAACGCCAGGCAGAGGTATTTAACATAAAATAGATCTTTATTGTAGGCAAACACCTCAATAATCATATAAATGGCAACAACAAAAGGAGACAGCACCGCTGCTTTAATGAGAAATCAGGGAGGTCAACCCAAAGTGGTAATGACCACTTCAACAAAGAAAGCAACAATAAGGCTTCAACAGAAAGAGACAGCAACGCTGCTAACAAACAATATCCGGGCAGGCCACACAAACTAATGAAGGCCGCCGTCACTCATGGGCAATCACTGCTCAGTTAAGCACTACTCACACACCAGAGCCACACACCAGAAGGCTGGTCACACGCAGCAGGCTGTTCCACACCTAAGCCAGTAGCACACTCTGACCAGCACAGAGGAAAACCACCAGAAACCTCTCCTTCCTCTTCCACACTGCTCTTCTCCAGCTTATATCACCCCTGAGGGTAATTGGTTGTAACGAGAGCAGATGAGCAGCAGGTGTGACCTAAAGGAGAGGGCAGGGGCAGAGAGAGACAAGGGGAGGGGCCAGAACAAAGGAGGAGGAGAGAGAGAAGACAACACCACGCCCACACACTCCCACAGCCTCCCAGGATGTAACAATCATGTTGTATTTCAGTTTCTTAATATAATATACACAATACAATTTTATTTATATAGCACATTTAAAACCAAAGGTAGACCAAAGTGCTTCACAATAATGCAATAAGTCATTGATATAAAACATTAACAAAGTACAAAAACAAGCACCAGTACAAATACTAACAGATGGGAAACACTAATTAAACCAGGAGTGTGGGCTAAATAAAACAGATATCGGGCCTCAGTTCAGAGATAGGGTCAATTCAAAATATAAAATATTACGTTTTCAACCATGTTTTGAAAGATTGAGTAGAGTCCGAGGCACGAATAGTAACAGGAAGACTATTCCAGAGGTTCGGTGCAGCTGAGACAAAAGCACGATCGCCCCTGTCTTCAGGCAGGACCTAGGTTGGACCAAGAGTAGTTGACCAGATGATCTTAAGGCTCGACTACGAGTATACAAGCTAAGAAGGTCGGCAAGATAGCTAGGGGAGATGAAGGATAGGTTGTTTAATAGTTGCACTAGTCTTAATAATATTTAAGACTAGTGCAATGGTGTTGTTGTTATAGAGCAGGCGTCAGCAACCCTAGGGTTGCTGTCGTGCCATCAGAAGGGTTAACTGATGGCACGACCATAGCTGGACTGGCCATCGGGCATACCAGGCATTTGCTCGGTGGCCCGGTGACTTTTCTTTTCTTTGTAACTGTCATGGTCCTGGGTCGTTGACCCAGCGTTTTGTGTTTATTCTGATTTGTATTAGTTTAGGGTTGAACCTGTAGTTTGGTGTATTGTCAGCCCTACCTGTGTCTGTCCTTGGTGCTCTGTTCATGTCCCCGTGTTGTGTTGTAAATCAGTCTGTGTTTCCTGTTTTACTTTGAGGGCTCGTGTTCTGGATTTCCTGTTCTGTTCTGAAGGTCTGTGTCTGTTGTCATGGTGTTCAGCTTGTCTCCTCCTGTCCTCATGTGTATTAGGTTCAGCTGTTCTTCCCTCCTGTGTGTGATTACCTGATTACCTTGTGTGTGTATATTTAGTGGGTGTCGGTCTGTGTTGGTGGTCGGCTCGTCTGCGTTCATCCATGTGTCACTGCGTTAAATGCATTCATCTGCCTGCATTACTCTGCGTCTCTCTGCCCCGCACTCCTTTGTATGGTCTCAGGTTTGCTCTTTAGTTTCTCCCAGTTTAGGTTTCCGTTTGTAATTGCTCATGCTGCGTTGCCTGTTTTTGCCACCTCCACCTTGTAAATAAACATCACTCGTATCATCAGTTTGCTGCATTTTGGGTCCTCCTTTTCCTCCACACCACACGGCTCACTCCGCCAGCCGTGACATTACGAGCTGACCAAACATGGACCCAGCAGCATCCGCTCCTTCCCAGGAGTTTCGGGAGGAAGTAATCGACACAGTCGCAAGGTTGGTCAACCGGTGGCTCGAGCAGGAGGGAGAAGAGTTCCACCGCGCTGTAGAAGCCAGGCTACAGCAGCTAATCTCTGCTCACTCCTGGCTGCTGGACTCTCTTCACCCGCTCGCACAGGACTTCATACTCAACGAACTGCACCTTCACCCACCAGCCGCTACCGCTTCCCAACCCAGCCCGGCGGTGAAGATTTTGCCCGGCCCGCCGGAGGTTTTGCCCGGCCCGCCGGAGGTTTTGCCCGGGAGGAAGCGACAATCACGCCGTCGGCGCGTCGCCCCACCGCCAGAGATTAGGACTTCGGAACTGCCGGCTGTGGTGAGTGAAAAAGACACTCCGTCTGTTTCGCCAGCTCGAATGACTGTTTATTCCGGGGCTGTGTTTGTTGAGCCAGCTGCCCAGCCGGTAGCTCGGTTAGCTGCCCTGCAGCCGCTACCTCAGTTAGCCACTCAATCGCCACCTCCATTACTGTCACAGCCAGACCTATTAGACACTTTGTTACAATCCATAGCTCAGTCAATAGCTCAGTTGGCTAGAGACTCATCAGCCTTATTATCAGCCCAGCCGTCATCTTCGCCTACTCCTCCGGTACTACAAGTTGAGTCCATCCAACCGGAAAAGCACTGTTTTTCACCTGTTCATGTCAAGCAGAGAGACACACCACATAACGCAGTAGTCAGTCCGCAACAGCTGGCCAGCCCAGAGACTGTGACGCACTCCAGGGCCTCCCCAGAGGCTGGGTCCCAGCCCCCGGCCGACTCTGGACCCCTGGAGGTTAAGAAGCCAGCTGAGGACTGCATCCGGCTGTCGCTGCCTGAGCTGAGTCAATGCTCTGTGCAGCTGCAGTCTGCTTTGTGTTTGCCAGAGGCCCGTGCGCCTGCTGGTTCTGATCTGTTCCTGCCAGAGGCCCGTGCGCCTACTGGCTCTGTTCTGTGCCTGCCAGAGGCCCGTGCGCCTACTGGTTCCGTTCTGTTCCTGCCAGAGGCCCGTGTGCCTGCTGGTTCTAAACTGTGCCTGCCAGAGGCCCGTGTGCCTACTGGTTCTGAACTGTCCCCGCCAGAGGTCCCCGCGCCTGCTGGTTTTATCCTGTGTGTTCCAGGGGCCCCTGTGCCCACTGGTCCTGAGCCTGTCTCGTCAGCTGGGGGGCCCGAGGAGCCCGTCCAGCCTCAAGACTCGTCAGCTGGAGGTTCAGGAGAACCGAGCCAGCTTCCTGCCTCGTCAGCTGGGGGGCCCAAGGAGCCCGCCCAGCTTCCTGTCTCGCCAGCTGGAGGGTCCGAGGAGCCCGCCCAGCTTTCTGCCTCGTCAGCTGGGGGGCCCGAGGAGCCCGACCAGCTTTCTGCCTCGTCAGCTGGGGGGCCCGAGGAGCCCGTCCAGCCCCAAGACTCATCATCGCCGCCAGCTGCAGCCTCTGTGTCTCCATCCTCGCCAGCTGCGGCCTCTGTGTCTTCATCCTCACCGTCGCCTGGTCCGGCTTCGGCATCCTCGTCAGCGTCGCCTGGTCCAGTCTCCTCATCGGCTTCAGCGTCGCCTGGTCCAGTCTCCTCATCAGCTTCAGCGTCGCCTGGTCCGGCTACCGCTTCAGTCTCGTCTGGTCCAGCCTCTGCTTCAGCTTCAGCTTCGCCTGGTCCAGCCTCTGCTTCGGTCTCGTCTGGTGCTACGAAGGCCATGCCGCCATCGGGTCCCAGACTGCCGCCTCGACATCAGCGGTTGTCTGTCAGGCCGCGGGTGGAGCGTCATCGTCGATACGGACGACCTCCTAGACGCCGCCGCTGCCTTCCGCACGGTCGGCCTCCAGACCCGTGTCATCGCCGCCATTGCTGTCCGCACGGTCGGCCGCCTGAACTTTGTCCCCGTTGCTGTCGGCACGGTCAGCCGCCTGACCGGTTTCCCCGTTGCCGCCGCTGCCGTGTGCACGGTCGGCCCCCTGAACTGCCTCCGCTCCGCCGCCGTTGCCTTCCGCTCGGTCGGCTTTCGGAGCTGTGTCGCCGACGTGGCCGGCCTCAGAACATGAACTGTCCTGGACTTCTGAGCTGTCAGCCTCCGGGCCGGCCTCCTGAACTGTGTTTTTGTTCTTGTGCTCCAGCACGTGTGTTTTTGTTTTGGACAATTCCCTCGGTCCGCTGGAGCTTGTTTTGTTCGGTGTTGGTCCCTCCGTCCTGGGCCCCCACCGCCCGCCCTGGGTTGGTCGTTTGTTTTTGTTTTGGGCTGTCTGGAGCCAGCCCTTGGAGGGGGGTACTGTCATGGTCCTGGGTCGTTGACCCAGCGTTTTGTGTTTATTCTGATTTGTATTAGTTTAGGGTTGAACCTGTAGTTTGGTGTATTGTCAGCCCTACCTGTGTCTGTCCTTGGTGCTCTGTTCATGTCCCCGTGTTGTGTTGTAAATCAGTCTGTGTTTCCTGTTTTACTTTGAGGGCTCGTGTTCTGGATTTCCTGTTCTGTTCTGAAGGTCTGTGTCTGTTGTCATGGTGTTCAGCTTGTCTCCTCCGGTCCTCATGTGTATTAGGTTCAGCTGTTCTTCCCTCCTGTGTGTGATTACCTGATTACCTTGTGTGTGTATATTTAGTGGGTGTCGGTCTGTGTTGGTGGTCGGCTCGTCTGCGTTCATCCATGTATCACTGCGTTAAATGCATTCATCTGCCTGCATTACTCTGCGTCTCTCTGCCCCGCACCCCTTTGTATGGTCTCAGGTTTGCTCTTTAGTTTCTCCCAGTTTAGGTTTCCGTTTGTAATTGCTCATGCTGCGTTGCCTGTTTTTGCCACCTCCACCTTGTAAATAAACATCACTCGTATCATCAGTTTGCTGCATTTTGGGTCCTCCTTTTCCTCCACACCACACGGCTCACTCTGCCAGCCGTGACAGTAACGGTATAAATAATGAAAGGTGGTGGATTGGCCGGTGTGTAAAAATAACTTGTTTGGTGGTGGCTATGGTGGAGCTTCCACAGATTCAGTAAAATTAACAAGTGGTGGAGGCCAGGATGAGGGAGAGGGGAGGCAGGAGGAGGAGAGACCCGAGTGTCAGGTGAACTGAACTTCAGGTAAGAAGTTATGACCTGCAGTCTATCTGGGTCAGATATAAACCAAGTTTAGGTGGAGTTTATTTTCGTTGTGCTGACTTTTTACAGTCAGTTACAATAACTCGTACTGCGTATGATGGAGTTTCTATACAGCTGGGTGGGTGCTATGATGTTACTGATAGTGAACTTTATTTTATTCATAAGATTAGTTAGTAGAGTTGCCAACCATCCCGTAAAAAACGGAATCGTCCCGTATTCAGAGAAATTATTACGCGTTTCGTGTTGAGCTGAGAAGGGACACAGTTTGTCTAGGATGGAAAAAGACACAAAGCTGGAGTTATTCTGTCGTTACGCTGCACAGCTGCCTCTTCTCCTCTCATTCTCTCCCCCTCTCTCTCCTGTTGCTACTTTAATCATGAAACTGATCAATGATCAGCTGATCGGCTTTTCTTTCTTGTTTGTTTATCGCCCACTTTGCGCCAGAAAGAGGAAACTGCCGGATGTCGCGCTAAACAATAGCAGCATGTGTATGCTTGATCAGTTGTTGTTAGAATTTATTTAATATTAATTTCTAGATGTTTGCTGGAGCCACAGCTGGAAAAGCTCCTGGTCATGATATCGGTTTGGATATGTGAAGAGAGGGAAACATGAAGATGAAACCAGGAGATGTCCATACTGAATCATCAGAGCTGAACAGGTGATGGAGAAACAGATTTACCTTTTAGGTGACATGAATGAGTTGAAGGGAAGTTATGAACCGTTTCTGAGAGACAAATAACACCAGGATCCTTTTCTAAGTAGCTGACGGCTGGTAACTGTCATGGTCCTGGGCCATGTTGGCCCAGTGTTCTTAGTTTCCTTGTATGTTTGTATTTTGTTCCTTGCTTAGGCCATGTTTTCTGAGTTGCCCTGTTGTGTTGTTCCCTAAGTGTTCTCCCTTCATGGCTCTTACCCCCTGTGTGCCCCTCTGTGTATCTGTGAGCCCTCGTCTCTCCTTATGTTTTATTCCATGCTTCCCCTGCCCATTATGTCTAAGTTCTCCCCGTGCTCTCTCTTCCCCCTGTGTGCCCTCTATGTATTTATGAGCCCTCGTCCCCTTTCGTGTTTATTCCGTGTCTCCCCTGCCTGTTACGTTGGTGTTCTACTCGTGCTCTCTCTCCTCCTGTCTGAACCTCTGTACTTCCTGTTTCACCTCTCCCGTCAGTGTTCAGTTCACCCCGTCCTGTCTCGTTATGATTATCAGTGTCACCTGTGTTCCCCGTGTGTTCCCACTTCCCTCGTTAACCCTCTGTGTATTTCTGTCTGCGTCTCCCTCTGTTCAGCGTGACGTCGTCCCTCATGCTGCGTGGATTTCCCTGTGTCTCTCTCTCCGAGTGTTAGTTTACTTTTCCCAGTTTAGTTTTGTATTTCCTATGTTCTGCCTCTTCAGCAATAAAGCTGCCTTTTTGAGTTCATTCCCTCGTGCCTGTGAGTCCTGCATTTTGGGTCCTACTCCTGCCTGCCACACAGCCGAGCCTTGACAGTACGACGTCACCAGACATGGACCCAGCAGGCTCCTCCCGGGAAAGCGATTTGGCCCGCATCTTCGGCCTGTGGGAGCGAGTTTCCCACGCCTCGGACATTAAAGCCATGTCCATTGGGATAAACGCCATCGAGGCTATTCTCAAAGGGAATCCCCATCTCCACGAGCTCTCAGGATTTTCGGGCCTACTGTCCAATCTGCAGAAAGCCAAGGAGACAGTACAAATTCGCGAGCTCGTCATACCGCAACAGCGACCGCCACAATCGGGAAACGTTTCCACGCTGCTGCCACTGGACTCCTCTCCATCCACCCTCCACTCTGACTGTCACTCACCCGCTGCTTTTCTCGCAGCAATGTGGTCGGAGGATGAGGAGCCGGCCGCGATCTCTCCGTCGTTGCCGGTTTCCTCCATCACCGCACCTCCGGCTTCCCGAAGAAAACGGCATTCACGCCGCCGACGCGCCACCCCACAGCCGGACATTCGGCCTTCTAATTCACCTGCTGTGGTGAGTGAGAACTCTGTGTCTTTTCCAGACATTATGACTGTTCATTCAGGGGCTGTGTTTTGTGTGGCGGAAGTCAATGCGAGCTGCTTATCGCCTGCGCAGCCCTTCACAGCTCCGTTAGCTCCCTCGCAGCCCTTCACAGCTCCGTTAGCTCCCTCGCAGCCCTTCACAGCTCAGTTAGCTCCCTCGCCGCCACCCTCAGTTCAGTTAGCTCCCTCGCCGCCACCCTCAGTTCAGTTAGCTCCCTCGCCGCCACCCTCAGTTCAGTTAGCTCCCTCGCAGCCACCCTCAGTTCAGTCTCCTGTGTCCCCCTCAGTTCAGTCTCCTGTGTCCCCGCTAGCTCAGCCATTAACTCCACCACAAGCTCCATTTTCACCTCTACCATCGCTTCAGTCATCAGTTCGGTCTGCCACTCAGTCGCCCTTAGCCCCATCATCCACACTACCACCTGTTTCTCTTCCACCACAACCGTCACTACACCCAGCCACTCAGGCTGCTACTCAGTCAGTCATTCAACCCATAGCCCTGCCGTTACTATACCCTGTAGCTGAGCCACTAGCCGCCCGACCCACAGCCACTTCAGCCACTCCTTCACCCGTTACACCTCCACTACAACCATCACTGCAGTCTCCAGTGTCCCCAGTGCAGTCTCCAGTGTCCCCAGTGCAGTCTCCAGTGTCCCCAGTGCAGTCTCCAGTGTCCCCAGTGCAGCATCCCTTAGCACAGTCATCCACTCAATCACCAGCTCCACTTTCCCCTCAACTACCACTACCACCTCTAGCTCAGTCTCCTGTGCACTCACCTCTGGTTCATTCTCCTGTGAAGTCATCTACTCCACTGCCTACTCCACTCTCACCACCTCCGTTACAACAGACATCAGTTCAGTCCCCTGTGCCAGTGCAGACGCCCTCAGTTCAGTCCCCCGTGCAGTTATCTACTTCACCACCATCAGTAGCTCAGCTCCCACTCTCATCCGCCTCTCCAGTAGCTCAGCTCGCACCTGAACCATTGGCCCAGTCCCCGATAGCAATACGGTCTTCTGTTCGGCTTAACATTCAGCCAGGGGTCCCAAACCTCTCTGGCTCTACATCAGCTCCTGCTGGAAGCTCGGATGAGCTCATCCAGGACTCCGTGGCTCCCACGCCGCCATCTACCTCGTCCGCTGGGGGTTCCAGTGAGCCCGGCCAGCACCTCCTCGTCTCCGCTGGAGGGTCCGAGGGGCCCGTTCAGCCTCACGCCTCGTCAGCTGGAGGGTCCGAGGGGCCCGTTCAGCCTCCTGTCTCCGCTGGAGGGTCCGAGGGGCCCGTTCAGCCTCCTGTCTCCGCTGGAGGGTCCGAGGGGCCCGTTCAGCCTCACGCCGCATCAGCTGGAGGGCCCGAGGAGCCTGTCCAGCCGCCATCTGCGACCGCCTCGTCGTCGCCTGGTCCAGCTGCATCCGAGTCTTCGTCATCGCCTGGGCCAGCCTCTGCCTGTGCTTCTGCTACGCCTGGTCCAGTCTCAGCCTGTGCTTCTGCTACGCCTGGTCCAGTCTCAGCCTGTGCTTCTGCTACGCCTGGACCAGTCTCAGCCTGTGCTTCTGGTCCAGCTTTGGCTTCTGCTTCTGCTCCGCCTGGTCCGGCCTCGGCCTCTGCAGCTCCGCCTGGTCCGGCCTCGGCCTCTGCAGCTCCGCCTGGTCCGGCCTCGGCCTCTGCAGCTCCGCCTGGTCCGGCCTCCGAGTCTTCGTCCTCGTCTGGTCCGGCCTCCGAGTCTTCGTCCTCGTCTGGTCCGGCCTCCGAGTCTTCGTCCTCGTCTGGTCCTGCCTCCGAGTCTTCGTCCTCGTCTGGTCCTGCCTCGTCTGGTCCTGCCTCGTCTGGTCCTGTGCCCACCAGGCCATGGCCAGCACGCCTGGGACTGGAGGGCCGCCGCCGCCTTCCGCGCGGTCGGCCCCCTGAACTGCTCCGTCGTCTCCTTCGCCGCCGCCGCCGCCTTCCGCGCGGTCGGCCCCCTGAACTGCTCCGTCGTCTCCTTCGCCGCCGCCGCCGCCTTCCGCGCGGTCGGCCCCCTGAACTGCTCCGTCGTCTCCTTCGCCGCCGCCGCCGCCTTCCGCGCGGTCGGCCCCCTGAACTGCTCCGTCGTCTCCTTCGCCGCCGCCGCCGCCTTCCGCGCGGTCGGCCCCCTGAACTGCTCCGTCGTCTCCTTCGCCGCCGCCGCCTTCCGCGCGGTCGGCCCCCTGAACTGCTCCGTCGTCTCCTTCGCCGCCGCCGTTGCCTTGCGCACGGCCGGCCTCCTGAACTGTTTCCACGTCGCCGCCGTTGCCTTGCGCACGGCCGGCCTCCTGAATTGTTTCCACGTCTCCGCCGTTGCCTTCCGCATGGTCGGCCCCCTGAACTGCTCTGTGTTTGGGTTATTTTCTTGGGCTCCGGTGTTTGCTGTGCTCTTCTTTTGTTTTCTGTTCCGAGCCCTCCGTCCTGGGCCCCCGCCGCCCGCCCTGGGTTGTTTTCTGTTTGGTTTTGTTTTTCTGTGTTTGGGCTGTCTGGAGCCAGCCCTTGAGGGGGGGGTACTGTCATGGTCCTGGGCCATGTTGGCCCAGTGTTCTTAGTTTCCTTGTATGTTTGTATTTTGTTCCTTGCTTAGGCCATGTTTTCTGAGTTGCCCTGTTGTGTTGTTCCCTAAGTGTTCTCCCTTCATGGCTCTTACCCCCTGTGTGCCCCTCTGTGTATCTGTGAGCCCTCGTCTCTCCTTATGTTTTATTCCATGCTTCCCCTGCCCATTATGTCTAAGTTCTCCCCGTGCTCTCTCTTCCCCCTGTGTGCCCTCTATGTATTTATGAGCCCTCGTCCCCTTTCGTGTTTATTCCGTGTCTCCCCTGCCTGTTACGTTGGTGTTCTACTCGTGCTCTCTCTCCTCCTGTCTGAACCTCTGTACTTCCTGTTTCACCTCTCCCGTCAGTGTTCAGTTCACCCCGCCCTGTCTCGTTATGATTATCAGTGTCACCTGTGTTCCCCGTGTGTTCCCACTTCCCTCGTTAACCCTCTGTGTATTTCTGTCTGCGTCTCCCTCTGTTCAGCGTGACGTCGTCCCTCATGCTGCGTGGATTTCCCTGTGTCTCTCTCTCCGAGTGTTAGTTTACTTTTCCCAGTTTAGTTTTGTATTTCCTATGTTCTGCCTCTTCAGCAATAAAGCTGCCTTTTTGAGTTCATTCCCTCGTGCCTGTGAGTCCTGCATTTTGGGTCCTACTCCTGCCTGCCACACAGCCGAGCCTTGACAGTAACTGTGCAGGGGCGGGTATAGCAAAGTTTTGCCAGGGGGGCCAAGTAGGGCATTAACAGGGAAAGGGGGGCACAAAGAAATACTTTCTTATTCTCATTTAAAATGTCTGGCTGTTATTAAATAATTATCTGAAGCTTACAACCAAAGTTTTTATCTGACATTAAATGTATAGAAATCATACATATACCAACAAGATTGTACATCACTGTCACAACAGCATTTGTTATCATTCAAAGGCTTTATGGCTTTAATACCTGGTGGGCCGGTCTTTAGTCAAAATGCCCGGGCTGTTTTTTTTTTTTTTTGTCCCAGTCCAGCCCTGGGCATGACACGCAGTCTGAGAAGGTGCATTAAAAAATAAATGGCTGTGCCAGCGGTGCACATCGCAAATCAGCTCGCATAGACACATTAGTTGTGCCGCTTCTTAATGGTAGCTAAACGTATCTTAGCTAACAACCCTGTGGTGGGGCGTGGTCTGCGGTGCCGTGCAGGGAGGGCGGACGCACCTGCACGGCATCCTTAATCATGCCCGCCTAGTTAAAAACACAGGGACTCAGGGGTTTGGGTGTGTTGTGGTGAGATGTAAATAAAGATGGCTCCGAATGATACTCCGTGGTCCCGCCGTGCCATATCCTCGCCACAAACCCCAACTACCAGATTCAACTTGGAATTGGGGACGTTGTTAGCTTTCCACATTCCGACACTTCAAAAGCTTCAGGAGCTTTCCGCTCAGCACAGCATCAGCACCGTGGAAATACACGGATACATCCGTAGACTCGAGACACAATGCATTTTTGGGACTTTCAGGTGTATGAACCAATGTTTTATTTTCTGATCAAACCAGAAATCTTTATTGAGCAGTTAACTGGCTGAGTTAATGCCAGTTAATGCAACATGGAAGCAGCTGGAATCCATAGCTGTGCGTGTTCATGGAGCTTGCATTTTCACCTGCTGGACATCACTACCTGACAAGTTTAACTGTCTTCAGAACATTGCAGAGGCCTTATTGACAGTATTTGGCTCTACATATCTGTGTGAACATTTTTTCTCTCGCATGAAGAGTGTCCTCAGGTAGCCGTCTGAATGCTGGACACTCGGAGACTTGCGTCTCTGAGTGGGAGACCAGAGATCACATTAACATGTGTGTCTCTATATTAACAAACATGCCATATTGGCCCAGTTTATTTTTCTTATCATTGTTGTGAGGAGACCATAATTAGTGTTTGCATTTTCTGTTGTACAGTTCATTTGCTGTTATGGAGTTCTTGTTATGGATTTGTTTCAAAATAGCTGATAACTATTTGCTGATAGCTGCCAACATCTGCAAACAAATATAATTCTATAAAGTGGTTATATATATAGTGTAACTGTTCATATAGAGCGTTATTAAATTTATTGCTAATGCAATTATATAGCACACTGACTTCTGAGGAAATTTTAAATGGTATAGAATGTGGTTAGGTTGAATGGATTTGTGACAAAACATTGGCATTTTAAAAGGATCAGTGGTTATGTAAGATCGTGTAACGTTGATAAAGCATGCATTTTAACCCAAACCATCACTTTTCCTTTAATTCAGTACAGTCAACTCTGTTACTCCATTGCCACTATAAAAAAACTGTTTGTTTGTTGTTTATCTGTGTACCACTTGCTGCAGTACAGTCCAATGGGTAACATCAGAGGGTTAGGTACAACTAATCTATCTGGTTGTTTTGAATATAAAATAAACGATAAGCTCTTTAATATAATAAATATGTAAAGCAGAAAGTGGAAATTAATTATTTTACTTTCATTAGAATGACTGTGACCATGTTCATAAGGCACACAGGAAGTAAACGTCCCCTTCATATACAATACATCCTTTGATGTTGATAAAGCTCCCTAGTGATCAGCAGGGGAGACCTTAGCTTTGTTTTGTACCCAGTAATCTCCTCCCACTGGTGTCATTACAGGAGGCAGCAGAGAAAATCCTCCACTCTATTTTCAGTCTCTGCTTATATGCTCTGCTGCTCTGTCTCTGATTGGTATTCCTGTCTATCAATTCTATCCATCTCTCACTCAGCTGCCCCTTCATTCTTCCTCACCGCTTTGCTGTTGCCACATCAGTAGCTTTAGTCTGTCTCTGACTTACTACTCCTTCTTCCACCCTGTCCATTCTTTCCTTTCCACCAGTGCAACACTCTTGTCTGTGCCTCTGAAAAATGCTGACAGACATGTTTCAGAAATGGCTTTTCCTTGTGAAAAATCCCACTGGTCAGCCAAATGCTTAGAATACCTAAAAGAGCAAATATCTCCTGCTGGTATAGCTTGATGACATATTTTTGATAAAAGTTCTAGCACAGAGGCAACTTCCCAGCAAAAGAGAGAGAAAAAAATCAAGGGAATACATGACACCACAGCATGTAGTGAAATTCCATGTAGCCTAAGTGAAGATAAAGATTGTTTATCCATCTAGCAAAAAGTCTTACACTATCTTTCTCAGGCCTTACTGAGGCACCACATTTGGTTACTTGTATTGAATTACACTATGATGACAGTGTATATATATATATATATATATATATATATATTACCATATTAGTGCTGTCAATAGATTAAAAAAAATTAACTAACTAATCTCACAATTTTCTGTTATTAATTGCGATTAATCTCAATTACTTTATTAATAGCCTGGCTCCAATTACATTTTTTTATTCTTTATATTTTAAGTAATTATCGTTGTTCACCGAAGTCCAGTGGTCTCCGGTGAGAGCGACATTCCTTACTTGCACAAGCTTGCTGGACTGCTGAGCCCTCTGGTCCCCATACAAAGTGTGCAGTCTCGACACAATGGTTCCTCTCGAGGGCAGATTGTAACACTCATCTCCTGATGCAGCACGAATGACTTCTCTCAGTCCATCATCTTCTACTATGCTAACTGGTCGGCAGTTTTTAGCTATCCAAACAACCAAGGAATTGGTTACCTTTTCTCTCACAGTTTTTGTTATTCGTCCACAAGCACCATACTCCTGAAGCGTAGACTGGCGAGGTCCCGTAGAGGTGGATTCAGTTGGGTGTTTTGCTCTCAGGTGATACGCCAGTGATGAACTGCTTCTGTGGTACTTGAATTCAGCGTTGCAAATTGTGCATCTTACTCTCGTTTTGTCCAACAAGCCATCAGGCAACTTCTTAAAGAGAAACTTTCCACCCAAAAGTCCGCCCTCGTCCATGCTTGCGTGTGTTAGCTAGTGTTAGCTAGATAGTAGCATGGTGTCACTTCTTCTTCTTCTTCTAATCATTTCTGTCAGGCCAAACGCCAGCATAGCACACTGTTGCCCCCTCCTCCAGAGGTGCTCATGAATTTAAAGGTCTTAGATTACAGGAAATTAATTAAAAAACAAAATCAGCGTTAAATTTTTTTAATGCATTAAACATTTCGCGTTGATCTTAACAATTAACGCGATAATTTTGACAGCACTAATATATATATATATATATATATATATATATATATATATATATATATATATATATATATATATATAGGAATTGGCAAGAATACCAGAGGCGCAAAACACCAGCCACTGGTAGACAGAACAATCAGCCGAGACTGCAAGACCAGACTGACCAACCTGTGCACTGCCTGGATTGATTACAAGAAGGCCTATGACTCAATGCCCCACAGCTGGATACTGGAATGCCTAGAATTGTACAAGATCAATGGGACCCTAAGAGCCTTCATCAGGAACTCAATGGGGATGTGGCGTACAACACTAGAGGCCAACTCCAAGCCCATAGCACAAGTCACCATCAAGTGCGGGATCTACCAAGGAGATGCTCTGTCCCCACTGCTGTTCTGCATAGGCCTGAACCCCCTCAGTGAGATCATTAACAAGACTGGCTACGGATACCGACTACGGAACGGAGCAGTTGTCAGCCACCTCCTGTACATGGATGACATCAAGCTGTATGCCAAGAGTGAACGAGACATATACAGCAATGACATTGGAATGTCGTTCGGACTGGAGAAGTGTAGTCGGATGGTAACAAAGAGAGGGAAGGTAGTCAGAACTGAGGGGATTGAACTACCAGAAGGCAACATTGCAGACATAGAGGACAGTTACAAGTACTTGGGGATCCCACAGGCGAATGGGAACCATGAAGAGGCCGCTAGAAAAGCTGCAACCACCAAGTACCTGCAGAGGGTCAGGCAAGTCCTGAGGAGTCAGCTGAATGGTAAGAACAAGATCCGGGCCATCAACACGTACACCCTGCCCGTGATCAGGTACCCTGCTGGGGTAATAGGCTGGCCAAAGGAGGAGATAGAAGCCACTGACATAAAGACAAGAAAGCTCCTTACCATGCATGGAGGGTTTCACCCCAAATCCAGCACCCTGAGGCTGTACGCTAAGCGGAAGGAAGGGGGCCGGGGACTGGTGAGTGTCAGCACCACAGTCCAGGATGAGACAAGGAACATCCAAGAATACATTGGGAAGATGGCCCCAACTGACCGAGTGCTCAGTGAATACCTCAGGCAGCAGAAACCCAAGAAAGAGGAGGGAGACGAGGAACCATCATGGAAGGACAGGCCCCTGCACGATATGTACCACCGGCAGATAGAGGAGGTGGCTGATATCCAGAAATCCTACCAGTGGCTGGACAAAGCTGGACTGAAAGACAGCACAGAGGCACTAATCATGGCAGCACAAGAACAAGCTCTGAGCACAAGATCCATAGAGGCTGGGGTCTATCACACCAGGCAAGACCCCAGGTGCAGGCTGTGTAAAGATGCCCCAGAGACAATCCAGCACATAACAGCAGGGTGCAAGATGCTAGCAGGCAAGGCATACATGGAACGCCATAACCAAGTGGCCGGCATAGTGTACAGGAACATCTGTGCCGAGTATAACCTGGAAGTCCCGAGGTCAAAATGGGAGATGCCCCCAAGGGTGGTGGAGAATGACCGAGCTAAGATCCTGTGGGACTTCCAGATACAGACGGACAAAATGGTGGTGGCTAACCAACCGGACATAGTGGTGGTAGACAAACAGAAGAAGACGGCCGTAGTGATCGATGTAGCGGTTCCGAATGACAGCAATATCAGGAAGAAGGAACACGAGAAGCTGGAGAAATACCAAGGGCTCAGAGAAGAGCTCGAGAGGATGTGGAGGGTGAAGGTAACGGTGGTCCCCGTGGTAATCGGAGCACTAGGTGCGGTGACTCCCAAGCTAGGCGAGTGGCTCCAGCAGATCCCGGGAACAACATCGGAGATCTCTGTCCAGAAGAGCGCAGTCCTGGGAACAGCTAAGATACTGCGCAGGACCCTCAAGCTCCCAGGCCTCTGGTAGAGGACCCGAGCTTGAAGGATAAACCGCCCGCAGGGGCGTGCTGGGTGTTTTATATATATATATATATATTTCACAGGAGAGAATCTGTGCTAAAAGTTTGAAGAAAACTATTCCAATTCTCTTTGAATTTAAGCATATATTCTTTGTGTTTATTCTGCATTTACTTCATTATATTGCATACATGTCTGTTACAAGCTTAAATATAAAGTTGAAAAAATGCATGTTCTTTATTAATAAATGCAGTATTTTCATACACATACAACCAGAACAGGACATACATTGGTTATGATCCATAGATAGACCACACCTAATGGGTTGCCTCCCAAATTTTTTTATGGAGGTGGCCATTTAGGAGCCACTAAAAATATTCGGGTGGCACAACAAAAACAGAAATTTCCAGTTTTATTATGCTGTTGTGCTGTTGTCAAATATAGGTTTACTTGAATAATATGGCAAAAAAAGAGAGAAAAAAAAAATCATATCCCTAGTTCCTTTTCATGCTATCAAAGTTGATGTCACTGAAAATAGGTAAATATGAAAACTAAACAAGGTTTTGAAATCTATAATAATCTGTTTTAATTGATTGATTGATTGAATGGAAGTCCCAGCTTTCACTTTAATGATTCTCAGCAGAGATGAGCAGAAACGGCTTAAAATTCACTCTCCCAGAAAAGAGTGGGGGGGGGGGACACTGGGGAGGCGAGCAGATTTTGGAGGGTGGCCCTGCCTGCCCCCTTGGTTGCACCCTGCACACCTAACCACAACTTGTCACATAACAGCTGCTTTGATCGGTACCTCTTGTTGTCATACTTTAAATTGCAGGGTATCACTTTAGTGTTTCTCTTTGTTTGGTTGGTTTGTCGGTTGGTCGGTCAGGCATAACCACATTGTATCTGCATGTGCACATCTCTGCAATAACCTATGTTAAAAGTTCCAAATTAATATAATCAAAACTCATGTTTAGACAACTGGTGTAAAAGCAGTTTTAGATTCTGTAATGAGTGTGGTACACCAAGACCAAAGGCTTATGGTTATTTTATGTTTCTTCCACTTCTGAATAATCACAACAACAGCTTGTCAAGCTTCTTCCACTCCATTCCAGCCTTGTGCAGGTCTACAGTCTTGTCCCTGACATCCTTTGACAGCTCTTTGGTCCTGTCTGTGGTGGTGGAGAAGCTGGAATGGAAGAAACTATGTGGGCAGGTGTGCTTTATACCAAAAGGAGCTGAGATCAGGAGGATCTGTAATTGATTGACTGATTGATTCCAGTCTGTGGCAACCAGAACTCCGAATGGGTTGGATCAAATATTCATTTGTCATGGTCCTGGGTCGTGCGACCCGGTGTTTTGTGTTTAGTCTATTTTGATGTTTATTGATTGTTTAGGTTCATTAAGGTAGTCCAGCCATTTGTATATATCACCCTTGCATTACGTCTCCCTTGCCCTTCGTGTGTTTATGTCTGTGCGTCTTGTACTGTCAAGTTCATGCTGTCAGTATTGTCACCTCCCCCTGTACTACGTCTCCCCGGTTCATGTCTCATGTTTCCTGTTTTACTTTGAAGGCCTGCATTCACTGTCAGTGTATTCAGCTCACTCCTCCTGTCCTGTCGTTAAGTTCATGTGTGTCAGCTGCGTTCCCATGTGTGGCCACTTCCCCTGATCATCCCTCATGTGTATTTAGTCTCTGTGTTTCTTACAGTCTGTCGCGTCGTCTGTGTTCCCACCCTCCGTGTTTCCATGCCCGGTCTGTTGTATTCTAAGTCATAGCCTTACCTTAGTTCATTCCCAGTTTAGGTTTCTGTTTAGTTATTGCTTTTGTGCTGCCCTTATTTCTTGTTTGTGTCTCTTGTGTTACCAGCCACAATAAAAGGCTCGCCTTCTGTTAAAGCTCACTCCCGTCTGCTCACTTGTGTACGCACCTGGGTCCATTACACGCATTCTCCACTCGGTCCATCACAGCGGACCGTGACATCATTTCACTCAGTTATATGCAAAATAGTTTATAACTTTCATGTAACGTTCCTATTTAGCATGTGGCTAAAAATAAACCTTTAATCTTCACCATAGTGTGGTCACCTATGGAGCTAACTTCTCAACATCTGAACATCCACCAGATCACCAGCTATGTTTCATTAGGATTATATTAAACGTTTGCCACATGCTAAGTGCTAATAGATTCAGAAACTAGAAGGCCATCCAAATCGAGTCTTATACACGCTTATGGCAGTCTGTTATATAATTTCCATCCGAGTATGCCATAGGTAAAAATTCCATGTAATGGCATGAAAGTGAGCCTAACCCTGACATTGCTATCACTAATCCTCATCACTAGACTAGTGAGCTGGATGTTAGGAAGATATTTCTTTCAAAGTTGTGCTTTCTGCAATTACAAATGGGACACTTTGCCAGAGAAAACAGGATGAAATTTAATATCTCCCAGCAGCAGCAACCTCCTTATTTTCCTCAAGGCTCTCTCTTTGTGGATAACCTCTACATAGTGTTAATTACTTCAGTGTTGCTCCAAGAAACCTTGTCAAAGATAAGGTCTGGAAACTGCTGACACAGGCTGATATGACTAATGGCTAGCTTTGAGACCAAAATCCTCCCTTCCTCATTATCATTCGCTCTATTTTCTCTTCTAAAGTCCCAGTTTCATGAGAGCATCCCCTAAATTATATATAAGTTCATAACAGATGAGTAGGCAGTTGTGATGAGATGTGTGTGACCGTGGAAAAGTTGTGGTAGAAGTGATTTTGACTTGAGCTGTTGAGTTAGTGACTGACATTTGAGGCAACGCAAACACAGACCCTCAAATCAAAATCCTGTTTGTTTTTCTTGTTAACAGGATTCATCTGCTATCCTCGCAGCTGACACACATGAACTGTATCTAATCTCTCAAAGCTAATTCAATCCACGTCAAAGAATCTTCAGGATGCATGGATGCATCTGTGAGGATGCTGTGAAATAATCAGCTTTGGACAGCAGAAAAACGCATGAATCATCCAGTATTCTCATTAGAGAAGGCCCACTCACTGAGCAGCACTTCCTGTTTGTCTCTGTGGAACTTTTGGCCTTATATGGCCTTAAGATTTAAGGCCATATATACTCCAAAGAAAACTGAATCATGATCATACAGATTGAGAATTTGATTACAGTAGCATCTTACTACTCCTTCTGCAGGCTTTGTGCTCAGAAAAAGGAGACCAAGGCTTTGTTTGAGCCACATGACTCAATACCCTACACAAGTATCTAAAACCTGTAATCGAGCATTTTACATTCAACATTCATAAAATACTATTTTTATTTTTTCGTTTGGGCCCCAAACCTTTATGGGATCCTGAATTACCTTTGAGCTAAAAAAAGAAAAAGAAAAAAAAGATCTGAGTTAAATAGATAAATGTTGTTTGTTTTGCTAACTTTAAGTTTTATAGTTACGGGAGTTTGGATGACCCACATGTCTGAGTTTGAAGTGCAAAACTGTGCTGCTGTCAGCAGATTCTCTGTCTACCTCTTCCTCTCTCATTAGCAGCTCTCCCCACTGCCTGCAGAAGCTCATTATTGGTGCTGAGAGTATTGATTATGGAATTGGTTCAGTGGTACAGCTTCAGTCCAATTCCCATGCCCCACTTTGTTTGGCTCTGTCTTCTACAACAGAGCCACAAGTCAGGAGAGCAGGAGCTCTGTGGCCACATTTATAGACAAAAGTTACTATGTGCACAAAAAAGCTTCGGAGTAGCCTCTCTCTTTTTCTTAATAATAAGTTTGTGAGAGTTTCTGTTTTGTGTGTGTGTGTGTGTGTGTGTGTGTGTGTGTGTGTGTGTGTGTGTGTGTGTGTGTGTGTGTGTGTGTGTGTGTGTGTGTGAAAGAAAATCTCCCCCACACCAGTGCACCTCCCCTGTGAACTGTAGCTACAAAGTAGGGTGGATTCATGCATCCATGCTATTTATGCCAAGATCTGACACAAGCAAATTTAAGCCAATATGACATTACACATCACCTTCTCATGCATTGTAATATATATATAATTATACATACACACACACACACACACACACACACACACACACACACACACACACACATATATACATATATGCTGATCACTCTCGCATCTTTCTGGTTCTTTTACCATGCCAAAATGTAATTACCATTTTTACAAACCACTTAAGATTTTGCAGGGGTTTTTTACTAGGGTATGAAAACAATGAAAGATGCCATTTTAGACCACAAATGTTCATGTGTGTACATTTAATAATACTATATGATGAATATATTGAACATGGCTGTACAATACGAAAACAATAAATTTGGACATTTTAATGTGGCGCGGCACAATGATCCGGTGCTCTGTCACCTCACAGGAAGAGAAATCTGGGTTTGAATCCACTGGCGGGCTGTGTGTAGTTTATCTCCTCTCTGGTCTCCCTTTCCTTGTGTGAGTTCCCTCCAAGTACTCCAGCTTCTTCCCACAGACTAAAGAGTTATGAATGTGTGTATGTGTATGGATATCTATCTCTTTGTGCTACTCCTGCAACACACTGGAGACCCTTCCAGAGTCTACTCTGCCTCAATGCTTCCTGCAACCCTGAATTAGATAAGCACATGAATGGATGATCAAAAGGGACATACAGTGTAACAGTGACAAGCAAAACCAAACCTTGCCTTAGCTGCAGATTCATTGACCTGATACGGAGACTGTAGCTCCGAGGGATGCGAATAACCTGAAAGTCAAGTAGTTTCAACCCAAGAAAAGCATTAAAAAGTGTGTGAAGTGAATGAAAAACTCTAAGGTGCCCTTGAAAAGTTATTGAAAATTTTATCAGTGTACTTTTGCCTTTCCAAAGAGCATAACATATGGCTTCAGCTACCTCAGGGTAGAAAATAACAGCATGGTGTAGGGCACTGCCGTTCAAGCAAGGGTGCCTCACGACAGGAAGCACCCTTACTCATTAAAGATCATTAATTCATGTTTTTTGTTGTTGCGGTCATTAAAACCAAGCCCCAAGGGAAATGAGTTTCAGAGCATTAATGCAGATGTTAAGCGAACACGAAAGAAAATACTTATGAACAAAACAGTGGGAAGGTCACAGACTGCAGAGCCTAAAAATATATATTTTTTAAATGTCTCAAACGAGCATGTCTCCATAACTCAGCACACTTTTAGTGAGGTAATTTTATATACTGATAAGCACGGTGCTGCAAGTGAATGGCAATTTGTTCAAATGGTGGGGTGCTTGGTGCCCCAGCTGTCTACTGCACAACTTGTGTTGGTTTAAGAGCAAAAATCAGACAAAACACTCTGTTTTTAAGTTTAATTACTGGGAGGCATTGTTTGGCTGCTTGTCTGACTATGATACTGAGGATGACTACTCACATCACCAGGTTCGTTAACTTTCAACTGTCGAATGAGGCTGAGGGGTTATTTGGGGGTGAAAAAATGATGACTTCATACATTTTTTTGTTCACTACCAACTTCGTGGCTTTAAATTTTATTATCTCCCGCTGCTGGTTATTCAAAGCCTGCATGCGTTAATGCAACTTCTGCAGAAGTGTCATTTCACATTTTAGAGAGAATAGGATGGAATGGACACAGTGAACGCATTTTGCTGTAATACTTGGCTAAATTAACAGTTATGAATGCTTAATGTGCAGTTGAAAGGGACAAAGCTTATAGCATTGTCACCGTGCACCATTGCAGGCATTTCCATCGCAACAGAGGTCTTAATTTACCCTTTCTGACCACACTGACCTAAGTATTATTGCACCCCTCCCGCCACCCCCCTGTGTGCGTCACCAGAGCCTGTGTTAGTGCCCACACCCCTTCAAACTATGTCCCCAAATTGAATCTTGGACATCTGCAGCTTCACTCTGATCGAGTTACTTTGTTTATTGCATCTTATGAGTTTTCCCCTTCAGCCTCTGCAGCCCGTCATCCAGCAGGTGTAATGCTGCCGCTGTCAAAAGTGTGACCTGTAGTTTGTGTGTGTGTGTGTGTGTGTGTGTGTGTGTGTGTGTGTGTGTGTGTGCTTGGTTCATGGGCATTATTGGGACCGGTCTGGTCTCCCGCCTTCTGGCTCACACACCTGGCGTTGATTGCACATCTTCTTCTGGTGACCTTGTGTGTGTGTGTGTGTGTGTGTGTGTGTGTGTGTGTGTGTGTGTGTGTGTGTGTGTGTGTGTGTGTGTGTGTGTGTGTGTGTGTGTGTGTGTGTGTGTGTGTTTACATCACCTTGAGACTGCTGTGTGCTGGTGCTAATAGTGTTGTGTGACTGTTGCCTAGTTTGCTTTACAAAAAAGAAACCCTGTGTGCAAGCTAATGACCATTAACACCAGCCTGCAATGTTAAGACATTCCTTTCCGTCTGCTGCCCTTCAAACAAGAATTTTCTTGTTGATGTGCATTAGCAGTTAAGCATGTGGCTGCCAGCTCGGTAGGTGCCACATAGAGACAGCATATAAGCATTTAACATAAGACTGGGTTGCCATGACAACAGGGGAAAGTAGTGGTGGTGTTGAGATGCTGTAAAGGCAATTTTTAAGTTGAGTGTCCTCAAAATCATCCGTCACTTTCTTGTCTGTTGTTACTACAAGCCGTAAGCAAAACGGTTTTTTGTGTTGAGCGTTGCTCACACGCTTTGAATGCATCTAAACAGCCTTTGATTATATTCACAGAAAACTGGGTTAAATTGGGATTTGTGATGTGGGGATGCTACGAGAATGAAAAAATAGACACAGATATAGATATCACTTAATAGCAAACATCCACATATATAATTAGAAATAACTGCAGTTGAACTAATTGGTGTAGAAAACAACGGGTGAGCCCTGTTACCTTATTGAGATAAAAAGTGGCACAGCACTATATATAAGAATATACCTTCTATTGCAATTAATAGGGAAATTAGCTATATACTGTTTGCTGTAGCAGGTTGTAAACATGCTTTTTAATCCTATGAAGTTAGGCATGTTAACATGGAACAAAGTGAGCATCGATTTGCTTTTGGAGCCAGCCTCAAGTGGCCATTTGAGGAACTCTGGTGTTTGTCGCCTCTAAGCTGAATTCACGCCCTGGTTCTGCTGGAGGTTTCATCCTATTAAAACGGAGTTTTACCATCCCACTGTGCTTTCTCATAGTGTTTTTTCTCTTTATTGTTGTACCTTCACAACAACACAAGACAGGTCAGAGGAACAAAAGTGATTTTAAAGACCTGAAAACTGTCTCTGAACATCACCATTTGTTGAATTTTAGTGAGGAGACATCTAGGACTGCACATTTCTTATGCTGATTAGGGCTGATCCTGCATGTTGTTATTTTGCACTATTACCCAGAAAGACGTGCAAAGCACAGTCACGTAACAGCCTGTGATTTCAGCAGCAATGTGTTTGCTGTATTGCTTAAACCAAAGGCATGCAGACTGTGAGCTGAATACAAACACAGACTATAGTGATTGACTGTAGTTGTGCCACAGCAGCAGGACTGTGCTAAACCACACTCTGCTGAAATCCCTGACCAGACAATCTCCACTGTGCTCCTCTCTTCATTCTGACAGCTGTAGCTCGGCACGGTGCATCTCACAGTTTGTAGCTAAGTCAGTTTCTCTGTCGCTAGATAGGCCCATATAACACTTGCTGGAGTCATAAATGAGTCATAAATTTATAAAATATGGGCAAACATCATTTGTAAGAAAGGCACGGCTTGTAAAAGAAAAACTTTCTTGCTTATTATTGAGAAGCAAAACAAAAAACTAAAGAAATGCTTTACGTTTCTTAAAGTAAAACTCTTTGGAAGATAGGACTCAAAAAGCGATATATATGGCATATTGTTGATGGTAAATAGCAATGTTGAGCCCTGGCTTTATCCGCAATTGCTTTCACTCCATCAAAAAACAAAATAACCTCTTTCACTTCAAATGTTATTCTCTGATTCTTACACCTGGAAAGCTATTTAGCACCTTTTGACCCCTCCATAAGCCTCATCTGCCTACTCCTCTCTTTTTGATAAAGACTCACATAAACTCCAAGAGGAAGGCTGATGTTTGAAGCTTGTCCTTGAGTAAAAAGTCCTATTCACCATGTCCTTGTCCCAAAGCTCCTCAGTTACTGCTATTGGCACCTAGATGTGGCGACACACCAGAGTCTAAGGTGTGTACAGACTGAATGCAGAGCGGTGCTAATTAAGCCAGAAGCCCCCATGTTTGATTTTTTTAAATATATCTCCACTTCCATGTTTCCATCCATAATCTGATCTACCACCATCTCCATCTGCTTTGTCTCTCTCCCTAACGTGGATGGAATCTGACGAGTGCATACATGTCTGAGAGCAGCAGGGATGAGGAAGGCTGCAGTACAGCAGTACATCCTCCTAACGAGCTCTCTCTAAAAAGGGTAAAGGCAACTTTGCTCCCTCTTATTGCCCTAAGGCTCTGGAATAGTTTGCAAATGTGTAAAACAGTTAACCTACTTAGTGATGACCTTAAGCTTTGTTAATTTTGATGGGGTTGTTTTTTAAGTGTTCAACCAAAGTTGTGACTAAGACAAAAAAAAATACGTGTCAAAAATCTTAAACTAGAGTATTTTTAAGACACATATTTTTAGTGTTTTTTGTCCTGTATTTTCCGAAAAATGCACTTACCTCTCAGACTGACAGCTTTTTTGTAGTTCCTGAAGTGTAAGTATATAAATATAATAAGAACAGAGCCCTCGGCTATGCGGACATTCTTCTGCGGAACCAGTTTCCAGTTTGGCCAAGGTGGTAAAAAGTATTTCTTTGGAAATAGAAATAATAAATTTTCTTTCAGCTAATGTTTTGCCAAGCTAATTGAACCTCATATCGATATCATAATAAAATAATATTAATACAAAGGAATGCAGACTTTATCTCAGCTTCTGCTCTAATTATAATGAATTTGCTCAGCTTGAACATCTGTTATGTAGAACACAAGCAGAGAAAAACAAAGGCAATTAAAAACATATATCTCTTTGCTGTTGCCTACACTGCAGATGGGTGACTTTGCCTCCAGACATTAACTGCTGACTAATTTTTCTTTTTAAGTGGGATTTGGCATGGGAGGTACAGTATTTTATATATGGGCTGTGATCAGTTGAGCTGTGCTGGCGCTTTTTGTGGATTTATACAACTGGCCCTCGCAAACATTATAGTATGATGCTATGGTAAATTATATTGTGACACAGCATTCCAGTCTGGCATTCAATTCTATCCTATGACATTTGTTTCAGTTCTCAAATAAACTGTCAAATATACAAATGTATACAATTATAGGATTTGTATTAAATATTTTTAAACCCCATATGGTAAGCAGATGTAAGATAAGATAAGCTGATGTAACATGAGCTATCACAGCTGATTTCCCACCCCTAAACAGCATAAACCTAGTGTAGGTGGAACTCAGTGATTAAATTGAATTTGATGTGTGCTATCCTTCATGTAACCTAACACTGTTCATGAGCAACACAGCTGCTCTGCACCAGTCTAGTACAGTGCACTACTGTAAACCTCACCACAGTACTGTAAACAGTAGCCTGTACTTATCTGCCAGGTATTTTCATGCAAGCTTTGATTAAAAAAAGTTAATATACTTTAATTTGCTTTGCAGGATGTTTCACCATATGAAAACTGGCATAACTTCAGAAAAACATTATGTATAGTGTCAATATATGTTCACAATGAATGAGGACATTACATGCAAACAAATGACTATCTTCATATTAAAGATCGAGCATAAAACTTGGCACACACACATTTATTGAAATTGAAAATATGATGCAACAGTACAAACGGACTGAGTTTCATGGTCTTAGAGTTTGCATAGTTTTGGGGTTCAGTGTCATCCAGTCCAAGGATATGGATATGGTGCTTTTTAGGCTGCACAAGCAACAAATCTTTGCAACCGGGTAATTGGGCAAAAGCCTAAACAAGAAGACTTGGGGTCTCTATGTGCTGTTTTAATGTGCTGATGCACATTAAAATGAAGACGAGATTACAAATCCAATAACTTCTCATTATCTACAGCTGTCTTCACTATTACATTAAGCTATACAGAATCCTAGCAGTGTCTATCCAAATGCCTTTTTTTTCCTTTTTATTTACATAAACTGTAACAGATTAGAGAAACCATTCCCTGGAATGTGATTAATGTAATCTCTTTATACGTAATCCATCACTTTTCAAACCTGCAAAGTCTTTTTAAGACAAGCAATATGGAATTATAATGTTAATCTCACAACCGGTGATAAGGGTTAGTACTTATTCGTTGCATGTGGAAATAGCACTGATAATGCAAATCTTTCCGTCCCACAAATAGCTTATACCTACAGGTTTAGTGATTTTAAGGTTTTTACCTGCTATTAAAGAGACCATGATAAAGCAAAAAAAAAAAAGAAGTAAGGGTCAAAGTTGAGGGTGGCTGTGGCTCAGGAGGTAAACCAGGCAGGCTGGCAGTTATTTTGCCAGGCAGGGCAGGCGATCTTCTAATCCCTGGGTTTTCCAGTCTGCATGTCAAATAATTTTGGGGCAAAACACTAACCCCAAGTTGCTCTCCATCGGTTTGTGAATGTGTGTTAATGTTAGATAGAAAGCGCTTATGTAGAAAAAGCATAGTTAAAAGTGGTTGTGTGAATGAGGCAAGTTTCATAAAGGGCTTTGAGTGGAAAATTTACCATTTACCCAAATTGGAAAACATCCAACACCACTTTTGTGAGAAACCTAAATAAAGAGTAATATTATTATTATATTATGTTATTATAAAACAAAGCATCGCAGTCTTAGTTTAAAAGTGTGGCATTTTATTCTAGATTTTTAGCCATTTAAAGCAAACATGATACAATATTTTAGAGAAAGACAGTAATATATTGCAGTTTAAAAATATCATAGAGGGTTATTCTGCCACCCAGTCTACTCAAAAAAAAAAATCTCTATGAGTCCCAGCCCACGCTGTGATCCTCATCTATACTGTTAAGTGTGACAGAGCAGTTTATCAATTTGCAGGCTGCTGAGGCTCTTATTTCTGAGCTCTTGAGGAGTCACGCACTTTGGGCTGTGCCGTGGTGAAAGCGTGGCCTTGGTGTCACCCATCCACCGCACCAGTGGGCTAATGTTACAGTCACACTGCCAAGGGTTGTCATGGAGGTACAACTTCTTTAGAACTAACACAGATCAGAAAAAATGATTATCACGACAACAGCATCCTGCCGCCAATACTTGTTCCTGGGAAAATAGGACAGGGAAAGGGCATGCTGGCAGTTATCTTACCAGGCATATGGGTGAACATGTTTCCATCCACTGTCTTCAGGCGGTTTCTGCTGAGTGCCAGCTGTGAAAGCTTGGGCAGGTTGATGAACACATCAGAGGGCAGAAGCTCCAACTCGTTGTTCCTCAGGTAGAGTTCCTGGTTCAGTGTTTAGCATGTTCATAATTATTGCTCGAGGAAATAGAGCAGGTTTTTGCAATTTAAGTTAGAAGTGTTATCACACTAGCTATTATGTGCAAGAATTAGTCAGATCAGGGTCTGCTGGGTAAGACATCTAACTGCTATATACTATATGTTTAAAAAAATGAAACTGAGTCTTTGATTTTTCTTTTGTTTTTATGTATACCAGAAAAACATGCTACCTGCAAGTTGCTCAGGCCATCCAAAGCTGTTAACGTCAGGGTAGATAGTAGGTTGTTGTCTAGAACCAACATCTCCAGAGATTGCAGGGGCTTGAATGCCCCAGAAGGAATGGTCTTCAGACTGGATATGGGGGGACAGTTAGAATCTCTTCAGAAGTAAAAGTACACTGTGAAACCATTGAATTCAAAACCCTTTTGGAAATCAAAGTCACCAGTATATCTAATATCTAATATTTGATACCCTAGCAACATCATCCCTACACATAAACCATAATTCAACACTCTCTGTGATATATCAGTAAAAATTGGTATGTTTTATTTTTATGTTTTGGACTCTTACAGTTATTCCCCCTCTGTCTGTAATGTAGGTATCATAAACTCAAGAATGCTTATATTCACACATGAAGCCATTTAAGCTAGTAGGATAAGTGCTAACCCAAAAGCATGAGATTATGTATTCTTTCCTTGTCATTCTTTAATCAAGAAACCTTTTTTGGTCTAATCATTAAAGAGATAACAGAAGATTATCTCTTTTATAATTTCTGCACCGTTGGTTCAACATTCATTTTGGAAATATTTTCAACCATGACGGGATGTAGAGAAAACCAGCCAGCCAACAGTTCAACATCAAAACATCTGCTTGGTTCCTTTGCCTTAGTAGTAACTAATTCTTCAGTTCTAGCTTACTATTAGCAGTAGTTGCGATATTGTTTATTGGAGCAGCTGAACTAATATTTTTTTGTTCTCACTTCAGTTTTGAGGTTCCAGATCCTAAGGCTATTTAAGACCAAGTAAATCGTAATGATACTCTGATCAGAAATATCTCATAACAACACACGGAAGTGAAGTTTGTTTCTCACTGATAATACCTGCACTGGAAAAGGTAACTACTAGATGTATAATAGCATGGCACATGTCATTGTGACCTGTTGTTGTCCAAGTTGAGGAACAAGAGCTGCCTCAGTCCACTGAAGGCCTTGGGAGAAATCTTCTGGATGCGGTTGAGGGAAAGATCCAAAACTTTGAGAGCAATCAGAGGTTTGAACGCATTCGGTGGGAGGACTGTCAGTGCATTGAGAGTAAGGTCCAACTCTGACAGGTTTCTCATGCCAGCAAAAATCTCAGGTTTCAGGATGCCAATCTGGTTCTGTCCCAACATGAGGAAGCGGAGGTTTAGGAGGTCCTTCAGACATAGAAAACAGTTGTTGTTGTTTTTTTTTTGTCAAATTACTGTAATATTAATGCTGAAAAGTGTGCTCCTCTCCAAAAATCTTTACCTGAAACCCCCTTGGTGGAAGAATGGATATGTGGTTGCCATAAAGATTGAGAAGCATCAATTGCTTTGCACCGGAGAAGGCCTGGGGATGGATGGATTTTATGGCATTTCTCTCCAGATTGACGCTCTCGATCTTTGGAATTGATCTCAGAGTATTTGCCTTCAGGTTGGTAATACCATTCTCACCTTTTGGCAGCAATTAAGAAGTCAGTTATTGATGAAATCAGGTCCCATTATGTTTCCTTAAATGTTAGATAGATTAATGCATTCCTTGAATGTCAAAAGGATCTTAGAGAGGATTTGATTAAAATGTACACACCTAGTTTAACAATCCAAGCATCAGAAGGCAATTTGGAAGGAAAAGCTCGAAGCCCCCGCTTATGGCAGTTGACATCTGATTTTTCTGGGCCAGACTTCCTGGAGCATTTGCAGACATCAGGGCAGGAATCTATGGCCTGCACCATCCATAGCATTGCTAGTATCAGCCATGCTAAGTGCTCCATCCTTCCTTTAGAATCGTACAGAAAAATATTATTTTAAATTTAAACTTAGTTATTAGAAACAATATTTTCACCACTACACTCTTAGCAGTTACAAGGCCGTTGGCTCCCATGTAGGTTTAAGGTCGCATTTGTTTTAATCAATACTAACTAGGTCAGTTGAACTTTAACTTTTACCAGAGCATATATGTAATGGCTGCACTTCTCCCATCTCTGCTTGAAATGAAAACTATGCTTAAAATTGTTGGTTGATTCTAGCTGTGATAATATGCTACAAAAGCTCTTGAAACAATAAAATTACAAAAATAAATTCCTGGTTCCTGACTTGTGGTATAATAACAGAAATTACTGTATGTGCTTTTCATCCAGTATTCATCCGATTTGTCGTTCATACAGTTACTATATCACACCTATACACAACATCTGGAACAGGTCTGGCAGGTTGAGCTAGAAATGCATATGTGTAAAATGTTCAAATATATATATATATATATATATATATATATATATATATATATATATATATATATATATATATATATATATATATATATATATATATATATATAAAAACACCCAGCACGCCCCTGCGGGCGGTTTATCCTTCAAGCTCGGGTCCTCTACCAGAGGCCTGGGAGCTTGAGGGTCCTGCGCAGTATCTTAGCTGTTCCCAGGACTGCGCTCTTCTGGACAGAGATCTCCGATGTTGTTCCTGGGATCTGCTGGAGCCACTCGCCTAGCTTGGGAGTCACCGCACCTAGTGCTCCGATTACCACGGGGACCACCGTTACCTTCACCCTCCACATCCTCTCGAGCTCTTCTCTGAGCCCTTGGTATTTCTCCAGCTTCTCGTGTTCCTTCTTCCTGATATTGCTGTCATTCGGAACCGCTACATCGATCACTACGGCCATCTTCTTCTGTTTGTCTACCACCACTATGTCCGGTTGGTTAGCCACCACCATTTTGTCCGTCTGTATCTGGAAGTCCCACAGGATCTTAGCTCGGTCATTCTCCACCACCCTTGGGGGCATCTCCCATTTTGACCTCGGGACTTCCAGGTTATACTCGGCACAGATGTTCCTGTACACTATGCCGGCCACTTGGTTATGGCGTTCCATGTATGCCTTGCCTGCTAGCATCTTGCACCCTGCTGTTATGTGCTGGATTGTCTCTGGGGCATCTTTACACAGCCTGCACCTGGGGTCTTGCCTGGTGTGATAGACCCCAGCCTCTATGGATCTTGTGCTCAGAGCTTGTTCTTGTGCTGCCATGATTAGTGCCTCTGTGCTGTCTTTCAGTCCAGCTTTGTCCAGCCACTGGTAGGATTTCTGGATATCAGCCACCTCCTCTATCTGCCGGTGGTACATACCGTGCAGGGGCCTGTCCTTCCATGATGGTTCCTCGTCTCCCTCCTCTTTCTTGGGTTTCTGCTGCCTGAGGTATTCACTGAGCACTCGGTCAGTTGGGGCCATCTTCCTAATGTATTCTTGGATGTTCGTTGTCTCATCCTGGACTGTGGTGCTGACACTCACCAGTCCCCGGCCCCCTTCCTTCCGCTTAGCGTACAGCCTCAGGGTGCTGGATTTGGGGTGAAACCCTCCATGCATGGTAAGGAGCTTTCTTGTCTTTATGTCAGTGGCTTCTATCTCCTCCTTTGGCCAGCCTATTACCCCAGCAGGGTACCTGATCACGGGCAGGGCGTACGTGTTGATGGCCCGGATCTTGTTCTTACCATTCAGCTGACTCCTCAGGACTTGCCTGACCCTCTGCAGGTACTTGGTGGTTGCAGCTTTTCTAGCGGCCTCTTCATGGTTCCCATTCGCCTGTGGGATCCCCAAGTACTTGTAACTGTCCTCTATGTCTGCAATGTTGCCTTCTGGTAGTTCAATCCCCTCAGTTCTGACTACCTTCCCTCTCTTTGTTACCATCCGACTACACTTCTCCAGTCCGAACGACATTCCAATGTCATTG